>NC_037597.1:1639536-1976884 GCF_003073045.1 Pomacea canaliculata
TTCTACTTCCTGTTAGTCTTTATGTGATCTTGTATACTACGGTCATGTCTTGTCTTCTCTTATAGCTAGGTTTTCTGCAAACTTTATTTATCTCCTTTAGCGCTCCTCCTCACTTCCTTGTCTTTCTGGGAATATTCTTTTACATATTTCTCTTTTAGGTGTAGAGACTGTGTGCCTAGCAACTGGTGTTTTATCTCTTTCCTCTGCTTTATTGTTTTCCATGATTCCAGGGTGATCCAGTTCCATTTTACTGTATTTCTATAGCTGATGTTCTCCTTAGCCACTTCTTTCATTTAAAGTTGGTGATTGTGTGAATGCCAGTGGTCAACAGATGTAGACACCTACAGGTGCCCAGGGCCAACATCCTCTTACATTGGCAGAACAGTGGTGCTGTGTAATGGTTTGCTGTAAATAGGTGTCATCTTGCTTGCTGGCTGCCCTGTATACCTTCTTCACAAACTCCAGAAAGGACAGAGCTCTGCTGCACGTCTGGTGCTTAGAGCCAGGAAACGGGACCACGCCACCCTTCTCCTTCGTTGTCTACACTGGCTTCCCATCCGTTCTGGCATCCAGTACAAACTGTCCGGGCTGTTTTAATTTCTTTGATGGCACCTGCCCTGATTACTTCTCTGAAATGTTCTTCCCTTACATCACAGCTAGACAACTCCGCTCTTCGTCTTCACCAGAACAACAACATATTGACACAGGAATTTTGGTTATTGTGCAGCCAAACATTGGAACTCCCTCCCTTCCCATATCCGCCACCTACCCCATTATTGAATCGTTTAAACATTCACTGAAAACACACCTCTTCCATAAACATTACTCCTAACAACCTTTCCCATAATGCTAGTCCTTTTTCACAACTTCCTTTAGCAATATCATGTTACTCTCAGCTCTTGTTCTAGTTATTTGGATCCTCTTTGTGTTTACTGTATTTAATTTTATTAGCATGCTCCTTAGGAGTGTGAGTATGCTCTTTACAAATTTTGCATTTATTATTATTTATCTGCTACGATATTGAACTTGCGTTTAATGAAAACTTTCCGCTGAACTGCTGAGTCTTTAAGTTGATCCATGTCAAAGTGTGGATGTCTTTATTCTCCTATATTAGCTTTTCTGAGCTTCGGAGCAAGTTTTCCGATGAGCAAGTTATGGTCACTACCTATGTCCCCCTTTTGACTCTGACGTCTTGAAGTGTGTGCCACCATTTGCTATTAATGAACTGTGGTCTATATGACTCTCTGTCCTGCCATTAGGTGACTTCCAATTCACTTCGTGAATCTTCTTCTATTGAAAAATTGTTCCTTCAATTACAAGGTCGTTTTCCTCGTAAAAATCACAGTCTGCTGCCATTATCAGTTATATACCCTATACTTTCCTTTCCCATTTTTTTTTTTATCTTCTGAGAAGTAATATTTGTAAAACACAACTTGTTGCATCCCAATCTCCAACTACAAAAATATTATAATAGAATATGGCACAAAGGTGCACATGGGTGGTGCAAGTGTGGAATAAATAAAACACAGATTTGATACACAGTCACAGATTCCTTTTTTTTTTTTTTTTGTCGTTCGCCTCTTTCACACTTGGAGACCAGCTCTTGATATGAAATCGGTGGTCTTCTGCAGAGACTCCACCGGCCCGTACAGCTTGTTGTGCAGGGTCTCCGACTGTGGCCACGTCTCTTTCCTCAGGATACGGAGATTCCTACAGTCCTGTAGGATGTGTTCTACAGTCTGGTCTGCCTCTCCACAAGAGCATCTCGGGGACGGCACTAGGTGCAACTTCCTGTGTAGGTGGTGAAGCAGCCTGTTGTGCCCAGTCCTGAGGCGGAAGATAGCGACCTGGTCCGGTCTGGACAGCTGATGGTAACTGTCCAGTGGTTGCTGTGGCCTGTACAGAGACTTAATGATGGTTTTCATCTCTGACATGTTGACTGCATTGTCTTCTTGCTCGTCCTCTGCACCCAACTTAGCCATTCCTGTCAGCTTCCTCATTCCCATCTATCCCGCAGTGTGATGGGATCCACTGCAGAGCCGTTCTGAGGCACTTGATGTTTAGCAGCGCGGCTTCCAGGTCTGGCAGTTTGTTATTGTTGACTGCCTGCAGCACCGACAGAGCATCGGTCAGGAAGACGACCTGGCTGTCATGGTCTGCTCTGCTGCTGATGATGTTTGCTGCGTGGACCAGGGCTTCTACTTCTGCTCTATAGTTTGTACAGTGGAGGCCAGTTGGTATTGCTGCTGCCTGCCACTGTCCATTTGGGAACTGGATGTACACGCCGGCCCCTCCCCTCTGGATAGCGTCTGTGGCTGACCCGTCTGTGTAGGCCCTTATCCATGATTCCTGGGGGTACCTTTCTTCTAGCATGGCTAGCGTCAGGGCTCTCTTGCTCACGTCGCTATGCTCATCCTTTGTTGTGAGGTGAGGAACTGTGGTGCAGATGGTAATGTTCCCTGTTCTGTCTTTCCAAGGAGGAGGATCGAGGTAGAGAGATTCCTTTGATTTTTATCTTTACATGTCTGTGAACAAAACAGAATGTCTGACATGGGTCAAAGCAGAAAATTCAGCAAAATCGTAACTTAATAAAAACTATGGAACACAGAGAAATACTGCTTCGCCACCCTGTCGTTTATCACAACCTGTTCTCTAAAGTCGTTGTACCTTTTTTTAAGGCATAATGTTTTAGCAAAGCAGATTTAAATTTAGTCAAGTTTTAAAGACATTTGAGTTTGAAAATGTATCGTAATTTTGTCACATGACCTTTTGCCTAATTTATCAGCAAACGTTAAGGGGAAAAATGCTCCACACTCCGGCACAGGCATGGCGCGCGCGAGAGCGGAAAGTATAATGTCTTTTTTTTCTGATCTTTCTCTCCAGCCATGGCCCTCAGAATGACGCTGCTTCCTGTGGCAACCATCCTGATCACGTGGACTGCGACGTCACTAGGGTCTCCCCTAGAAATCTACGACTTGACGCACGAGATTGGACAAGACCCAATGTCCTGGCCGTTATTTCCCAAGTTCAACTTCACCATCCAGATGAGAGGACGCCAGCCAGCAGGATACTGGTCTCAAATATATTTTTAGTGGTTCAAGATGTCGAGGCCTTTAGTGAATCAAATTATTTCATTATATTATACTCAGAAGTTGCTATCCAGTTTATTTTATATATACAATTCCATTCTGTAGCTACAGAATGCATTCTAGATATACAATTCAGTTGTATACATATAGAATGAATTCTTTAAATACAGAATTGAAATGTATACGGAACGAGGCTGGCTCATTTGCATATGGGGCAAGAGGGTCTGTAACTATGTAGCGTAAAGTTTTAAAGTCATGTCTATTTATGGTGTACATTTTAACTTCCAGCTTAATTCTTGAACAATGCAAGAGTATCGTATACACAACCTTTTTAATCACCATCGTCATCTTTCAGGCTGGAAAGTAACACATTCGAAATGGCCGAACACAGTGGTACTCACATGGACGCCCCCTCCCACTTTACGGAGGGAGGTTTGCGCGTGCATCAGATACCCGCTTCTCGCCTCATCGGACCAGGAGTCGTCATCGACGTGACGGAGAAGGTCGCCTCCAACCCCGAGTACCTAGTGAGCGAAGGTGACCTACAGGTAAAGTGGTAGTGTGTGGGTATAGACTCACAGATGTGCCTTTTGTTATTATTATTTTCTTAGTACCTAGTGATAGAGTGACACGCAGGTAGAGTGCACGTGTACTCACAGGTGTACTCTCTCTCTCTCTCTTATTAGCATTCATCGCGTTCCTAATGAGTAGGTATAATACACTTGTGAATGAGCAACATTGAAATGCGGAAATCACCAGAAAAACACACCAGAATGTACTTCTGTGAGACTTGCAACTGCAGCATTCCTTGATGTCGGCTGCCAAGGCAAGCTGAAGGAAATGGTGTTCTTTCTTTGGCTGCTGTTGCTTCTGTTGTTGTACTTGATTCTTTTTAGTCGTCGTCATTGTCTTCATCTTTGTTTTCTTATTTCTTACTTGTTCTTTTTCTAGTTCTACATCATCCATCAGACAGACAATCAAACCAAAGTACTCGAAAAGGTTGTGCTAAACCAGACGTCTAAACCATTTTTGCAGTGATAATGTACTACAACGATTTCAGTCAGCCAATCACGAGAATCGTTAGACCGAAACGGCATTGCCACGGGTAGATGAAGGCACGTCATCTTCGCCTGCTACTTTGAAGTTTAGAGTGCCTCAAAGATGTGCTATTTGGCCTCTTGTATCCCCTGTGTAAGTCCAAGCACTTGGTCCCACAATCTACCCTTTAGGCTTGCAGTACCACATGTGTCCTGCCATCTGGCCTGGTTTCCCAACTCTAGCAGGTCTGCACCACTACACAGCAAATAGTGGAAGGGTAGATATCCATCAATAAACTGAACATGAATGACGACAAAACTGAGGTCCTTTCGATATTCTGCCAAGAGCTAGAAATATATGATATTCTCTACTGCGCTTACATGCTCTCTCTCTCTCGCTCTCAGGGGTGGAAATAACTCTTCGAGATGCAGAACGTTTAGGTCTTCATTGTTATTTCTTTGTTGATTTCGACAAAAGGTCCTTGCCGACATCACAGGCCACGCAAAACCCATTTGGGTGTTTATACTTGTCGATCCTAGACTTGCATGACACCTGATGCTGAATACACTTTAATGTTTTGTCAATAGGAGTGGGAACAAAACCATGGAAGAATCCCCGACGGTGCAGTGATACTGATGAGGAGCGGATGGAGCAGCCGGTATCCAGAAAGGCAAAGAATCTTAAACACACGGAACATTATGGATATAAACAGTTTCCGCTTTCCAGGTCAATAAGCGAACCTTAAGATTTTCATATATTTAGTGGCCATGTGAAAAGTCAGAGTACGGTAATCTTGATGGAGGTGGTACAAACTTGAAGTATTGTCAGGATAGCTGATACAGCACTGGTCTTCATCTCTTTACATTAAACGGTCTAATAAAAAAACCCGGTAGATACAGAAACAAATTTGAAATATGCACGAATACAAATCACAAATCCAGTTTTGCTATTACCTGACCTTGCTAAGTTCGTTTTAATTCGTTCATTTTCCTCCGTAATTTACTCGTGATATAAACTAAGTTATTTTCGTTACTAAATACTTACGCTCAATGTAAACTAAATTATTTACCTTAAAATTTAGTATGCATACGTTTCCTATGCATTCTTCAAACTTGCATGAAGAAACACTTCAGTGATTTCTTTTTTACTTTTAGCTTATCCATGATATTTCATTTTAAGGTGATTTCTTAGGTAGATTTACATTACTATTGTCTGCCATTTCAAACACGCTTTGTGCCTCTGAAGTATGATCGACTTCTTTTTTTATAACTAATGTTACGTGATTTGTTGCTAATACTAACTGACCAGTTTGTTGCTAAAAGAACCTGCGCCGTCTGTTTGAAAACAGGTTTCAAGGTAGATGCTGCTCAATGGCTGGCCAGTCACCGGAACATCACCGCAGTTGGAGTCGACACCCCAAGCCCGGACAACCGCCTCAACTATGGTGACGGCAAAGGGTACCCCGTGCACACGGTTAGCAATGGCTTGATGATCACCTGTTGGTTTGTCTGAGCAAAGATCTTACTAGTAAACTGGTCTTCCGGATAATGGGAGCGTTTTGCATAAAGGTTAAGGCGCTTATTACCCCACAGTCTCATATTAAAACAAAATTGACAAAAAACAATTTTTAATTTTAAGTATGTTTTCTTTATGCACATAAGTAAATCACTTATGCGCTTTATGTCCACAGACAGTGTTACTAAGTTAAACTTAGGACATGCACATTCTTTCAACAACAAAAACTTTTTTTTTAGCTGTTCTGATCTTGATGTATTAGTTTCCTGGGAGAAGATTTCGACAGGACAATATTAAAAACACCCTTCGAAGAGTATTCAACTCTTGTCTATGTTAAAAATACATCTGAAACATACTCCAACATATTGTGGAAACATCAGGTGAAAAAAAAAATGATCACAATAAGAGGTGAGACACAAAGGAAGATTTTATACTACGATTAGCGCTGCTTGTGACATCTGCACTGTAGGCATCCAAAACACATGAAATGATTCAACATCTACAGAAACAGAAAAGGACACCTCTAATCATATCGATGGAGCAGAATACAAACGTTCGCAGAAATTCAAGCAGAAAACTTGCAGTCTAAAAGACAAACAAGAAAACGGTATAAAAGATACTAATCCTTCTCTCTAAAGAGATCTCAGTATCCCTGGTTACTTCTACCTTTAATAAGGCACTGGTAGTAGAATATGGGCTCCCAGCTTCCCGTTCGGTCGGGTGACTACGAAATAAGGTCGCGAAGCGTGAATGAAGCTCACTGAGAGATTTCATGGCGGTGTTTACAAATAGCACCAGACGTTCAGCGTCACACATTCACACCCTGCTATCAACCACTGTTATCCTGTGACCACATTCACCGGGTTCAAAATCACCATAAATCTGGTATTAAAAGTCTCGTTTAACCATTGACGTCCTCTGTGTCACAGACTCTGCTGCCCAAAGGTATCCTCATCCTGGAGAACGTGCGCATGACGGCGGATGTCCCCCCTTCCGGCACCATCGTCATTGTGGGCGTCATCAACCTGAGCGAGGGTAGTGGAAGTCCAATGCGACTGTTTGCAGTCCGTAACGGCCTGTGGTCCAGAGGCGTCAGCTCCTCCACGCGACCTTCTCATCTGATGGCATTTTTCATGCTCCTCCTGGTGTGGAGGACCCCGTCTCTCGGATGCTGATGACACGTCGGGATGACATGACCTGACTGACAAGAGTCACTAGATGCTTAGGATTACCGGATATCTTATTGTTACTCTGTGCTGACACAACAGACGCTAAACAAATGCGATGAAACCAGATGACTGTGTCTCTTATATTTAATTATATATTACATTACAGCTTTTGTACTCTCTCCAAGGAATGTACCAAATATTCTAACTATTGTGGTAATATTTCAGAGAAGTAATGCTGAAACCTTTCTTGCAGTCCGTTTAGATGGGCAATAATTACCTTCTTCACCTGATCAAGATTCAAGTTACGTCAGCCTTGCTTTTACACAAGCACGGAAACATATCAAAAATATTTTCTTGGCGTATCTTTTGCGTCCACAACAAAATTTTTCGGACAAAAGCATTCATCTTGTCAGTTGTTTGTAATATGGTGGTGTCTTTCCCTTGCAGAGAAGTATTCACAACGTTCAGCTTCTCAAATATGTTCGATAAATATGCCATTAGCAGCAGCCATCGGTTGTTCTTAAGCCCCCACCCCGCACTGTCTGGTCATGGCCTTCTGTCAGGGTCCTAGAGTACTAGGACTGAGCACGTGCGAGGACGAAAGGGTGTGAATGATGGACGTTTCCTGAATGCCTGCCTTTTAAGATGTTTAAAAAGAGAGAGAGAGGTGTGACTGGAGAGGGAGAGGGGAGTCAGCGATGAGAGATTGAGGGAGAGAGAGGGCAAAAGGCGAGAGGAGGGAGATTGGAGGCTTGATTGTTGAGAGGGGGATTGTGTTTTGAGTTTTGGAAGTGAGAAGTCACTGCATGCCGAGACAGTGTACTTGAATAGGGAGAAGAGATTTGGAATTTGAAGCCCCCTCACCACTCGGTTACACTAATGTAAACTAATTTCACTATATAAGAAACTTAAAAAAGGACCACCTTCGCGCCCCCCCTTGTAGGCACGTCGCCCCCCGCCCCCCAGGGCAGGCGCGCCCCACAGGTTAGAACTGCTGCTCTAGCTCCATGTTTTCCAGAAATATCAGATGGATGCCATAGATCCCACATGGCTTGTTGATATATTTGGTATTTTTCTTACATATATTAAATATTTTAGGAATTTGGGAGGTATATCCTGAGTTAAACAATGTAAATCAGGATACATCAAAACAATCATAAAAAGGAAAAGGAATAAATGATCGCTGACGAATTGATTTTCCTTTCCAAACAAGCTGAGTGTTTTGTCAAAAAATAAGAAAAAGAAAAAAGCAAACAACAAAGAAACAAACACAAAATCAAACACCATCTTCTGATTTTCATCTTTTCACTTCTCGATGCACCTTTACAACAGCACTTTCGTTTCCGTGTGTGCTATAAAAACTTTTTCTAAAAAGTAGATAAGTGTGTAACTAACAGCTACTATAAATTAAAACTAAAATGTAAATAAAAGCTAAACTTCAGTGCCGTCAAGGAGATTTCAAAGGTAGATAATCGCATTTCTTTATTTTGCCAGGTTCTAGCTGTGACCTCTACCTGCGTGCACACGTGCACAAACAAAACACAGACGTGTGTGTGTGTGCGCGAGTGTGTTCATTTCGAAGACCAATCATTCAAGGGAAGGAAGTGCTGCGGTGAAAAACGAAATCAATTGTCGAAAGAGTTACGTCGCTTGAAATCAATTTCCAGTTGAATAAAACTTAGAAAAAAAAAGTATTTACAGATCAAATTCCGATGTAGAGTCAAAAACGCTTCTTTAGGCAAGCGTTTGATACTGAGGATAATGTAGTCAAAAAGGCAATAATGATTATTTTATAAGTAAAGAAATAAACTGAAGATAGTTTTACTGTTGTATTTAACATTTCAAGCATACGTCATGATTTGTAGGTTTTATTTGTTTATTACAGCACAATGCTAATGGAATGCTAGCATACACTCGCACTAAGGGGAAGCACGTAACATCAGTCTGCCCAATACCAGTGGGACATTATATGAAACTGGGTGGCCAGACAGGCTTTCAGGGGATAACAGCTGACTCGCATCTCAAGGCTTCACGTGTCACTGCGCACCGCGGTCACCTCTAGGCTGCGCTCTCGCATGACCATACGTCTGTTCATTCTATTATATAGACATTTTGCTTGGTCACAGGCTTACCACGAACTAATATCCTATCTACGTCCATGGTCTTACTTTGACATTATAATGTGCTCGCGCGTTTATTACATGCAAAAAAAAACATTCACTTCATTCTCGTTTCGGCGGTGATGATCGACTCATCGACACGTTAATTTACTGTATCAGTATGACGGGTTACCTTTTGGAAATGTTGAGGGTTTACTTTTCAAATCCTTTTCGTGGGTTGTTTCCCCAAACACACATCGACATTTCATACAGCAGCCATATGGCAGCAACCTGTAATTCCCATCAGTGCCAACCTGACCCTGCAGTCAGCTTTTCGTTTACCATTACTGCTTTGTTGAAACTGTCGGCAGCGATGATGAACAAAAGAAAATCTGTCTCTGCAGCCTGGTCCCATTTGTTCTTATGTCGCATGCTGCAAGGCCGTGGGCGTATTTAAATATAATGTTATTTAATTACAATATTTATTATGACAGGTGGGCATGAAAGGGAGACTACTTGAGGTTGAAATATTCCGATGCCACACAGCGGCCACTTCCACCGACACAGACAGATTAAAAACGAGTTGGTTGGGACAAAGGACACTTCACAGTCATGCCTTACGTTTTGATTAGCACACATATACGCTTGGTAAGCTGCCCGTGTGTTATTCGTGAATAATGAACGATGCACTGTTTACTTTTTGTAGATGATTGAGCTTCTGTCAGCCTCGATGACTTGGCATGCTTGAAAAAAGCTGGTAAAATATCAAGCATCTTACAAATCATCATTGACAGCAGTTTAACCTGCACTCTGTAAGTGGCACAGAGCAGATTCAAGAAGTCAATCCTAGATGGCATATTTATATAATAGAAGGCACGATCTAGGAGAGGAAATATAGTTGGGCATTTCGAAACGTGCATTTATTGTTCAATATTGTATGTTTTACTTGCATTTTTTCTTGTCATATTCGAAAGTAGTAAATCATTTCTGTTAAGTTACTTCTCTTTATTCCTTATTTCATGAAGGAAAATGGGCCAACCATTGTGGGAGATCAATGGAGCGACCCAGACCTGATGAAGTATCTTGGTGCAAAATTGATGAAAGAATTTGGCAATAATTTGTGAGTGTCAGAGTATGATAATTATAAGAACATAAGTGGTTTACTGTATTCTCTAATTCTTTTATAACCAAAACGAAGACAGTGTCCAGTTAATCATTTACTTGTGTCACCCTTACAATGTAGCTTTTACCTCTTTTCTTGACTATTGTTTCACATTGTCTGGCAAACTTTATTGTAGACCAGAGTAAGGATGGCAGCAAAATCACATTAACTTTTCCTTAAACCCTCATTTGGGATGTTAATATGATTAATGGTAGTGCTGTATAGCCTGATGATTAGTGTATGTTAACAGCAGAAGGTTGTCAGTTCAAGGCTCCTAAGCCTGTAATTAGAAAACTTCCCATGCCTATCCAGTATACAGAAGCTGATTTATCAGGTAAGGGAAAAGAAAGATAAGTTTCACTCTTCACATGCCATTACCTACACACAGTGCCCCTCTTTTAAGCCTATTTTTAGCATATGGGATCTTTTAACTGTTACTAGTGTAATGAGTATCCACATATTCACTTGAAATTACATTTGAGTGCAAAATAATCATCCACTAGCTACAAAGCTTTTGTCTTACCCTTTCATAATCTTGTTAGTTTGATTCTGAAGTTGAAGGTTGGAGAATTTTAATCTCAGTTCTACATGAAGGTTGTGTTCACATGACAAGATTATTCATGGTAGAGGGTTTTTTTTGCCTTTGATCATCTTGATGTTGTATTTTGAAGTTTTAAAAGACAAAGGAAGAGGTATTATGACTTTGATAACCCCTTTTTTGTCTGTTCCTTTAAATAGTGAGGAATACCGATGTGAAGATCCTCCAAGAGTGGTTTTGGACAAACTAGAAGAGCAGGGATACCGTGTTGTCTGCATGACTGGTGTGGGACAGACTTGTATATGGACTTTGCATAAAGAAACAAAAGATAAAGAGTAATTTCTAATTGTTTTGGAAAATTTGATTTCTTGTTTTCTGTCAGAACTGATGTTATTTGCTGATGCAACGTTTATATATTTCTTTCTACCTTCCACCCTATGATACAAATACTACTACTAGTACTTGACCACTTTTATAAAATAAATGCAGGATGTAACTATGAACTAGGGAAAAAAAAATTTTAAATGAAAGTGAAAATAAAATCAATTTTTAGCAGTAGTTATAACTTAAAGAGCCTTGTTGCTCACCACATTTGTCTCTCCATTCACTTAACTATATATAAACATGCTGGTCAGTTGGAATCTATTATTTGCCTCTTACTCCGGCCAGTTGACCCAGTATAAATATACTGCTTTAGAATCTCTTGTTATTCAAATTTTGTGTTCACCCAACCCCAAGTATTCCAATGCAGGTCCTGAGTAAACGTAAACACAGTGTTTACCTTCAAGCAGATGGAAAAGTGGGTCTTTATTTGCTGTTAATACTAAAACTGTCAATACTAATATAAAATCAACAGAGTTTATGGTATGGAGTATAGCATCTTTTTTAGGCCTCTTTTAAATAGTAAGTCTCAAGCAACCAGGTATTAGATTTATCCATGTATCTACCAGTTCCTGTAGGTACTGGTTTCATATTTCACAGTGAATTATGCAATTGAGGAATTAACAGTTTCCTAAAATTTTATTGTTGTATATCAATATAATCATGGAATTTTAATGGCAAATATTTTGTGATTTTTGCTCGGTCATTAATTAAATCTTTAGTATTTTGTTCATTTACTGAGTGGATGTGGTTTTTCGGCTATTCGTGTTTAGTTAAAGTCTATTGCCTTTATTGGGATTGGCATCCCTTTGCCTATTAGGCTTGAAGAGGCCAGCTCTCTGCAGTTTTATTTTCTGCTTGGATTTGTTGTGCATTTAGTGTACCAACCTGTATTTTTTTACATGATCAGCATTGTGCTGGACTGTTTACTTGCTGTGGCCTTTTGTTTCCTTTCCTGATATCAACTCTTTTATCACTATTAGTCTTCTCTGGCTACGGTCATCTCTCATAATCCTATTTGCCCCCAATGGAGTATAGGGCCACTGGATCTGGGTGTCCCTCTTCAGTTGGGTTATTGTGATCCCAGCTGCCTCTGCCTCGCTGTGGACTAATCTCCATGTACGTATGGGTCTCCCTGCTCTTCCCCAGTGGGTTCCAGTCCAGGGCTTGTCTTGTTACATTGTCAGCTGGTCGTTCACAGGGCATGACCAATCCAACCCACTTCTTGGTGTCTTACCACCATCCAGTTTCTTCATTTTTAACAAGTTGTCCCTGCCATAGATTTTCCATCAGTGCCAAAAAGTCATTTGCTTTAACATTTTACTGCAATTTCTGCTTTGTGATCAATTTGGGGGGGGGTGTCCAGTAGTGCCTGTCATCACTACAATGAAAGTTGGCCGTCCTGGATTCAGCTCTCGTCTTGGTCACGCTGTTCTTTCTCTGTATGCAGCATCACAGTGCTGGCTACATGGTGATATAGCCATAGTTGCTTTCCCTTGTAAACATAACGTTTTGCTGATTATTGATCTATTCTAGTCAAATGACTTCCCAGTCTGTAGATCTGACTCATTGACATCTTAGTCTATGAATGTCATCTGGCAGAAGAATGACCTGGCATTCCCATTAACTTCATAGCCACAGAAATCTGTGTTGCATTTGTAATGTGCAAAGAGCCTGGCTTTGGCTGGGAAACCATGCTACAAAAGCTTACATCATCATATAATGACCAAGAACCCGTGTTTCTTGGACATGCTTTGTGTGCAGGTTTTTGGGTCTTGTTTATGCCTTTTGATGTACCCCTTTCCATTTGTTTGCTGACATGTCTATGTGTGTTATGAATACTTTGTCTCAATTTGTGTAATCGCCTTTTTATTGTAAAGTGCATTGAGGAAATGTTATATAGATTCACTTTATTTTTTATTATGTTAAGGATTTGTTTTCTGAAAAAAAGACAATTTTATATATATATTGCTACTTTTAAATTTATAGTTGTCTTCCAGTGATATTTGTCTTCATGATGTTTCAAACTATGCTGTTGTTAAAGCAGCATATTATGATGAAAGATGAGAGAAGCGGATTGCTGATAGTTTCTTGAATACCTTTAGATATGAAAACATGCTCTTCCCTAGATTTGACCTTGGAGCTGCAGATTTGTCAGATTTCTAGAAAGAAGTAGGAGAGAATGTAAAGTATTATCAGGAAGTCTTCAATGTGTGAAATCATATGAGAGGAGGAGGTGGATTTGTGTTTTTAATGCCCTGCCAGCAACTAAGGCCATGAGGAGGAGGTGGAGGCAATAACAAGTTGTGGGATAAGCGACACAGCTACCCTTTTCCATGACCAAGGAGTGGACAATATAAGCATTCGAAATCCCTTTTCTAGATATAAAAGTATATTACCAGTCAGAACAACCCAGAAACAGGCTGCCATACAGAATAATCCATATCACATGATAAACTGAGGTTCCTTTATTGTCCATCAAAAACCAAATAAAACTTGTCAATTTGTTTCCTTCTTGGAAACAAAAATAAATGCCTTGACAAAACTACTCTTATTGTCTGCTACCACTATTTACTTGTATTTATTTTGAGAATGAATCAAGAGAACATGGGGTTAAACAGCAGTGCATGGAATATTAGAAATAAATATTTCAAAATAAGATATGATGAAATAATAAAGGAGAATTAGGTCATATGTACCAGTAACATTTATTCCTTCATGGAAAGTGGAAAGAAGAGGTATAAAATCAACCACTATACTCTCATGTACAGTGTTACTATTACCTGGTAAAACATTTTCAACATTAAATACAGGACAGTCTTTAAATAAATATCACAATAAGCAAAGGATCTTCACATGGTAGAGTATGAATAGTCATGCATGCTGCTATTATACACTGAAAGTCACTTTTCAAGAAGTTTGAAAATGCTCTTCTGTGATTTCACTTTTGTAACATGCTCCAAGCACACCTTTTTGGCTGGCGGTTTCTTAACTCCAGAGGATTTTGTTTTTGGAATATCTGCTGCTGGTGTTACCTTAAACATAGAACAACCATCTTTATTAATATCAAAAATATTTGTTTGAAAGTGTTATATAATAATATTGAGGATTTATGAAATGCCTTTCCAAAGATTTGCTCAGAGTGCTTTACATAAACTAAATCATCAACAACCATACACCCATATAACACACTTACTTCTACGACATACACTCTTTCATATACAAAATAAATTACAAACACGTTATGCATGCTCATGGTCAGGACAGGGTCACAGTGAAGTCAATGTACTGAAAAGATTCATCTAAGTTTAGACTTTAAGGTGGTAAGATAATCAGAGTGAGGAAAGCTGACAGGTAATCTGTTCCAAGTTGATGGGGCTTGGTAGGAGAAAGACCTCTGTCCATACATCTTTGAAGCTTGGTGTCAGGAGATTAGCGAAGAAGTCATGCGGGCATATCAATGGGAATGAATACTGAGGTATCAAGAGGTACCGAGGACCAGTGGCAGAGTAAGTCAAAGTAAAAAGTTTGTAGGCTATATGATCCACAACTGACAGCCAGTGAAGAGTGTATGATAGGTGATATATGATGGTATGCAGATGAGGCAAGCAGCGGCATACTGGATCCTTTGATGTCTGTCAAGAAGATACTTGGGAATTCCAGCTAAAAGAGAATTACAATAGTTTATCTTTGAGAGCACATTGAGTTTTAGCTGCATTAGTGGTGAGATAGTGACAAATGGTGCTGATCCTACGAAGTTCAAGGTAAGCATTTCTGCAGACATGAAAAATATGCTGATGAAAAATCAAACTCTGATGGCGAATGACACCCAAGCTGCAGACAGAGGTAGAGAAAGGAATAGATGAGTTGTTTACAGAGACTGAGGGAGAGAAGGATGACTCAGAATTTCTCTGGACAAGTACAGCAGTTAAGTCTTATCGTCATTCAGTTGCAGTCTGGAGCATCCGGGGCTTTATGCCAGTTATGCATTTTTGTGGCCATGTCAGTAGTCAAGAGGGTTCAGTAAGTGAAGCTGAATGATACAGTAGTGTATCATCAGCACAACTCGCATGACATGGCATGACATATCATCAGAAGGTATCACTGACAGTAACAAGTTAAAACCAACAAACTATGAATGCTGAACTTTTTGGAATTTAAGATATGTCATGAGCAGATATCAATATCAGGTTGCTGGGTTTATGCTCACAAGAATGAACTCTCTTTATACCACTTTAATATCTTGGGTAGTGTTCTCTGATAAAAGACAAAGATCAACAGTTACTATGTCATTACCATCCCACATAATGTAAAATACATTACCCTTATCCTTTGTTACAATACTGTATCTATTAAAAGAATCACAATTTTCTGAGTAAACACATTGTTTATATGGAAATGATGCAGTGAAGCTGCTCAATATATCCACAAAAAAAAACCCCAAGCAAACAAAAAACAAATAAACCATGATTTAAACTCACAGGTAATTTGGTAATTTTAATGTTCTACAGACTAACTAATGATTATTCAAATCTTCATGCATTGTCGATGCTAACATGGAAGGCAAAAACATCAGTCAGAAGATCAAGCTGAGAATCTTCAAGTCAAATGTGATCAGCACCCTCCTTTAAGGATCAGAATCATGGAAGACGACCAAAACCATCAGTAACAAGCTTGACGTCTTCCAAAACAGATGCCTCAGGTGCATACTTAACATCTTTTGGCCAAATACCATCACCAACGAAGGCCTCCACCGAAGAAGTGAAACCGAGTCCATCACCACGCAGGTTCAACAAAGGCGTTGGCTATGGATTGGACATGTGCTCCGCCAGCAGACCTCTCCAGAGTTGCCCTAAGATGGACCCCAGATGGCCGAAGAAAACGAGGCCGCCCAAAGGAAACTTGGAGAAGAACAGTGGAAAGGGAGATGAAAGGAAAGGGCTGGACATGGGCCACCTACAGCACGGGTTTCAGCCGATCGACATCGGTGGCGGACTCTGGTCGAGGCTTATGTGCAACCTGATGCACGAAGAGGATTAGATTTATTGGTGATGCTAAACAGTTTAAACAAAGTTGTACAAATTCACCGAAGTAATAATTTCCATCTAAACAATATTACATTAGGTTGGGAAAAATATCCATTATTAATGAATAGGTTTTACCTGATCTGCTGTTGCACCAACATTCACCTTCTTCTCTGGAGAACCCACTTGGAAGACGAAGCTGCGTGATGAGCGAGATGCCGACACATTGAGTGATGTGGGTTTGTTCATCTCTGCAATTCTGGTCAGGTTATCTTTGCTACGTGCCAGGAAAGACCCTCGCTTAGGGACCTAAAATAATAAATTTTAGACAAAAATGATTCTAAAAAATTTTTAATAAAATCATTTAAAGATTGTATGCAGTGACTTGTAACACTTTATGATTTGACAAACCTGCGCAGTCCTTAAAAAACCATTTTTGATGGTAAAAACGGATGGCGAGACTAGGGGCAGAATATTCACTTGAGGTTCCACATAGGTGCCCAGTTCCCCAGGGTCAGTTTGAGGAAAAATAAGAACATTGTAACAGACTGTGATTTTGTTTTTGAACTATTGTTATACCACCAGGTATGCTAGCTGACAGCAGTGAAATAACAAATGAATGTGCTTTAAATCAGTGCTTACTTCAATATAAAAATTCTGCAACTAAAGCTTTGAATAAAAGGACATCATAAAAAAGTAAAACACCAAAAAAGAAAGACAACTGCTCAGCATTCAGTTGAAAATGACATGAACAGCCAACACTTTTTCACAACAAATCAAGTAGACTTCTGATTCTGGCAGACCACCTTTGGCTTAAGAAATTTGCTGGGACTAGTCTTGTCATTCAGGGATTGCAGCTGGCCAAGTTTAGCTTTGAGAAATGGTTTCTCTTCCTGTGGAACAGACGGGTCTGAAGCTGCAAGAAAAAAAAAAAAGCCACAAGAGTAAATGAATTACTTGCTACCTATATCAAGTTGGATGTGCTTTATATGTGCATTTTTTTTTTCTTGTGAAGTCAATGTTTTGTAGGGGCTTTGAGTGCTTGTAAGATGACGCAAATTTCTACTTTTCTTTACGAATTCTTTTTATCATAAAGGCATTGTAAAGACTTGCTATAAAGTTTGATAAAGCAAGCAGATTTCTCAGCCAAGCACATTCTGTATGGAGCTGTAAGTTACTGATGTTATAATTGATCTACACATCTAAAATATTTCTGCTGCTAGTCTTAATAGAATCTCCCTTTTCAAAACTATGCCTCAATGATCTATACTTGGTTTGATCCCAGGTCTTTCATTCAAATCTGTTCATTCACTCTCCCTTTACCTATTATTCTTATAGAAACATAATATAATAACAAAAGGATTATGTAAAATAATGTCAATTTTTAAAATCATATCTGTAAAATATCATACAACAGGGCTCAAAGCATGGATGTGCTATTGGTAAGACCTAGAAAACCATACGCTGAGGTGTATCCACAACTCATGTGTACACAAACTCCAGTAACAGAAATAAGCTGCTCACATTTTCTCTGAAGGAAGAACTTGCCAAACTTGCTAAACTGGCTCTTGTCATCATCCATTTCTTGCTCCTGAGCAAAGAACATATCCCATTATAGTGACAAAGTCATTGATTGTGAAAATAGAGTGCACAATGTGTATACTAGCTTAGCTAAGTAACTTGTCTTCACTGTGTTAAAATTCCTGAGTCTGCCTGTGTTTAGATAATATGCAGGCGAGATTCCACAGGGTTTTGTCTATACCAAAAGGCCTAGTAATTTTCAGCATAGTGACTAATGTTACCTGAAAACCTAGACATTTTTATCTTGAAACGAAGCAAGCTTGCTACAAATTTTTAAATTTTGAGCAGCAAAAAATACCATTTTTAGTGGTAACATTTCTTTCTTCAAGTACTTATCAGATAACATGACTATGTGATCACCCTCTAGAACTTCAAATCCAGCTGTCCAGATTATTCCGGACAAACGACCACAGAACAGCAGCACATGAATTCGGTTCAGTCCATGTCCAATGCCCACCTGTCATGCTAATGAGCACTCAACTCCAGTTTTTTTTACATTTTGAGGTGTTATTTGAAATGAGTTTTTGAAAAAAATCTGGCAAGAGATGCTGCCTTATGTTCTGGCACCATTTAAATTTTGTTGATATGCAGAGTTTGTAAAATGTCAGATTGTCACTAAAACTGGAATCTACTTCCTGGTCAAGAAAGTTACACTCCTGTCTTCTGAATTCTTGGTGGCTTTGTCAATTAGTACTGTAGTACATGTACAAGTAATTCTTTGCTAAAGGTTCTATTTAACCACGATACTGTTGTGCTTGTCTTTTTGAGGTGATACCAGATGACTGAATGCATAGTTAATTAAATACTGGATAATTGAGGTGTCACTGTATTAAAAAATATATATATAGATTTGAAGGAATAATTTATAACTATCTTTCCCCAAAATTAAAATTCAATTTTGAAATTTGAGAAGCTAGAATTCAGTGTCCTTGCACCCAATTTTCATCCACGTATCCAACTCCTCCATACCTGCTGCTCCTCCAGGAATCTCTCTCGTTCATGACGCTCAATTCTCCACTGCTTCTCATCAACATCCTCCAGATTTTCCTCATCAGAGCCATTGGCAAACATGTCTTTCTGTGAACCTTCATCTGTCACATGAGGGAGGAAACCCAAATCAAATACACACACTCACAACAAAACAAACACTGTCCATCAATTAGAACACACTTAAGGAATGTTAAGTGGAGCAAGTTCTGTCACTTAATGGTTAGTGCGCTTGACTTAGCGGCAGGTAACTAGCTCAAGGCCTGTGTGGACCTGTAAATCTCTCCCTACTTCCCAGCATATGGGTACCTAATTATATTTGAAGGTAAGCGGTGACT
This sequence comes from Pomacea canaliculata, assembly GCF_003073045.1. NCBI lineage: Eukaryota > Metazoa > Mollusca > Gastropoda > Architaenioglossa > Ampullariidae > Pomacea > Pomacea canaliculata. Next base: position 1,658,458 of record NC_037597.1, read on the forward strand.
GAAAAAAGAGTGCTGGGACTCAATCGTCCACAACTTGTTCTCCATAGATGATTAATTTTATTATTCAACCACCTATCTTTCAGGAAAACTGTCAACTTCACCACGTTGGTCACTTAAAAACTTAAGGTCATCTAAAGGAAAATAACTCTGAGTCACAAAAATATAATTTAAAATGTGTATTTCCTATCATGTTAGGTAGAAAGTACTGTTTATACCTTTAGGCAATAGCATGTTTTATTTTGTAAAAAATTCCACAATTAGCTTGTACCCAAAAGAGAATTTCAAAAATGAGTTTCCCAAGAAGGATCACAGTGAAAACTTGGTATGTTTAAAAAAAAATTTGTTGTCACTTTAGTTAAAATCATCCTAAAGTTAATAAACATTGTCCAGAAAAATTGAAATTCCTGATAAATTTGTCCAGTGTGCAGCACGATGCATTACTGGCTGTGACAAGCCAGTGCATTTTAATTGAGACAGAAACTTTCCATTTCTCTTCAAAAAAATTTAAATGTGTGTTTGTGTGTGGGTGCATGTGTTTTAAACTAGAGGATGCAAACATTTTATACAGACCCATGTTCTTCCAGTGAAATCGTCTCTGGCGTCCCATGCCTTCGGCATGGAGATCGCCATCAGCTAAGTACATCTCTTTGTAACGCAACAACTCTCTTGCATCGTCATCTAGCAATTGCTTCCTAAAGATTGGAGAAAAATGTGTCAAAAATCTACACAAAAAATCTCATGCAGGTTGGATAACTTATAAAGAAAGGAAATGTTTATAGGTCACAATGTAACACCATAATATACAAAGAACTTAAGTCAACTACATATAGTGTTTCATTAAAATGACACAAAGTAATGCTATCTGATTAACAACTGAACAAATACAGTACTCCATGATTCAATTATACAAAATTTGTAAAGCCAATACTAACATTCCCAAGGAGCATGCTCTTAGCACCTAAGAATAAGAACGAGACATGGACAGCATACAAGGTACAGGAAAACAAACGAATAACACATGAACTAAGAAAGAATAGACAACAGTACCAATGATGAATAAAAATAAGTAAAGAAAATGCAAAGAAGAACCAAATAACATGAACAATAGTCTATGAAATTAAAATAAATGCAGAAATTATGAAAAATGAGGTCCTTGAGACAGAAGAAAATGGAGGACCAGATTTTTTTGGTTCAAACTGACGACACATTTTACCGTTGAAGATTTAGAATTTAGATCTGTAAATGTTTGTCATTGGAGAAGTCATCAGAAAGAACAAGAATGCTGAGGATAAACTTCCAGACAGATTTTCTGCCTCGAGTCATGAAGATGTTTTGCCACATTCCACATGTTCCATTTGTTAGTCAACATGCACAACAAGAAACTGGACTGAGATGAAAATGGAATGGAAGAAAGGACTGATGGTCAACGGAACAGCTAAAGCTGTAGAAGTCAAATGAAATGTCACGATCAAGAAACACAGTCAAGCACGTCACTAGGATCATGGAAGGTAAAAAAATGAGCTTCATAAGCTAAAATAACTTTAAGAAAAATAACAAAATCCAAAGAAATTCGGAGAACTAGTCCCCTCAAGAAGGTAAGGCGAAGGGACACCCCTCTCCCATGAAACATGACTTCAGACACCCATAAATTGAAGTTTGTGTTGATTTTGCTTGGCCATGCTTACTTATTCCACCATTGTTGCACTCAAATGAAGATTTACATGGCAATTAACTCTCCAGGTGTCAGCAATCAATCAATACACATGTACCATGGAAGACAAAGATGCTCTCTTAAGTGAACTATATGTAATTTTTTAAATGACTTTTTTAACAGTTAGCCACAAGAATCTTAATTTTTAAACACATGACTTATGAACTGAAGTTATTAAAGTGAATTGACTGATGTGTTTGGTAAGCAATAAGACAATGAACAGGGGCTGGTCATGTTGACAATAAACCTTATTGCCCCAGCCATATTAACCTCTTACCTGAGTGGAATGAGCCCAAGATAACCATACTGTTCTATATAAGGCCACACTGCCCTAAAACCAAGTGGTATTGACCCAAGTCCAGGTTAAATGAATGTCTGAACAGTGACACCAATCTGAAGTTAACCCAATGTCTGCATATACATTTAAAATGAATCTTCAAATTAGAAAATAAACTTCATAAAACAATCAGTTAAAAGAAAAAAATTGGGTTTATATGTCATTATGAGATTTGTTGTCTAAATATATAGCGCCATGTGGCCATTTTTTAATGTAAGACTGTAGCTGAACTTGTTCAAATGATGCATGGCTCTGTTGATAACATTTGACGTAAACAACTTCTTGTGTAATCAGCAATTGATTAGTCTTTTGGGTCTGGATCAACTCAACTTTTAGTGTTGGAATGTAGTCCATCTTACATGGAACAATATGGTCACGGCAGCTTTTATTTTACTCGGGTGGGCGGTTAATATGGCTAGAGTGATACAATTTGGAGTCAAAATGATGGGCAATGCCATGAACAAGTAGTCTTCCAAAATACGCTTAATTTATTTTAGTTATTTCTGAAGAAAAAAATGTAATATAAGGGAAATGGCTGGCTTGTTTTAAAATGTAGTTAATTTTTCCAAAATGCAACTTCTGTAAAAAAAAGTTGAAAAATAAAAAGAACACTTTGGTCGTAAGTCACATTGGGAATGTAGATGTAATAGATGACATTTATTTTGCAAAAGACACCCATGAAAATACTTCAGATTGTATCTAAGAGGAACACACAACATGGAATGTTTTAATGAGGTTTTACTGTATTATTATGGGGAAATGACTATAAACAATAAATGAAAGTAAGATTTCAAAATTCAAAATTGTAAACTGAGCAGAACTTAGAACTGACATGTGGACACGCCCAACTTGGTCCCTCAGCTGATCCTCACTCAGTCCAACATCCATGTCCCCCTCCTCTTCTTCCAGATAGTCATCCTCTTCAGCGACATCATCATTCTCATCACTTTCTGCGTCGCTCCCCGATAATTCTGCTTCTTCCTCTATAAACTCTTGTCGAATTTTTCTGAAATGTTAAAACTGAAGGTCAAAGAACGTTCTCTGCATTTAACTTGTAGGAAAAAGTGTAGATAAAAGTATCATGTGTGCAAATATTTTTTTAAAAAGTTGGTTTGAAGATCATTTCATCTCCTTTGCAGTTGTCTTTTAGATTTGAACAAGATGGATTTCAGTATCTGTTTACTTCTACATGCCACAAGTTTTGCACAGCTTATAAGTTTAACAGGAGCTAGTGACAAACACTGCAGAAAGTTGGAAAGACAGGTGTAAGTGTAGCAGACACACATACGCATACACAATAAACTGACCCTTTCTTTGTAAAGCCTTTGAACAGTTTCTTTGTCTCCTCCTGTTCTCCATTTTCTTCAGCTTCAGATAGAATCTCCTAGGCAAAAGAAACCCAAAATATATTGCCATATTGCGGTCTCTATAATGATTAGAAACATGACAGTAGTTGTAGAACTGTGGAAACTGAAGCTCCCTCAGTCTGATTTTAGGTAGATTTCTTCACTGTACATCTCAAAGAGCTAAAAATATTTATGTTGTCATGATATTGCTCAAGAACATTCATTACTAACCAAATACAGTATGGCAATAACAACGATCAACTTTATTTATCCCAGTGGGCAATTTGAACATGGGAAGGTGCTCTAGTTATAAGTAAAAGTTAGAAATAAAAGTAAGAATAAGTTCCTTGGAAGGTGCAGCGTTAAAAAATGTCAAAATGAGAAACATTAGCAATGAAAAAAGAAGGCAAGTGACAAAAATACAATAGGAACAATAAACTTACATCAAGAATAATCATGTGAGTACCTATATCACACACACACACCACTGAGAATTTCATCTGAGGTTGAGCAGCTGGACCGCAATTGCACAAATGATTTCAGGTGTCTATTGCTTTTACATATTGGCATGGAATAACATTTACCTGAGCTTAATAATACAATTTCTCTCGTTAGTACATGTTTAGGTATTGACAAAATGTGTGAAGCTTTCTTTATTATTTGTTGATCACAGAAAGAAGCTAAACCCCTCAGAACAGATGTGGACAATACTGTTTAGACTTTCCTATCATAGACAGAGAGATTGTGAAACCAGCAAACAAATGAAAAAGATAAAAGACTCAATAAACGGCTGGTAGAAATGGCTCAAGATTGCTTGACTAACTGAAAAACTATTGAGCTTACGATTACCGTCAACCTTTGTTGGTTTTTTTTTCACAAATCCAAATCACACGCTTTTAATCTCTATTGCTTTGCAATGTCTTTTGAAAAAAACTAGAAAAGAAACCTGCCTCATTTGAGTCTCTGGAAATTTCATCATCGGACAAAATTTTAAAGGGACCAGTTTTCATCCCATCACTATCATTAGAATTCTCCTCTGCTGTGATATCCATTCTTCTTTTCGTTCCACGTTTCTCACTCTCTTTCTTTGAAGCACTAAAGAAAACAAAATTTTAATATTTAGTACATGCATGAACATAAATGGGGTAAAATTTATAAATGAAGCAGAAGGTACTACTCAAACATTTAAAAAGCTAAGCTATTAATGAAACACATATATCATAAACGTAAAAAAAACAAGGAGACTGGCCCATGATTGCAGATCCTTTTGTGTAAACAAAATTTTAAATTACTGAGTTTATTATATATTAAAAATGTGCAAATATATATTTTTTATCTATAATATATAAGCCTTAGAGCATAATCATTCTCACTCTTGCACATAAGAGGTCAACTCAATGACCAGCTAGAACATGGATCCATCTAATTAACACATTCCCAGCCATCCCAGTGGCTGTAAGTTTTAATGACAAAAGCAACGCTCCAACATCAGGAACTTAATCTATTCTCAGGCATTCTGTAAGGGGACTATTTGCTTAGATTTAAGGAATTAGAATTTATAGATGACCAATTCTGAGTGCTGTAAATGGTAATACAAATGAGGACAGCATACACATGCACAGTTGTGCACTCACTCACACATACATATTCACACATGTGTGCATTCTTGCTCATCTCTCCACACATCCTATAAACAGAGGAATGTGTGTGAAAATAGATAATACTACTATTTAGCTCTAACAATGAATGTTGAAAAACTGCTCAAAGGAACTCACTGACCTGCAGCTGGAAATGAATTCTCCTGAGCAAAGGTCTAGCAATGCAGCCATGCCATCCTGGCTAGCCTGGCTTTGTGATGGGCACTCCAAACCTTCACTCTTTTGGGGTGCAGATTGTGACAAGACATCAGGAAGTTTTGTATCCTGAAAGGTTCTACTGAGCACATTGCCAAAAGGTAACTTGCCAGATTGCATTCCTTCCTGACTATTGCCTGAGGGGAAAAAAAAGTAATTTCTGTGCATGCAGCAGGAAGTGCAAATGGGTTGAAGAAAATATAATGAGTAATAAAATATATGAGCAAAAAACATACTTTATGGGAATAGAAAATGTACAGAACACACTCACATCCACAGATATAGTAATTTCTATATTAAAGTAAAACTTTTCATGGACATGCATTCAAACACCTATACACAAGTAAGTATAATTACTTTTTAAAAATAGATTTTTCTTTTTCCACTTTTGATATGTCTATGAAATACATTAAAAAAGATCTCATGCCTTCCCGAACAAGTGTGGCAAAAGTTATACGACCAAGAACAACATATTGTTCAATTTCTCACCCATAAATTTTCCTGAGCAGAGGCCCATTAGTTCATCCATATTCTCTTCTTCTGGCTGGATGCTGTTTTGGACAAGATGTTTGAGTGAAGGCTGAGTGGACAGGGTGGCCACTTTAAGGTAGCTGTAAGAGTAACATGGTTATATTTATAAAAATAAGATAATGAGGACTGAACCATGGACAGTCAAGTACACAGCAATCAAGCAATGGAGTTTATAACCTAAGACACAAGGTAAATATGCTTGTGAGGTAAATGACTGAACTAGTACCAGATGTAACTGCTAACTGCATTAAAATGGTGGAAATAAACAGGTGCTTTTGCCATAACAGTGATAGTCTTTTTTCCTGGAAAATATTATACAGGATATCAGTTCTACCATAACAGGTGCCATGAAGCAGAATCAAAAGGCGATAATAAATAGTAAAAGGTGGACAAACAGGTCCCTTTCACATAAAACCAGTTGTTGGGGAAGGACAAGAATAAATGCGGATGACAACGCCTACCACTCGCCACTTACAAGACAACCCGACAGAAATACCCTCCCAGCCTTCCCTGTGTCTGCACGAAGGGCTGATGAAAAGACTGGTGAACTCACATGGCAGCATTTTATAGTGGTCAAGGGTGGAAGCACCTGTGTTCAGGGGGTGGGCTCTGATGGCCAGGGCTGCTAACCCCCACTGACTAGGGGCAATAATTCGTTTAGTTAAGGAGCAGTTGTAGCCTTAAGCTTCTAATAGTTGGGTTGTCCGGTAAAGTTACAGAAAATATGCTTAGTGTCTGGTATCATTTAGAATTCAAACAACTGCAATGGTTATCAGTTCTGTTAATAAAAAAGTAGCAATAGAGGCACATTTAGAAACAAGTACGGTCCTTGTTGCATATTATTCCATTAACCATTTCTGTCCTAAAATTTTGGTAATGCAGAACTCCCTCAATAAATTAAACTATTCATAATCGTAATAAATTACGTGTTGTTTTTTTTCATTTCTTGTATAAATACCATAATGCACAAATAGACCTTTGCAGCTGTTTTTCTTGCACTAAAACTGTTGATTTAAGTGCTACTTTTGCAAGCTGAAAATGGATGCATGAAGGTAGTCACATTGCTCCTGTTTATTGGTAGCTCAATGACATCTATTAAAAAAAATAAACAAACTTACCCATCAGCATCTAGTATCTCTGACTCATCTAAAAATGACTGGTGGTTCTGGCTGGTTAAAGAATTGTTATAGTCTGACTCTGAGCCTCCATACAGATCTTGAGAGTCCTCTATTGGTAATGTTAAACTTGAACGCTGTTCAATGTAAGAGTTTATAATTAAAAAAAAACTACAAAAGATGTTCCTTACAACTAAATGTTATCATCTAAAATTGGTTAAGAAAGAGTACAACACCCATCTAGATTTCATATGCAATATCTTTCAGAATGTGCATGCTTGCTTGCATGTGCATACGCACACATATACATAAACTGCAATTTTTTGTAAAAGTGTGATGTATGTATTTAATACGAATATTGTTGCCACCCAAAGTGTTTATAACGAAAATTTACTAGATAATACTAGTAACTAGCAAATGGGAAACTCAGTCAAATCCTTTAAAAAATTTGTCAAAACATCAACAAAATTTTGCTGTCATATTTTATCCCTACAAAGACTGCCCAAACAATCATTACCTTGGGTTGGGTATCTTGCAGATGTCGTGACCAAGGTGTAAGCCCATCTGAGCTGAATGACAGATCTGCCAAGCTCTTACCTTCATTTCCTTCTACACAAACAATGTGATACAATAATGTGATGTGGACACATTTCAAAGTTCTTACTTCCCCCTTTAATTTTTTTTTCCTCATTTCTCTTCAATCATTTATTATAAAGAGAGCTTAATACTACTAAGGTGTTGCGGCCCTATGCTCCTCGAGAAGTAACAAGGACTAAACTAAACTCATACTACTAAGGACCAAAGTAAACAATATGTGGCTTATTTTGCAAGAGAAGATAATGACTATAAACTACAAAATGTACCTTCCATACACTTTGTTCCACATAAAAACTCAATTCTGTATAGTTTCATTGTAACCATTGTCTTTTTTGTTCTCTGTAACTCAAATGAAAATACTGGGGAATATGAAAGATGAAATCAATAGTCTACAAACCATTCCCTCTCAAAAAAGTGTAACAAACCTTCAGCACCAGTTTCGAGTTCTTCCTTTGCTGTCTCTTTGCTGTCTTCATCATCGCTGATGACCAGTTTCCGAGCTTTAGTGTAAGGTTTCTTAAAAGTAACTGCCATGCACATTCATCAAATACACACGCACGCAGGCACACACACACAAAATTTTTGTTGTCATCTTCAATTTTTGATGCCATCAGTGATGAAACCTTAGTACTAAGTACATGCACAGAGAAAGAGATGGTAAAATATACTGGGCAGGATACAAGAAAAATATCTGACAAGTAAACCCCCAAGAATCCTCTTTGTGATTACAGAAAGATGGTATATAAATTACACCATCTTTATTATCTTAACAAACTTTGCTGTTCACATCTCAGTTTAAGCTTACAATGTAATGGGACAGCATATTTTCTCAATCATTGTCCACAGTGGTCTGAAGTGTAGATCTGATAAATCAATAGGTGCTAGTTAAATATTTAAAGTAAAATGGTTATAAAATGAGCTGTTTTATACAGCCATCCAGCCAATGGATAGCCAAATGCTGTACTTGTACATCTGATCATGGTGTACAGTTCTTGTTTTCAGATAAAAGTTCACATCTTAAAGAATTCTTGCACTCTACCCTTGTTTCTTTACCTTCCTCTTCATCTGATGATTCTAGATGTAACTGTAAATTTGATTTTTCCTCAATAGATATGTCGTTTTCATCTTCTTCATTATCACAACCATCTTCAGAATCCTCATCAGCCTCATCATCAATAAAAATATTCTGTAAATACAAATATAATTCAACATAACAGTATTATATTTTTTCAATTCCACACACTTTTTGTGTGGAGTTGGGGAGTAGTAAAATGAGAAAAAGAAAATTATCACCATAATCATATATTGATAATGAAAAGACACCACAGCTCTACACTCTCAGGTGAATCTGTACTAATGTGGGCTTGAGCTGCAATACCTAAATACTGTTTGCACATTGTTACGTATTACTCTAGCATTTGAGGTTGGATTTATTTGTCTCCTGTTGATTTTCTATTCTTTGGAATAAATTTCATTATCTTAATTTTATTTTCCTGTTGCTCTTTACCCAGATATAAGAAAGCTCTTGTATACTACCATGATTTTAAGATTTTACTTGTATATTTATAGTTCTTATAACACACACAAATATGCGCGTGCACACACACACATGCAAGGTCTTTTGCTTACTCCTTTTTTTGAAGAGTCTTCATCATCTTTATCTGAAGCAGCACTGTCATCATCATCATCATCATTCCCTTCATCTTCTGTGAAATCAGTGTCTGACTCCTCTGTCATTTCTGCTTCTTCCTCATTTTCCTGCTCAAAAGTACCTTCAATGTCTGCATCATAATCTTCTTCATTCTCCATTTTATAGAGTTGAAGGCGACGAGTATAAGCTTCTACACGGCGTTTTTGTATTCCAAGTTGTAATTTTTGCTTTAAGGCCTCAAGACCTCCGCCTAGGAAATAACATTGATCATTTACATTGTTGACAAGCAGGACCATGAGTTGATATTATGCTGTACCATGAATATAAGAAAGTGCTAGAGTCACCAAGGAAGAAAGTTAAATTCACTATTCTTTTTTTTAACAAAAAAAAGCTGTATGCTCTGTTAACTCGACAGCAACTAGGAACATTAATTCCATTTGACAAGGGTTTGCCTTTTAAGGCTATAAGAATTAATAAAATAACCTACCTAATAATATACAGCCTAAATCTTTGCAATATCCATGAAACCACTATGAAAATAGTGGCACAAAGAATTCTTTCACATGGGCCAGAAGTTCTTGAGTTGTGCAATAGTATAGGCACAATGTGTAGATTAAGTGCTGGGTTTGCCATTAACACAACCTGTAGATGTTGGGTAGACAGGACAATAGGACAGTAAAGCCTAGAGCAGCCTTAGTGACATTGTCAGCAATAGCAAGCTAATACTGTTGTATATCATCGACATATAACTAAAAGAAGCAGAGATGATGCCACTACCACAGTGTTTTCCTGTGTCAGTACTAACCTGAAGAGCTGAGAACTTCTGACTGTGAGACCATGTCTGGGCTATATGTCACAGTCTTCAGTGTTAGTTCCTCACGTGCTCCCTGCTCTTCTCTATCTTTTTCCACAATACTACACAAAAATAAATAGTAACTAATAGATGGGTGCCACAATACTACACACAAATAAACAGTTGCTGATACATGGGTGCCATATCCCAGAGGATTTGGAGGCTGTCAAGGAGTTGCATCATTTCCCACAAAACCAGTGAATACACATTATATACTTATAAGTATAAATGAACCCTCAATGCTCAATTGCTACACTTTTCATTTTGATTACTTCTCCCAATGAACAAACTACACAACTTCGAGACCTCTCAAATCATCAGATAATTCTAGCCCATTATTCTAATGTGGCATACATTCTAGCCTGTGAAATTAAATGCATACAGATCTTCATTAAGGGTCAAAGCAAACATACCTTATCTCTACATTCTGAGATGCTACAACTGATTTTCTGGTGTTTTGCTGAAGCAGTCTGTCCATCAGTTTCTTAACACCAGCTGGAACAGGTTTTGAAGCACTTTCTCCTTGCTGAGTTGAAATGCTATCCAAAATGATGAACTCACCATTTCCTCTGCTTAGTTTGGGCACAGTATCTTTGCTTTTCAATTCTTTTACTGCTTTTAGTGAATTCTTTGCTTGCATTTTAGCACTCTTCTCTGTAGAAACTAATGTGTCACTGGTAACAGTACCATCTCGGTGTACGATATGACATTCATTATCAACTTCACTTCTATATTTTTCATTCGCATGTCTCAAAAAAGGAGATAAATCTCCACTTGGTAAATGTCTTTCATCCAGCTGAGAAATGTCTGCCATACAGCTTGAATCTCTGGAGTCAAATTGGACAGCACTTGTAGCTTCAGCATCTGATGTTATGTTACCTTTACAACACACTGCAGATTCTAGGCCTTCAGTCATTTTATATAAACATGCACTGTGGTCAACATTTACAGATGCAGCATCTAGTGATACCACTAACTCGTCACCCACAGCAGACCAACTATTTTCAGATTTTTTAGTCACACAGTCAGTAGACACCACATTCTGACCATTGTCCACACAGTCCTCTCCTTCCTCTGCTGTTTTATTACAGGTGACTTCTATAGAGTCTTGAGGTTTTCCCTCAAACAGACTATTGAATGAACCATCTTCTGACAATAAAGATTCTTCCTTTCCAAATAAAATGTTTGGCTTTTTCTTGGAAGATTGATAATGACCCTCTTCAATTAGCAATTGACTAGTTTTCTGCTCTTCTTGAGAGTTCTGTTGAAGCAAGTCCATCCTCTCAATATCTGATGTCATCTCTTGATTTTGGGAGTTGTCACTGGAATTGACTCCAGAATGAGATGATCTCCCTTTTTTCTTTAACAGGGGTAGTGTAAAATGTGTTAATTCAGCAAATTTTTCTTGTATAATAGCAGCTTTTCTGAAATGAAAATTGCTCCAGTTATGTCGCTATCATGTCTCTCTTACATACACTATAATAAAATCATGAGCGTACACATCTATGCATGCAAAGAGTCTGACAAGAAACTGTTTAAAAACACTAAAATAGCTTTGGGTGAAGAGAAAACTTCAAAGACAACTAAAACAGCAATCACCAAAAAAACCTCTAAATATAAAGAAATTATAGAAATTAAAAATTACACTGCTTACTCTATATCACGAGAAAACTTGATAGTCTGATAGATCTCTTTTTTCTTATGAGCTCGGAGCATGAAGTCCTTCAGTGACTTGGGTTCTGGTTTGTGGTAAGGTAGTGATACATGTGACTCTGCAAATTAGGCGTTAATCTTATTAATGTAAACATTTCTCATAAAATTAAACACCAAACAGATAAACAACATACAAGAAAGTAGCAAGTGTATGGCTATATCACATCATCTCAGCAATTAATACACAAAATTGACATATATTTATCTAAACATTGCTTCATTAAAAAAGAAAAAGTGCACAAAAGAAACATTTGTAATACATTTTTATCTTTAGCCATTGTGGCATACACTGACATGCTTCTTTTGTAGTTCAAAAGACTTAAAATTTGAGTCACCTCTGATGAGTCTCTGTGTTTCACTGTGCAGATCAAGTAAATCATTTTTAAGGTGGTTTGCAACGTCTCGGCTTATTTTCTCTCTCTCTCTTCGCTGCTCCCTGGAGATAATAAAATGAATACGCAATATGCACATTATGTAATATAATATAAATGTCTATCGTACCATATCTTTTGTTGACAGAACTAAATAGGGATATAATACATATAGCATCCATGTCTCATCCATAGTGAAACAAAATGACAATTAATAGAAAGTAAATTCTTGCATGAAATATCAAAATAATGTTAGGTTAATAATTTATGCTCTATATTACATCAGTAAAAAGGTCTTCCATGTATATTGAAAACTGTTTTTCATATCAAGCGAACAGTACATCCTTATCACCTAGTGAGTAGAAAGTTTTGCTTTTGATATTCAATCTTAAAATGTTAAGCAAGTCCATCTTTGAATGGAAAAAGTGCACAAAAATAAATGCCTGAAGCATGAAAAAGTAACATGACAAAAACTCTGTTAACCTTCATCTTTTGCAGTTTCTTTAAAAGTTTTGGGTCAACAGAATCTTCGTTGAAACCATCATCTTCATTCTGACTGCTGTTATTCACGGACCCTTCTGATTCTCTATCTGAACCTGTCAAACATGGAAGAAAACATTATGAATGCAGATTTACAATGCTCTCATGCATAACTTAGACCATTGTACAACAAGTATTACTTAACAAGAACAAGAAAAACAACTATTTTTACTTCAAAATCTTTGGTAGGGTACATAAAATATTTCATCTAAATGTTTTCAATATGACACACTTGAAATCTGCCAGTTGTGTCAATAACTCTTTATTGTTTATAATGAGCAGATCACGATACTTTAAAATGTTTGTCCTTTTACCAAAATAGTGAGGAATATGAGTATCTCTAACACTAGCAGAATGTTTACTATATGATGAAATTCATCTCCTATTTCAAATGCATGACATAGATAGCACAATCTCTTATCAAGTGATATTCTTGCAATTCTTTCAGTCTGAATGGGCATTTTATGACTCAAGATTCTAAAATGATTTATTATAAATAACAGCTGAGCTGGAAAACAAGATAGACATTGCTCAGGGTTAAAAACCTTGAAATAACAGTAATTCCAATAAATATCAGATGTTTTAATGTCAAAATACCAGAATACCAGAAAGTCCAAATTTATTTGGGAGTGATTTGACCGTAACGATATAATGTAATTTATATTCTGTTTCATGTATAGATCTAGTAGAAAGCAATACATTACACATGAAAATGAAAATTTGTTAAAATTATCCAGCTTCATTATTTTAAACCAATTAAGCAAGTACTGTTTGCTTGGAACTGTCTATATATCAGTGGTGCCCAAGCTTTTCTCGCCCGAGGGCCGCATTCAACATATATAAAATCTCGTGGGCCAGAACATGGCGGATTTGCCAGAATAATGACGTTAAAAATGAGATTATGCAGCGATATACCAAAGCGTAAGATTATGCTAGAAAGAAAGAATAAGCCAAAAGTATTTTCTACCCTCACCATTTGACATCATTTTATTAATGTGACGTCTGCAGTTTGTTTTACAGAAACCAGTTTTGGACTGTTCAGATCAAATTGCGTCACAAGGATCTGCAGGACAGAATGCAGGTGATAGTCCTTAAGTTAAGAGAGAGATCCAGGTTTTGCTCTTTTTAGCACTGAAAATGTTTTTTCACACACTTAAGTATTTGCAAAAGTTGTCATTATTCTTTCTCCTTGTTTTGACAAATTTGGAAATGTTTCTGGTGATAGTTCCGCGTAAAAGTCTGGTAACGCTTTTTCTTGAAAAAGATCCTGCAGTGATGTCCAGCATTGTAGCTCAAACAGTTCCAGCTGCAAATCACTTGGCGCTGTGGAAACGTCAACTGAAATGGATTTTCAAACAATGAATCTTTTATGTGGTGGAAATCTGCAAACTATTCTTCAAAATTTTTACTCAGCAGCTTGAGAAGTTGAACCATTTTTCCTTTTGGGAAATGAACACTAATCTGTTCCTGACGTAGTGCAGCACACGTTGGAAAATGCACCAACTATTCTCTTTCAGTATGTTGTATGAACAGTTTCAACTTAGCTTGAAATGCACTTATGTCCGCATACACATGACAGACAAGCTTGTTCTTGCCTTGTAGATTGAGATTAAATTCATTTAAATATGCCGTCAGATCACACAAGATTGCTAAATCCCACAGCCATAAAGGATTGCTAAGCTCGGGAAGCTGTTTTGATTTTTTAGGCATGAAGATATCAATCTCATGCCTCAAGTCAAAAAACCATTTCAACACTTTGCCTTGACTCCGCCAGCAGACTTCACTGTGATAAACAACAGCACTGTGTTTCAGATTCCATTTTGCTGAGGAATTCTTTGAAAGTTCTGTAATTCAGTGCATGCGATCTTATGAAGTTTACAGATTTAACAACAACCATCATAATATGTTCCAAGTTAAACTGCTTCCCACATAGATTCCGCAGGTGAATTATGCAGTGGAGATCCAGCGGTGGAGAACCCTTTGATTCTATCACTTTCTGGCATATTCTGGCTACAAAACCATTGTGCCATCCAACCATACATGGTGCACCATCTGTAGTCCCTCCCGTCAACTTATTCCAGTGCAGACCAACTTCATCAATAACTTCCGATATTTCTCTAAACAAGTTTTCACTAGTGATTGTTCCATTTATGCTTTTCATCGCCACCAGTTCTTCAGTTATTTCAAGCGTAGTGTTTATACCCTGAACGAACAGTAATAATTGTGCAGTGTCACTTACGTCCGTAGACTCATCTACAGCTATCGAAAACATATTAAACTGACCTGCTTTGGACTTAGCTGCAACATAAGATCACGTCCCAAATCTTCCACTCATCCTGTGATTGTCATTTGTGACAAGCTGACGGCTCTAATTGCAATCTTTTTTTACAGGCATATTTCTTCCACTACAGCCAGAATGCACTTTTACACACATTCACCTTCAGAAAATGGTTTGGCTTCCTTACTTAATATATGAGCCACCCAGAAACTTGTTCAAACAGCTGCTTCGTTGATATTTCTTCTTTTGTTTAACAGCTTTGTTAACCCACTGAATTCTTCACGCAATTTGGTAATTTTCTGTTTGTGACACAAACCAACATACCAACACATAAGCTTGTGTTTGATTTCGTAATGTCGCTTAATATTGTGCTCCTTAAACCAGCAAGTCTCCTTACAAATGGAGCACAAGGAATTTTCCTCATGATGCAAACAAAAACAAAAACAAAAACAAAAAAAAAAAAAAAATAATCGAGTGCCAAAGACAAACTGACCAACAACAATGGCATTAGCGCCAGAGATAAGATCTCAAGAAAAGTTTACCTGGAACGGGCCTCCCTCATAGACTTGCTGCTTACAGTTGTTATGGTGCTCAGAGACAGTGATCTCTGCTAGCATATTGAGAAAAGCCCCCAACTAAACTTCTATGTCTTACCTCCCATCTCTGGGCCTTGATCACCTTCATCAATCAAGGGGACCTGTCAAGTCGTAAAAATGGATAGAAAGGCTTCCCTTTACAGTCCGATGCCCACCTATAATTATCTACCTGACCTTGGCCCTCTTGTTCTGGCCTTAAAACAGGGTGGTTCATGACAGAGAAGTTAGGAGTACAAGAGGTGCTGACAGATGTCAGTCTGGTTGTCGGCAATGCCTGTGTGATCTCCACCCTGCCTACCCTGTTGGTAGGGAAGACTGACCGCATGTAAAAGTCTGCATCACTGGTGCTGCTACCTTCCCTCAAGGGGCAAAACCATTTTAAAAAAATGTCCACAAGAAATTCCGCCCTTAGACCTTCGCGGGCTGGGTGCCGTAAGTTGGGCACCACTGCCATATATCCCTTTTTGTGGGGGTGGCTTCTTTTAACAGAAAAATTATTTTCAGGAATTGCAATTGCAGCCTACTAGCCAGCTTAGATATAGAAGGGCACTACATTTCACAATCATGGAAAGTAATAGGGCCAACCCTTCAAACAAATAATTCAAGTTGCAGGTCATGTGGTAGCATTAATTTGTGACAGCTTTTCACAAGTGCAAACATAGCAGCTTTGTCATATAGTTTCTTTGAATTTATCATTGTAATTAAAATAAATACCTAAGTATTGAATGCCAAGTTTAACTTACCTGCCAAATCTGGTCTGTCTTCTTCACTGTCTTCTGCATCAAACAGATCTTTGTCAAATATAATGGGAGCCTGGCTCTGACTAGGTTTATGTTCACAAGCTCCTGGCAATTCTGCAAAGGAGAAACGTTTATCTTTGATGGACATTTTTTCAGTTTCAATCATTTAACTATTTAAGAAAAATACCATAGTAACAAGTTTTCACAAAAGAAGCAAGTGAACAGCAAGCTTTATAGAATTGTACAAAGAAAAGTTTACCATTCCCTTAACACACTTTCAAAATTTCTGCCACAAAACCAACTTTTCCTAGTTATTTTTTCACATTAAAATAATAACAAATGCTGTTGAACAAGAAATAATTTTTAATTTAATTACAAGCTTATGATACACATCTGCTCATGAATGCTTTGAGGTGATAAATTTTAAGAGTACATTTGTCAAAGTAATAACATTTTAAAAATAATTATATGCATTTGCAAAATTTTTTAAAATACCATCCTGGAGTTCCACGTTATCAGGGTGCTCTTTGGCATGAAAATTTCTTTCCTTCTCTGAGTAAACGCTCTTGTCACCCTCCATCTGAAAATAAAGCAGTATAATGAATCACCCTCCATCTGAAAATAAAGCAGTGTAATGAATCACCCTCCATCTGAAAATAAAGCAGTATAATGAATGTTGTGGAAAAGAACAGTAGAGAGCAAGGCAAAGGATGTTGGAACAACTGAAGGATGCTGCTCAAAACCAGGTCCGCTAGTGAGGTGTTGTTGCAGCCTATGCTCCTCGAGAGTAACGAGGAATAAAATAAACAATGATAAATGGTGTAGTAGAAACATATACTGTACTGATGCTAAATGAAATAAGTTGTGGAATTTGATTGGATCAGTTTAAAACTGTAAGAGCTTTATATCACTCTCACATTTGAGGGGACATACCTAGCTGTTGGTGTACGACAATAAGTCAGTAATAAGATGCACTGCCAATAAAAAACAAAAAAACAAAAATATGTTCACCAGTCACTATGACTACTGTAGGTTGATTCAAATAATGCCAGTGGTTGATTTGACTGTATTGATGATGCACTTGATGAGCAGATGCAAAATACAATATGGCATACAAAGGTACCTTGAGGCAGTTATTTATTTTTTTTAGGAGATGAAAATGATAATTGCGTGCACCTTTGGTAGTTGCTATTATTTTTTCTTTAAAGATTGGTAATCCTTAATCATTTATTGATTGACCTGGGCATGATGATCTTTCTCTCCTTCCCTGTGTGTGTGAGAGAGATTTAATGTCAGTCTTGATCTCAGTTTGATGATGATTAACTTGACATTGCTAGTTGAATTGTCTCAAGCCATCTCTTGATGTTGATGAATCAACTTTTGACTATGGTCAATTTACCTGGTCTCACTAAAAATAAATTTTAAGAGTTCTCAGGGGAAGAGGAGAACTGGAGACCAAAGCAGACTTGGAAAAAAACAGTAGAAACCGAGGCAAAGGAACCACATTAGCCCAACTGAAGGGTGCTGCCAAAAACCGGATCCACTGGCGAGTTGTTGCAGCCCTATGCTCCTCGAGGAGTAACAAGGACTAAACTAAAATAATTGTTAGCCATGTTTATCAATAATTTACCAGATACTTTATTCAGTTCTTATAAGTTGTTAGTTGATTATACAAAAAAGTATTATATAGAAAAATAATTCAAAGAGACATTGACAGATTATTAGAGTGGTTTGAAAAGTGAAAACATTCACTTATTCAGATAGAGAGCCATTTCTTAAATGTGTGTTCACATTAGCAGTAGGCCAATGCATTCTGGTGTCTTCCTAAAACGGCAGGCAATTGATATTAGTGGAAAGCATACAAAGATGTGCTACTAAATTATTAGTGGAATGTAGAACGACGTCTTATGGATTGAAGTACTTAAGACTCCACTCTCTGATGGGAGGGAGACTGGGAGAAACCTTATTCAAATGTTTAGGATAGGTCATGGATTTGATGGCACTAATATGCATGTACTTTTCTCTTCACAAGCTAACATTACTAGAAATGTAGAAATAAAAGATTTTATAAAACATTCTATTATTACTTAATCATATTTTGTTTTCAAGAGTTGTTAAGTGGTGGTACTCACTTCAATCTAATATAAAATATGTAACAAATCTAAACAGCTTTAATAACTCTTTAGGTAACTTTCCAACACTTATAAATGTCTTATACAGTCTTTATAAATAATAACGTACGCATGTAAAAATGTGATCCAGACTAGATTAAACTGACTAATTAAGAGGGGACATTAAACAGGCCGCGAAACAAAAACAGCTGCTAATTTATAACCAGTCCCTACTTTTATTCGCTACTTAGAAAACGACGGACACTTCCCTAACTAAAGCATTAAGGTTCAGCCCCAAATCTGAATGTGTGTGTATGTGAATATTATGATTTCTTTAATAAACTCGATTGTTAAACTGTCTTAAGTCAGTGTCACGATCACCGAAAGGGAAACAAAATTTTGTTATGATACTTTCAGTGTTATGTGATTTTCGAAAAGCTGCAAATTTATGGAAAAACCTTACTGGCACGATTCAATAACAAACTGTTTTAGATTCTGTGTCTTTCAACTATGAAATTTTTACCTCATCTTCAAGCTTTTCTTCTGTAGAATCTGTCATTTTAGATATTCCTCGCACCTTGAAACAATCAACATAATCCTGTTTGGCTTTCCCGCTCCGGAAGTTGCGTGTCAAGGGAGGCGCCATTGCATAGCGACGCAGACTCGTTCATTATGGACACGTCCGTGGTTCATTATTTTCATTGCTTCAGAACTGTTCCGTCTAATAATTATAACAAGTCTGTCCCTGTAAAAGCTTAAATTTCAAGTTTAAAAGCCTGAGTTCTGCTTGTAAGCTTTTGTGGGTTCCATTTGGATTTTCTTGCCGCTCTGTCACGAACTTAGATCCCCTATCTACGTCCATGGTCAGACTGATCGAGTTATGTTTGTAAGTCAGGTTTATAACACATTCTCTCTGTCAGTTCTCTTTCCAAACTAGTGTGTGTAGGAAAACGCTCGGCTTTTGGGGAGAGAGGGTTTGGTGGTTGGCACACTCCATGTTGACAGTAAATATTCGCACAATTCTTGCCTCCTCGATCAGTGCTTATATATATATCGACAGAAGTCATTGAAAGAAGAATCCGTCCTCGAAACACAATATTTCAATAACCAGGCGGATACGCTAGAATACTACATTAGTATGATTAAACTTGTAATATTCAGGAAGTTTCTCGATCGAGTATTGTTTACTATATAAAACGTTCAGGGAGTGATTTTGTCCATGTATATTCACAAGCGAACACGATCGATATTTATATTCACATCAATAATGCTCATCTATATTAAATTGTTGTCATTTTTGTGTACATTCTCTTTTCGTGATTTGTATATTCGAAGGAGAACACAGATAGAATCATTGTTATCATCATTCTGTCATCAACTGCTTGTGCAATAAAGCATCTTAAAGATAATTGATTGTAACTGCAATATATGTTTATTACAAGGCTAGATTACTGGAAAAATAAAGTATATATGGTAATCACATACACTGTAAAAAGTTTCGATGGTGAAGATGAATGTTCACAATTACAAAGTTTGGTTCATTAGTAAGAAATGCAGTCGTGCGGACAGTAATGCTCTTACATAAATACAAGACTCACTATAACTAGTCGATTTCGCTGCCTCATGCAGGGGACCATATACATATCTATGATGAGCGCTCGCATAACTGCATATATACGTGCATATAATGTATACTATCAAATATATTTTAACTGACCAAACTATAGGTAAATTTTACCGTAATTAAGAATTCCGCATAATAAACGTGCATGCTATAACAGTAACGACTTATACGTATATATACCTTCATACAGATCATATACGTGCGTCCAAGTGTACGTCTAATGACAAATCATCACTGGTTCAGTGGCGCTAGCGGGTGCGTGGGCT
This sequence comes from Pomacea canaliculata, assembly GCF_003073045.1. Classification (NCBI taxonomy): domain Eukaryota; kingdom Metazoa; phylum Mollusca; class Gastropoda; order Architaenioglossa; family Ampullariidae; genus Pomacea; species Pomacea canaliculata. The sequence continues at coordinate 1,678,691 of NC_037597.1, forward strand.
GCGCTGCACCAGGGCGTGACCTTAAAAAGAGCTAAACTGCACGACGAACACCGAAACTATTACTCGCACTTTCTTGTCATTGCGTTTAATATCTTTGTGTATAAACTGTCACAGACTGAATATATCTATGTGTGCCTTGTCCAATTCTTTCGCTTGAAATCTTTCAAGATTTTTCAGAAACTCCTATATAGTGACAGTTTTATGTCAGTTATATGCAAGGTCATAACGGCTGTCGTTTCGATGGTCTCACCGGTGATCATCTTTGCAGCTTGTTCAGACCATGTATGATAAAAAAGATCATTAGAACTTTTAAAACCCATGAATCATTATATATATATCTATTAAAAAACAAAATCAGCGTAATGTCAGGAAAAAAAAATCCTCAATCAACCATGACATCACCTTTTTCCAATAAGTCTAAAAAACCAGATCTTTCCACAATCTTTTTGTCCGATATGGAACCAGTCCAAATATCAGAAACAAAAGAAACTGTACCTCAAGGAATGATGCAAAGTAGACATCTACCTGTATTCCTATGTTTATACGAGGAGTAAGTTTTTCTTAGAGCTGATGGCAAAGGCAGCCTTTGTAGCTGAAATCTGGTAGTCTATGATAACTCTTGCATTAAGGAAAAAAAACGAAAGCTCTTAGCATTCAAGATTTTATTTGTTTCCTTGCGTAAAAATGTATCCAAGAAGTGATGATCCTGCTCACTGAAGTCCCCAAAATGCACATCAAATCGGCTATCCACAATACAGTCCAACAAAGTCAAAATAAATTCATCTTCCACAGACAGCATTCTCTGTTTTCCTTTGTGCTTGCACTGCCTGTTGACACAACAACAGCCTTCTGAATTATTTTAAAGAATGGATGTACATAAAAAAAAATTACTGCCGCATGAGACTTATAATTCGCCACTCAATTCAATACAGTCACAACTACCACCTTTTATCTGTTACAGTTGCTATTGATGCTACTAATGAAAGTATATTATGCCATAGTTTTTAGGTGGGTTGAGGCAGTTATTAAGATTTAGTGCCAGTTTATATTTATCTAAAAAATGTCTTAGTTCTTCTCTATCTGGTTTGTTTTGATTTCACTCCAACAACACGTGGAGTACTACAGGCACACAAAAGAGAGGTAGTCTCTGTTAAGCCTCATTCTAGCTATTTTGGTTTGGTCAGACCTATTTGATTTTAAGAACATCAAAGTGTGACGAGGCTGGTCATCTATTAGTCTCCTAGTACCTTTACCTTCATTTTTGCATTTCTATTGCCACCTTAATTTTATTACTGGTTTTATGGCTATTCTTCTCTCTGCTGGTGGAACTGGGATGTTTAGGGAGGTGACTTTGTTTCTTGTTTTACTGCCAGTTTAACTAGTTTATCAGCCTCTTCATTTCCTTTTATTTCGGTATGGGAAGGAACTTAATGTCTCCATTTTTCTGGTTAACCTTTTTTTATGAGACAGTATCTCGTATGCCATGTCTATTCTGTTTGAGGATTTGTTTTTCAGTGCCTGGAGTGCTGACAGTGAGTCTGATATTAGTAGATATTGTCTTTGCATTGGTTCTTCATTTTAAAGGTGAAGTGTCTGAAGAGATGTCAGTATGGCAGACAGTTCAACTCAGCTGTGAAGATTGAGGTATGCTTTGGGAGTCTGCTGGATATGCTAATGTTGTTGGGGAAGCATACTCCTAGTCCTGGTTGTGTGTATGGGTAATGAGCTCCAGCAGTCTAGATCTGTGCGTGGTCTTTGCGTGTGGTGCTTAGCTTGAGCTTTGCTTCAGCAGTGATTTGGTTTTGGTATTCTATGTTATAGTCTGTGAGGTCAAAGTCTATCTGTGCTTGTTGAAGTGTCCAGGGTGGTGTTTGCATGTTGTTGGGTGGGTTAGGGGCTGTTATGATTGTTTCTGCACCCCTTGCGTTTTCTATATGTTGGATGTGTTGTTGTGTGTGGGTTGTAGAGTAGGGTGGGCAGCCTGTTCTGTGTCTGTGGGGTTGTAAATGGATCTGTCAGACTGGGTGGTCTGGTGGGAGACACTTCATCTTGTAGTAGCAACTTCTCTTCATCATACACATTACCCATCCACACAACCTGAAATGAAACATAACCATAGAAAATTGGCTGGCCACATTCTGATAACAATCTACGCAGTGACCAAGGAGAGCACCATGCAAAGTCAGAACTTAGCACCCACTGGAACACTATAAAATCTTTCGTAGTTATTTACCGTGCCATGATATAGGGCCAAGAGGCCAAATACCCTTTCTATCCCCACCACACCCTCACCCTGTTTAAATAATAAAGAATATTCTGTTCATTCTTTAAGCATTCGATCAAATTATTGGTCACTAATGAAAGATTCTTCCAAACAGATAGCAGCAGGCCCCTCTTAAATGCATGTACAATGAAGGCAGCTTAATCCAATTGCACTGATACCACTTTAAAGTCTGTGACAGAGGCCTTTAGTCAACAAGCAAGATCTTAATCTTGTCAATAAAAACAGAGAAAAGAAAAAGAAGGTGAAGAGAGGACCCTATCATTACTTTCACTTACAAGAATCTATTTCAGATTTGGAGCAGCCTATCCTACAGTGGCAAAAAAATTTACAGCTTTTAATAACCCAGAACACAAGTCAATAAGAGCATCCTGGGTGTAGCGAACATGATCAGACACCCCACAAAAAGCTTTTGGAAGGTTCTTAGTACTTGTCTGACATATCCTCCCAATTATCCTGAAAAATCAACATTAATCACATGTGGATAGATAGAATTAAAAGGGTTACAAATCGGTGCATATGAACACAAGCACATTCATTCTGAAACGGATCTAAGAAATAAACGTCACAAAAAATAATGCAAAATTCTAGTTTTTAATATCTGCATACACACATGATATGCAACACACCTGTCTTAGTCTTCAACCCACTTGCCATTGCTTTACTTAAAAAGCAACTGTTTCTCAGACTTAAAACTCAGACCTCCTAGGTGCTTAGTGCTGTTAATTATCGTATCCAAGTCCACGTCTACAGAGATTTATTAGTTTGAATTCACAAACCCTCTCCCTCAGGACACTAACAACTCACCTTGGACTCAGATGTCCCATACACTTCAGGCATCTCTTCATCAGATGATTCTGAAATACCAAATACAGGAACATCAGCAAAATGCTATGTACAAAAATACATTAAGGTGCACCAATTTTCTGTTATGTTTCCAAAGACACTGCAAGTACTTTCCTAAACACATTAAAAGCTTTCTTGGCAAAAGTTATTTCACATTTGAAGTGTTTCCTATGAAGTCCCTTACAATGTCTAATTAAAGTCATCCTGCAAAGTGTGTCTTATGTCTTACAATTATGATACCCCAAAAAAGACTGAAATGTGACCTGCAGAGCAAGATGTAAACATTTATAATAACGATAATGCATTCTTTCCTGAATGATTTTTTAAAGAAAGACGAGATGTATGTGTACAAGTGGTTTTTCCACAAAATGCATACAACTCTCTGTGGAATTCTCTTGTATTTTTGTGTAGCACCTTTGGGCAATGCAAGCAAGATGGTCAACATGCCAGCATCGTATATTGGTGCGCCTACTCCCTGATTTCTTTTAAAATACATACATTTGTCCCTAGTACCACCAGGGGGAACTAGACACAGTGGCTGACCAGGCTCACCTGTCAGACCTCCCTTGAGAGGTGGGGAGCAGGTCCTGCATGGAATGATCAGGAATGTCATTCACATTTGCCGACCAGTTTTGTGCACCAGGAGAAGGCATCCCAATGACTCATAGAAGACACTTGTTCTTGATAATTCCTTCCAGAATTCTGTGCTGAAAAGTACCTGTAAAACAATTTAATAAAAGAATCAGCTGAATTCAGTCTTGCATCATAATATTCCTTACTTTTATAATACCATAAATGGTTAGAAAATTATATTATAATTATATAGCTTAGAAAACATGCTCAAGACAAAGATTTTGCACAATTCCAGTTTTTGTAAACTATGCACACCTTTTTTTCATCCCCTAGGATCAAGTTGACCATGGTGGCATGCAGGACAACTTCCACCATGCCCTTCATGAATGTTAGCTACATGGTTCACCTTCAAAAGCTAATTGCAACAATCTGAGGCCTGTTGGGTTCTTCAGGTGTTAATGTAGAGCACCAGAAGTGATGTCTGGGTATACTCTTGGACCAAACTGCCAGATATGCATTTTGTTTGGATTTTCCTGCTGCTTCAATTTTTCCTTAATACCTGATGAACAACAAATTTAATTTTAATTTAATTTTTAAGGCATTTACTTATGTGTCTAATCAGCATCAACTATTTGAATGAAAAAAAAATACAATTCTGAATAAGTTGCAAATTAAATGAAGCAAAATCTTACCATATGTTACTATTGTAAAAAAATGTCAAAATGATGAGCTGTATTTATCCACACCACCCTTGAAATTGTCAGGCATTAATTTTTTTATACTGATATATCTCCCCTAAGACTTGCTGTAGGTACTTTAAAACAAAATATTTTATAAGCATCAATACTTATTATTTCCACAATAATATTACTGCATATATACTACTGTAAAATACACACAAAAAATGTTTTGCAGAATTGTTTCCATTAAAACATATTTTACTCTCAGTTCACCACTACTATTTCTTTTTAATAGAAAGTAAAACAAAAACACAAAAGAGAAAGTAATTATTTAAATGTAATAAATGCGTAGAACAAATATACTGAGCACAAATATTATCACCATTTGACATACCTCTTGATTTTGCTTCTTGACAGCAACAGTAGATCTACAATCAGACGTTTTTATATTGTCTTTTTCTTTTCTCTTCGGTATCACTAAACAGGGTTAGGATAGCTTGTGATTCTAGCCATGGGACAGCAGGAATCCAATTCTACTTGCACAACCGATACTGGATCGCGAAGCACTAGTCAATGAAATGTTTCGAGCAAACCCACATCGTGATCGCAAGGCATCCACAGCTTTAATTTCCATCTCATGTACTTTTCTATTGATGTTTAGTGACCACTGCAGGCGACGCTCCTGATTTCTCGAAAAAGGGTGAAAACTGAAAGGAGTGCCTTTGATAGCAAGCTCCCGACTAAAGCTAGCAGTATATTCGCGTGGCATTTTGGTATTCTATGACCGCAGAAGGATTTTATTACAAAGATACGCAGCGACTGCGATCAAACACAAAACATTGTTTTCCTTTAGTACGCGTCATCAATCACTGCGCATGCGCACGAGATTCTCTGAGACGCCAAGCAGCAGACGAACGCTTCTGTGCGAAGCGGCTTGCATTTTGCGATTATACAAACATATTTAGTTGAAAGTTTGAAATTTTTTTTCGTAAAAACGATTACAAGAGAGCGAATACTGACATAACTGTATTTTAGTATTTAAGGTAGTTTGTAAACCGTGTCTTTGGAGCTTTAAGCCTATAGTTCGTGGTCTAATGAAACTAAGTGCCTGGAAAAGAGCACAAAAGACTGATAACAGATAAGGAATACGATAATAAAAAATCATTCTTTGCCCTGATGGAATGCCAATCTGTTTTCCATCCTTATTCAAATATTGAAACACCGCACAAACTGGCATGTTTTACCATGAGACCAATGTACGACCACGAACAATACAGGTCCATGGTACGATTAAAGAGCGTAGAGTGCATAATGTCGTCCGGCCTGCTAGCAGATGAGACCGCAAAAATCGATGACGTTAAATGAAAACAAGATCTAAACTAATTCCTCCCATAACTATCCAGTCTTCCATCCAGAAAATATGGGAACTTTAAAACTTATTTGAATGAACAGTTGTTTTTTTATTCCACAATGGTTTGCTAAAGTGACGAGTAAATATGCAGCGATCACCCTACACACAACATTATTTTGTTGTCTGCTCCTCGGCGTGGTCCTTGTTAATGAAGAAATGTCTAGTCCATATGGCGATATGGTGACCAAAAATATTGATGTAAAGGTAAGAAAACAGCTGAAATGGTATCAACAGAAATAAGTGAGACATGTAGGGGTTGTAAGAAGTTCAGGCAGAAGCTATACACATGTAAACAAGATTTGTGTTCAGAGACGTGTTGCATAGGCATAGCGAATCGAGTGAAGCTAGCCAATCAAGCCAAAGCGTAGCACAAAAGAAGCCGCCAGAAGGTAACTCTCACCAAAAGTAGTCATTGTTTAAGAGTGATGTCCCGTAGTGGGAGTACAAATAAAAAAAGAGTCAAAAAAAGTCATGTTGTGGGAAGAAGGTTCGATGGATGTACAGATAGACGGAAACCCCAAAACGCGTTTTGTGCATTCATGAAAGCTAAAATATTCAGAAGTGTTAACACTTTTGAAACCATGAACTGCAGCACAGTAGTTAGTGAAAAGCTACAGATACCATCTCACTGTTGTCGACCCTTGTCGTCTGATCGAGTTTTATGCCTTGTAAGTGTCGTTGTTTTAAGAGTTCAGTTCCTCGACATCGTCCTTTATAAAGACAGCAACTTACTCTTATTCTTTCTTGCTTTAACAGTCTGGTCTCGGCTTAAATCTTACAGGAATATTTCAGGTTATTAACCAACGACAATAATTTGTAGACATAACAGTTGTGATCCTGTTTGACATTAGTACACCTTTTTATGTTTATGTTGAAATTTATGTGTGAACTTTTACATACCTTTGATAATATGTTGATCGAGGAAAATATGCAACACAATCATACATACAGAATGGCTCATGTAATTTCCCTCCTGCCCCTTGATCCTAGCCGATTTTTGCTTTTATTACTTTCTCCTTGTTATATTTGTAAATTGTAACTCAAGTTCATTACATAACAGGACAAATATACTATGAGAAAATTTAAAGAGCTTTCACTTTTACTTACAGATGGAAGAAAATCAACTAATGACTTTGAGATAACTTCATCCACTCTTGTTTTATCATAGTTTAAAAAACAAAACCAAAAAACTTAAGGCTTAATGTAGGATGACAGCTGACATTGTTGCAATGTGTAAATAAAGAAATTTTTTTTCAGAAATGGCAACAATATTTATTTATAATTTCAGTCAAAACTTTCAGGATTTTTGAGATTTTTGTGTAGCATGCAGCTTTCACTTACGTATAGTTGTATACTCAGTTTGTTTTAAATTAAACTTTTATAGGATTTAAAAAATTTTTCTTGGCTTTAGACTGTTGAATATAAGTGAAGTAGATACTATGTGTTCTCCATGTTTGCTTAATGTATATTAGAGAAGAGAGGTCTCAGATTTTTTTTTTATTATAGCATAAAAAATGTATATAAAAAAAAGAAATTAATTATACTTTACTTTAAATATGTTAATCAAATATATGTACCCCTATTCTTGCTTGTGTATGCAGCAGTTCATATGCATGCACACTACCAAGGCAGAAGAATTTGGAAAGCATAATTAAATCAAACGTGGATATAAAATCTAATTTTCTGCAATACAGTGAAGATTATGCTGTCACTACTGGCCATGGTGACAGGAGCAAAGGATGAAATCGCTAGTGTTATACTTCTTCCAAAAAAAAGAAATATTAAACTGAGGAAAACTGAACCATATCTGGTTCAGCAATACCATCAGGTTTGCTACCAAGTACAGACTGTACAAGTCTCTCATCTTGCTATATGTGTGAAAGATGTGGACTTTGCTTGCCAACACAGAAGCGTGGTCCGGTAGCGCAACGGTTAGCGCCTGTCACCAATACAGTGAAGGTTGGCTGCCCAGAGTTCATTTCTCGTCTCTGGCACGCTGTTCTTTCTCTGCACGTGGCATCTATTTACAGGGCTGGCTGCCTTGCTGTAATATAGCCTCAGTTGCTGGCACGGCGCAAAACACCAATTCCAACACCAATTCCTTGCCAACACAGAAGAAAGAATCTAGGTATTCAAATGCCTCAGGAAGCTGCTCGGAATCTGAGGTGTAGTATCCACCAAGAAACCTTTCTGGCAAAATGAAAGCTGTGCAAGTTGGCATGGTTTGGCATGGTTTGGCCTTGCGACTCCACAGAAAACTGTGGGAGACTATATTTTATGGCACCTTGGAAGGTGGTCCTTGCCATTGTGGACAAAGAATAAACTGGCTGGCAAACATAAAAGCACTGTACTAGCCGTACCATGCATAATTTGTATATCACTGCTTATACCAGCATAGCAGCTGATACCAGTCAAGAGATTTGAATAAAATGAATGACACTAATCCACCCTATTTAGATCTGATGATTCACTTGGACACTCATCCAGAGAGATGTTTCCACATCTGTATATAGACATCATAAGTTTTCATGCTCTCATCCAACCAGTAGTGATCTTTAAACATTTTCCAATCCATAAAATGTAAGAGGTTTTCACACCAGTTAATATCGTTGAGATTTTAGCCCCCATTTCTCTATAAAAATATGGATGGTCTTAGTGATCAGTGGCAATACACAACAGTGGACATTTGAAAAAAGTTTTTTTTTTTTTTTAGCCCTGATATAATGATTTCTTGCATCCATGTAAAAATATTACTAACATTTAATAACAGTGATGAAATTGTTTGTTTGGTTTTATATTGTCACTTCCCGTAACCTTTTTTTTTTTTTCATCTGCTAATATTTTTCAGTGTTTACATCTTTTAATGCTGCACCTTGCAACGTACTTTATTTATTATTTTTATTTCTAATTTTTACTTTGTAACTAGAGCACCTTCCCATATTCAAATTACCCACTGAGACAAATAAAGTTGTTCATTGTCATTGAAATATCGTCTTTTATATATTACACGATATCCTACAGAATGAGACCACTGACCTTAACTCTTTCCTGTTTTCAGAGATGCTTGACTATTTTATTTTACACAGTAAAGAGTTCTCTTAATTGATTTGCATTTTGGTATGATGAGAAACCCTTTCTTAACCTAAAATCAGAATTAAATAATCAGCATTCAAATGTGAAGCATATCATTCTTAATAAGGTAACTGCAGATCTAATCAATGAAGCAAGAAATAAAGATAGAACTAGTTTTTTAATTTCTAAATTATTGTTTTAAAATTATATAAATTATCTGTTCTTTTCAATCTTTGCAGTTCTTTTTTAAAATAGATTTTAAAATGTGTGACGTTCTCTACCACAATATAACCCTGTGAGGATTGGCGTGATTGAATTATCCTTTATGTTACATTCACAGAGTTCTTGCTGCAATCTTCTCTTAAGTTTTCAAGATTAATTAATCTTTAGGTGACAGAAGAATGGATGAGGAATCTATGTCAAGGCCATGTAAAAACAGGAATAGAAGGAGGTGGGATCAATGTTACCCTGGCAGAACAGTACTTGTCTTCATCATGTCTTGCTCCTCCTGCTCCATGGATTCGAATTACTATCAAACTATGGTCTTTAAAGGACCATATTTCTTACAGGTAGGTGTAACAAGTACTTGTTAACATTCGTAATAATTCTTGGCCTTATAAAAGATTTCCTGCCACAAAGAGGTAGTTATTAAAGATTTATTGAATCCATTTTTCTTTAAACTTTGCCACATGCTTCTTGATGTGATATGTTTCCATTTTTGAATATTCAATAGTTTTTTAATATTGTCTCAAAAGGATTAATATTGCAAGTTTAACAATCAATGAGGAATCGGACTATCTCAACAAGCAAACAGTGTATTTTTCACATAGATGCTTTTAGAGGTATTACTAATGAAGTCAGTGTAAGTGCGAGTTAGAGAGGCTATGTCATGTAAGTATATTTTTTAAGTGTTTGTCAAGACTCTAGAGACTTCACAGAATGATGGAATTACTGTTCAGTATCTGTTCATCAAAATTTTGTGAAACACTTTCCAAAACTGTATAAAAGTTTATAAGAGTTACCCTTAAATCACATCACGTCTTATAAAGTGACTGTGTAGCATTTAATTAATATTGAATAACTTGGGGTTGTTTTGGTCTATGATTAAAGTTTTTATAGACTACAACATTATTAATTGAATTTGCATGAGTGCAGACCAAAGAAAGTGGCATTCCCACAGCATCGAACAGATTGTGGAGTTCTGGAACTGATGTCTGGTATTGCTCATGACAATCTGCAAAACTTATGGAACTATGCACAACAAAACTACTCCAAGGCACATTTACATGACCTTGAAAAACAGCAATCAAATCGACAGATATCTCATTCAGAAAATACCCAGGAAATGGTAAGTCTGTACATTTATAATGTTAAAGTTTTGATAATTTGGTCTCCATTCTTACTGTTAAACACAGCATAATTTTAATGTGAGATTTATTCAATTTTCTACCTTTCCCCCTATGTTTAGTGGTTAGCTGTTGTATAGAGTGCATGTGTGTATGTTATATTAGTGCATTGTTTGTAATATTCATAAGTCTTTGAAAAAATTGTCACATTATTAAGATAATTTCATGGGTTTTTTTTTCCTTTAAAGAGTGAAACATTTATACTTTTTTATTCTTAATAGCTGTCTGAAGACATCTGGCACTGGCTTTGGAGACTTTCTCCCTAAGGTACATATCAAACTTAAAGGAAATATTGCCGAACTAGTCAATACATGTCCTCGTCCTCATGTAGCATCAAAAACATTGCCAGCAGACCGTGGAAGCCAAGGACAGCAAGAGCTGAGTTTGCACAATGTTCTTCCTGTGAAGGTACTTGTAGAGGCAGAGAATGTATTTCTGCTGGTGCAGCCCTATGTTGATTACACACTACATCAGATTGTGTCTTTCAGTCCTGCAATTTTAGAGACATGCCATGTTAAATCATTGTTCATCGCATATCAGATTTTGAAGGCTATGTTGGCCATGCACAAGAGGGGACTTTGTCTCGGTCATGTTTCCCTCAACACTGTTCTGCTTGATTCCCAGCTGTGGGCATATATTTTGTGTCCTCAAAAGTGTGCTCTCACAAAGTCAACCAAGCCATCAGCGTCAGAAAGGGATGTAACATCTGTAGAACAACCTTATCATTCAGACCAGCCAGGATTCCTTTCAGATAATAGTGAAGATTATTTGCATGCAAAAAATCAGTGTTTGACTTCAGAAAAAGACGCTGAAGAAGCAGTGAAATTCCTCACAACTGGAAGGACTTACCTCTGTTTGCTACTCAGAAGAAGCAGAAAAAATGCATGCTGATGCCTGTGATTTTCTTTATCATCACAAATACAAAGACATGGCTAGTCAGGAAGTTGAAAAGATTGTGGAGAAATGGGTTCAACGGCAGCTAAGCAATTTTCAGTACCTGATAATTCTGAACCATCTGGCAGGTAGACAGATGAATGATCCGAACAACCACCCTGTCTTACCTTGGGTCATGGACTTTTCCAGTTCACATAATGGGTGAGTGGGTATTGGTAGTGTGTTCAGTAAGTACTTGACCTCATGTGTGGTGTCTGTGCATGCACATGTTCATGCCTTTGCAGTTTGCTTTCTTTGTGGGGGTGGGGTTGTGTGTGTGCATTTTTTGTTTTTGTGTGCTCGTGATTAAACGGAAACTCATAACAGTGAGTTTATATTTATATGTTATGGACATGTGGTTGAATGAGAATATCTGTCGGGATGAATTATATCTTTAATAAACTCATTTTCAAACCTACTTTAGAAGTTCACCTACGGTCAGAAAAGCTTCTTTGAAAGTATGATAATAAGTGGGCAAGATGTATAGTTTGCCTCTTTTATCTGTAAGTGTTGTTAGAAAAAAAATCTGGTACAATATCATAGTAAATATATTTTTCCCTATAAAGTTTAATTGTTTGTGAGATCTCATTATTTGAGAATTTTTTTTTTTTTTGTTATACAAGCTTGCTTGTGGTCTTAGTTGCCTTAATAATTAAGGAAAGGATAAAGAAAAGATATTTGTAAATCTTTTATGACAGTTCAAATTTTCTGTGTTCTGTAAACTAAACAGAGTTTATAGTGGTAATTTTGATAGCTAGATTTAACTCTGTTTTAATTTTTTATATATCTGTCTACATACATATACACATTGTGTGGAAATGGAGGAAATGGAAAAGCAGGTGGTTAATATGCTCCACTCTATTTCTGTGCTTCTGTCCTGTCGAAAACTAGAAGTGTGTGCTTCAGTGAATCAATGATCTAGACACTTGGATCCTAAACAATGGTTGAAAAGTTTCTGAATTTATACTTTTGTGCAGATATCGAGATTTGACAAAGTCCAAATACAGACTCACCAAAGGAGATGGTCAGTTGGACTTTACATATGGCCTTCAAACTGCATTTTCTAGTCAGACATCAGACAACCTTGACTCAGATCACATCCCACACCATGTTTCTGATGTTCTTTCTGACATTACCTACTATGTGTACAAAGCACGCCGCATGCCAAAGTCCATTTTGTGTACGCATGTGCGAAGCAACTGGGTGCCTCATGAATATCCCTCCAGCATGCAGCGTCTCCAAGAGTGGACTCCAGATGAATGCATTCCAGAATTTTTCACAGATCCAACCTTGTTTCAGTCCATACATGCAGACCTTGCAGATCTGGAAGTGCCACCTTGGTGCAACAGTGCCTATGAGTTTGTGGTTCGGCACTTATCTGTTCTGGAGAGTGAGCGTGTGTCAGAGCAGCTTCATCACTGGATAGATCTCACCTTTGGTTACAAGGTGAGCACTTACATTATCTCAAGTCATAGTTTATTATTGAATTACAAGAGCTGAAGTTAATAACATTTGCTTAAACATGGAAAACTGGCTTGATCTCATTTGCATTAGAAGACTGCTCCTGCATGACGGTATAATTTTATATGGTATTGTAAAGTAGGGTGCCTAAAAACAGGTACTGCCATCTGTTAAAAAAGGCCTTTGGCATGAACAAGCATTAGATGTGAATGCATGATCCACAGTCTTTGAGGTATATTTCACTGAAGACCACTAGACATCTGTAGTATTTTAAGGTGGAGTTTTCCAAAGAAAAAAGGTTGTTGTCAAACCTGTTGGTTGGTGGAGGTGAGGTGTTTGAAATCATCATTTTCTTGGGCCAGTATTTTGTGATGATGCTGCCCATCCTTTTTCCTTTGCTGTCCTACCTCTACAGCTACAGAGCCTTAACTTTACCAGCCTTTTGTTTAATTAAACACCCATTCTCAGCAGCCTGGTCAATGGCTACAGCTACTGTGCGTTACATTTACCAGCCCTTTGTGTAAGTATCCATTCTCAACAGCCCTCACAGGTACATTATTGAACTGGCATGTCTCACAGTTTGAACTTCAGTGCTAAACTGCTCCAGCTTGGCTATCTGTGGTCATCAATTTAAAAAAAATATCTGATGGAATAATGCTTATAATAAAATAATGTTTGATTTGGTCTACTTTATACATGTAATAATATTTATACTGTAGTAATAGTATGATGGAGAAGCTTAAAGTTCTTATGCCGCAAGACTGCTTCTTATTTTAAGTGTTATCTTTTACAGCTTAGTGGTAAGGCAGCAGTTGCTGCCAAAAATGTCTACCTGCAGCTAGTGGACGGCCACAAAACACTGAGTTCCCATGGTGTACTTCAGCTCTTTACCCAGCCTCACCCTCAGCGCCAACCTCCCAACCAGCGCATGCAGTGTGGGCTGCCCCGAGTGCATCGTGTCATCCTGACACCGCAGGTTTCTAAACTTTTACTTACATCTTAAGAGCTGGTGTACTTATTGTGTAATTGCTGTTGTGAATGTTGAAGGCACAAAAAATAGAAGATATTTTAAGCTAAATAGCCACACATTTTTCATATTTTACAGGGGTTTTTGGATGCAGTTGAAAAAAAAAAATGCTGTCATTTAGCAGTCTGTGGATACTGTTTGATTAGTTCAAGTATTTAAATTGAATTGAGATGTGAAATATATGTATGTGGTATCAATATATTACTTGCAGCTACTGCATACACGACAACTCCAGGTACAAGAGTCACTAGTGAGTGATAAGAGGTAAGCTGAATTTTAATTAAAGATTCAGAACTTATATCCATTTATAAATTTTTTCCAAAAAATAATATTTTTGCTTATGCTCATAGTGGCATAGTCAGTACATCTAACAGTGCTGGATTATAGCACTGTACTATACAATATTCAGCTGTGTACAACAAAAAAAAAGTAATTTGTGAACTTAAGGTTATTGAAAAGTGAAATTTTAAAGAAGCCTCTTATCTTGGGGCAGCTTTTTGAGAAGGAGATTCCCTTTTCCTCGATCTTGCTACCTTACCTTCGCCCATCCTCTTAGGAATCAGGTATCCATTCCATAGCTGGATCAACTGGGAGAAGTAAACTGCGTCACGCATGTATCAAAGTACCAAGCTTGTGTTTACCCAAAACTGCATTAAAATGTCACTTTAAAATATTGCTTACTTTTAATTGGAATTTGTTTTAGCAAGTAAACCCCTCCAAAAAGAATCAATCTGGAGACTATGACTGAGTTTGGATTGGCCTTTTGCTAGCTTTTGCATGATTTTATTATTTATAATTATTTCTCATTCTCATATAATTAGTTCTCATGCACATAGATGCACATTAACAATAAAGGCGAAACTAGTTGCTGGCATTCTCACCTCAGATTGCCATGTTGACACTTGTTTCATGCATACATTATAATGTCTCGTACCATTTACTATAACTGCAATATAACATTTTATGCCTTATTTTAATACTTATTTGTTATTAAGAAGCCCTTAAGTGTTTAATATTTTTTCATCAAAATTAAGAAAATTTGTGTAAATGTCACTTGCCTTTGTACCATCATAAGTTACAGGGATCTTATTTGGTGTCAATATATATATATCTTCTTTGGCAAATGACTAGTAAGTCTCTGTTAATCTACTAAACTTCAATCAAGTTGAAAAATGAACAGATTTTCCCATTGTACTTAATAGTTTTGGAATACAAGATGCACAGGCAGACAACACTCGACCTGAACTTGCTACTATTCAGCTTCCATCAAAGTATGAGCCACTGGAGAACCTGGAGCGGTGTGAGAGTTTGTTGGCATTCAAATGTAAAACTTTATTACTGACATCACAAGACGTGGCCTCAGGCTCAAATGAGTCACCTGCAACAAGTGTATGTTCTGGTTTACTCTGGTGTCTTTTTATTAGTGTGTGGGCATGTGTGAATGTGCCTGTGCAAGTGTGTATGTGCGCAAGCATTCATAGATACCTGTTTCATGGTTGGCTCCTACTTTTTTTTTTGTTTGGTTATTGTTTGGAGCTATGTGCCCCTGGTGTCTATCAGACTTAGCAGGTTTATCAAGCACTTTGAAGAATGAGATTTATAAAATGTATTAATTGGTGCAAATTCTTGAAATGTATTTCATGGATACAGCCATATGATTTATGATAGCTGAAATTTCTCCTAATACTTCATATGAAAAAGAAACTCATTTTATTTTATTGACGTTACACATTTTTAATAAGTTTTACATACATCTGTATTATTTTTGTGATGGTGTTTATACATATTTATTACAGGTGCCAAGTAAGCTGCATACAAGTCCAGCAGTGATTCAGGACATTGCTGCATTTCTTTGTTTAATCTGTGAAATTTTTCTTGCACCCAAACTTCGCATGCAGGAGTTAAAGCCATCTTTGAAGATGCGCATTGAGAAGATAAAAATGTTGTGCTCTCCTGATATGTCTGTGATTCCCAGGTACAGTTACTGTTCTCTGTGGTTTGATTGGCTTCCCATTCCCAACCTTTTCCAGCCAGGGGCCATAGTTATAAAGCAGGAGCAGGTCGTTTTCCCAGGGCAAGGTCAGGAACTCGAGGAAAAGTTTTTTATACAGTGTGATCCTCTAGTGTTGACACTACTTTATTCTTCTTTTTCCCAGGGCATCTTTGTCTCTGCTTTATAACTACAATTCCAGGGGTAAAGCAAGGTGTAGACACTGCTTTATAACTTCAGAAACAAGAAGCTTTTCCTTGAGTTCTCCACATCTTCCCCAGAGCTAGGACTTGCCCTTGCTTCACAACTGTGGTCCCGGGAGAGAAAAAAATAGTGGATTTTCTTACCAACATAATCAGTTTTATTGATCTTTTAGAAATTCTGAGCCCGGCTTTATGTTAGACACTAGTAAACTTTAATTTCTATGATTGTGTGTGTGTGTGTGTGATTGGGGTGGAGAGCATGCAAGTTTATGATATGGATATTTTAATCTTATTAGTTTTAACTGCCTTCATTTTGTTGCAGACCTTTTCAGAAAGCTGCTCGCCTGTTGTGGGATCTTCAAGTTAATGAGAAGAAATCTGGGCAGAGTGATGAACCCTTTGAAATAACTTTTACCCCCCTTGTCACTGGCGGGTTCCCACCACCCAGCCCCTCTCTGTTTCTTCACCCACTGTGCCAGATTCTTCCCTTCCCGTCATATTTTTGCGAACTTCATGCTTGTCTCAGCAGCATTAAGGCAGTTGATGCTGCCATGCAGGAAGCCAAGAGAGGCTTTCTGTCTTTTGTTGAGAAGAGCTCTGTTCTGAAGCAGCTGTCCAGAAGCAAGGCATGTGGTTCTTTTTTTTTTCTTTTTTTTTTGCTATACTGGTACATAACATGCTGCAACATAATATAACCCAGTTTAACAGCCGTTAAAAAAGGCATCATCATAACTGAATAATTTAGTTGAAATCAGTAATTAGTGATTATTAATGAGTGATTGTAATAGTAGTATCTGCTGCTTTGTGTAAGATTGAGGGTTGATAACAAAAGCAATTTTGTTATTTTTTTAAATGCTGTATTTCACAACAAGTGGTGTAGTATTTGTGCCTTATGTCAGCTGCGAATCTGTGCCTTAGTTTTTGCTGATGTTGTTTGCCCAGGTGCCTATTATGGAAACTTTCTTGGTTGCCCATGGAGATAAGCTAGGTGAGGAGGGCTTGGAGGTTGTAATGCCACTGATACAATCACTGTTTAGTGACAAACTGACCACTGTTCAAGCTTCCTGGGGACTGTTCAACTTGGTCAGCAGAATCTTAGGCCCAGGGGAAACTGGATACAAATTTCTGCCAAATCTTACAGCACTCTTCATGGAATGTCCTGCATCAGCCAAACATGTAAAACTCTATCACAGAACATTTTTAACCCAGCTTTTGCTGCGACTGCGTCTTCAACCTTTTTTACATCATTTTGCTACATTGTTGGTGGAGGCAGTAGCAGGATACAAAGATTTTCCCATGCCAAACCGCTTCTATCCTTCTGAAGAACTCATTGAGGAGATGGAGACGATGAATGAAGAACTTATCCAAGAAAAACCTTGGTCTGTTAGTGACAGTCTTCATCCAGCCCCAGTCATGGATGTTGAACGGCGAAGCCATGAGGACATTGATGAAGCTGATGAGGAGATACCTGACGGGACTGTTGCTTCAAGCAGAATGATAAATGGCGTCAGTGATGAATTTTCTGATGAAATGTATCTGGATGATCAAACCAATGATATCGTTGAGTTTGAACTTGATTCCGAGGGTGATGAGAGAGAGACTGGTATTCATCTTTCAGCAGAAAGTGAGGTAGGAGAAGGAGGAGAAGAGAATGCTGAGAAATGTTCTATTCATAGCATTTCTAACATTCTTTGTTTGCGCACCTCCACGCAGCAGAGTCAGGGCCAGGACACAGAAGAAGAGGATGTGGTTTTTGACTCGCCAGGATCACATATCATAGCTGGAATTTTTCCATCATCAGTGACTAGCAACAATTCTGACAAACTATCAGATGTAGAGAGAGTACCAAGATATTTTCCACTGGATGAAGATTTTGACAGTCTTCCTGGGGACCACAAATCTGAGAACTTGGCTGAACAGATGGAAGGAAGAGATAAGGAGAAGAGCACAACAACAAGGCCTACAACTCTTAACAGTAGTAGCAGTGTCCCGAGGCAGCTATCAGAAACAGACCACCCTGATGGCACTTTTTTCGAATAAGCCTAAAGCAGGAAGTGCTTCTAATCTTTCTTCTAATATAGACAATATTTTTGGTTCTGGAGCAAACAAGAACATGACAGAAACCATGAAGAGAAGTGAAACAGAAGATCTGATGTCAAGCTTGTCACAGAACAGTCCCAGCAGTATTGTCAATATTCGCCATATTGCTGCTGATTCTGTGAAATGGCTTGCCCACAAGTTGGGTCCTGTGTTGGCTGCACGCTATTTGTCTCGGAACCTGGTGCGCATGTTGCCTCTATGCTATCTGGGAGACCTGCAACTGCAGCCCTGCAGTATGCCATCAGGTATTTGGTCTTCTGCTTGAAGTTTTTTTTGTTCTTGCAACAAAATCATTCAGATAAGGCTAACACCTTTGATGTGTGCATGCACACACACACACACACAGGCAGGCAAGAACATGTTTGCCGTAATGATGATTAAAATGGGTAAAGCTTATTTATACATCTTTTTCATGTTTTACTATCACTAGATGAAGGGACCATCAAGAGTTCCAGGCATATTGTGGGAGACAACAATGCTTTCAAAGTACTTGAATGCATTGCCTTTGTGGCTGCATTGTATGGAGAGAACATCATCCTTATTCAGTTCATTCCCAGTATTATTGACTTGGTGAGTTTGCTGTCAACTTTAAACTCTGATATCAAGTGCAGATACATGTTCTTCTCAATTTTGGAGTGTGCACTTGGCATAAAATCTACTTTTTCCAGCTCTATTTTAGTGTTTCAATTATATCTGCAATTTGTTTACACATTTCCAGGGATGGGGGAGGAGAGGTTGGAGAATGAGAAAAAACTGGAATCCTGTGAAGATTGACATTAATTTAGTAAATGCAATATTTAAATATTTAACATGTAGATGAAGTATTTCAGCCAACTTTTTATATATGTATATCTTTGAGTGAAAAAAGGACTTTTAACCCAGTTGCTAGCAGTTTTAGGAGACTTGCCATAAAACTATCTCTGTTTGTGTGAGTTACAATGACAAGGTTAGGGACTAACCACTACAGCCTTTAATTCTATAGTCAGATGCATCTTTCTGCAAAGGAACGGGTATGATGAGAGGCTTATGACAGATTTAGTGTACATTGCCGTGGATGTGTTATTTTCTGTGTAGAAGTTGTTTTTGTGTATGTAAATTGTTTTATGGGGTAGTATGTATATAACAAATATATAACAAAAATAAAGGCAGGTGTGTTATATAACAAAAATGCTTTTAGAAAAGACATAAAACTGTAACAAAAAATTTAACATAGTAAAGAAGGATGTCATTTTAGCCATACTCAACATTCTCATGTTTATTTTTAAAAAATTTGTTTCACGAAGGCTTTCAACAAAAAACAAACTATTCATGTCAACCTATTCTGTGCATGTGTATGTGTGTGTATGCATGCATATAAGGATATTAGTTATTTTTAGTTAAATAAAATGTGAAGCAAATAATCTGGAAAGATAAGGTGATGTAAAGATTGAAGTGTGTATTCAGATTATTTATTCAGTTTATTTTTGTGATTAGATTGCAGTGGCTCAGCGAAGGCTGACACAACGATCAGAAAGTGGTCTTCTTGGTGCTGTTATTCTTCTACGATCTGTTATTCCAATGCTGTCAGAGAAAACACTGCTGAATATTTTGGAGGTAAGAGAAAGGGTTTCTTCTTTGACTGTACCATTGAAAAGTTGTTTCCCTGACAGTGAGTTAACACATTCCTTGTGTGCAGAGCATTCCTCTAGTCAGGTATGCAGCTGCCAAATGCACGGCCACTACTTTGTTGATGGTTACTGTGGTGTTCACTAGCTTCTGGTCTTACCACGTGTGACTCGCTATGTGAAATACTTTTCGTTGTCAGTGGTGTCATCTGCACTAGGTATTACCAGCTACAGATCCTTTGACATTTTTTCTTGTGACACCGGACTTCTTTCCCTTGAGAAAAGACGTGTTTTCAGCAGGGTTGACTGTGTTTTTAATGTTTTAGAGAATTCTGCATTTTTCATCGGAATTCTGGTGCCACCGGACTTCCTTTCTTTGTCTGTATTGCCTGTCCTATGCTTTGTAATGCTAAAGAAAAATCTGCATTTTAGTCAGAATTCTTTTGACTCCTGTACTACGGCTTCCCACTGAAGAGCATTTTTATTTTGGTTAGCCCATTCAAGGTTGTTACAGGTTGGGGGCTGACAAGTTACTGTCCTTACCTCTCGGAGTTCACTTTTGTGCCTCTCTTTTTTTAGGGTAAGGATGAGCCATGCACTGCGTTTCCTGCCTGGACTTCGCAGTGTGAAGGCTTTGGAAATGCATGTTTATTTGTGGCTGCTTTTAGATTGGGTCTGGAGGTCTTTTCACGTTACCCTCTGACCCGGAGTCAGTCTCACAGAAAGTTTTTTCTTTTTGCTGGAGCCATAGTTTAGATGCCTTGCATGTCTTGTTCCAGTCTCTGGAAAGCCTGATCCTGATCCCCTACAGGACCCAGTCTTGATGGTCCTCAGTGCCTGAAGTTCTTGGTTATGCAGGAAAACAAGGAACAATGCTTTCTGTCTTTGAGGACGGACTGTGTTAGGACGTCACATCAATCCCGGACTTTCTGTAGTGTCTTAGAAGCATTCATCTTCTTTTTAACGCACTCTGTTTCTCTGACACTGTGGTAACCCTTTCCCTCTAATGGTCATATCAGTCTTGAAGAAAGAGAATTTACTCTCATAATTTTATTTATTTATTTTTTCAGACTTTGTTTTAGGCCCTTACATGTTGAAGAATTTAATTTGTGGAAAGATTTTCAAAATTTTTTTTCAGGGACTGCTATTTGCTAGTTTTCCTTCCTGTCTGCAGTGGTGCCCAACCTTTTCTTGCCCGAGGGCTGCACTCGACGTGTTATAAAATCTCGCAGGCTAGAACATGGCAGTTTTGCCAGAATCATGCCAACGTTAAAACAAATTTATGCAGTGACATACCAAAACACACTACCAGGTCTCAAGAAAAGTTTGGCTTCTGAAAAATTGTATGTACAGCTTGGAAAGGGTGACCCTGTGGTGCACCCTGTGTCTGGTTAAAATGGGCGGGCTGCATGAAGCACCTTCGTGGGCTGGATAAGGCCCATGGGCCATAGGTTGGGCACACCTGCCTTTAACATAGACATTGTATTAGTCTACCTGGCTCTTATATGTTTGCTTATACTTTGTGCTTCATGATCTTCCATGCCAGTTCTCTTATAAAAGTTGTCTCCCTCTTTCAGCCCACTGTAGTCAATGAGTGCATCAGCCCTTTACTGTCCCTGCTGACCTCTGCTACCACTAGCTTCCCCAGTGGTGCACCAGCACGGTCTGTTCTGTGTCTAAAGCTTGTAGACCTGTTGTATGTTCTGGGACTGCGCCTGGGACTGGAGAGGACTCGGCGCTATTTGCATGTACCCATGTTGAGGTTGATGGAAGTTTTCTCCTTAGTGCATGGGTCAGAGAATACCACTACATCCCAGCCGTCATCACCAGGTAAAACAAAATCACTTTTTTTACAAAATGCTGGTTTGTTTTCATGTTGGTGTCATGCTTTTGAATTGTTATGGATGAGTAAGGGTTACTAGGAATACTATGAAAATAAACTGTTATTTCCCTTGCAGATTAATAAAGTTGAATTGTATTCTCATGCTGGTTTATTTGGTAACATGTTGAGACCATTGTTAACATATGACTCTACTGACTTGTTCATTTGTAAAACCTCTTGATAGAAAAGGAAGAACAATTTAAAGATGTAACTTCAACAAAGAGTTGAAGGTCAAGAAAAAAAAATTAACTAAAGATTAAAGAATTAAACATTTTTTTTTTAGGTTAAAGTTTGAATTTCATAAAACATTACATATTAATACAAGAGTTAAACCAACTTAAAAAAAGATTCACAAAAAATTCAAATGATGTTGGTCTGACTCTCTTCTATTTGTATTTCTCTCTGTCATATCTGTGGATGCATGAGTATCATTTATGTACCTGTTCCGTAGGCTTTGATGAATACTGTATGGTTTATAGAAAATGCTTAAATATTCTCACTGTCTTGAAACAGTGGTGGGCAGTGGAAACTCAGATGACACCTACCTAAATATTAAGATGGATGATTCTACTCATCAGTATACTTTTGGAACGCCAGTTAACCCTACCCATCTTGAAAAAAACTTGAGCATGTTGACCTCCGCCACTGGTATGGAGAGCTGGCACAGCCTCAGTACTGCTGGGACTGTTGATGACAGAGGTAAACAAAATATGTCTTTATTACACTGTAGAGGACAGATTCAAATACACTTGATTTGATTTTGCCATGGAAAAGTCAATTCAACTACAAATACTGTCAAGCATACGACCAAGATTTGTTTCTTTTATAGTGTTTAGGAATCTTAATTTATCTGTTTATTTTTCTAGCACCACTGATGGACTCAGAATGCATTAACACCCATACGTACTTAATGTTGCAGAAGCACACACCTTAAGCTGGTATAAATGCACCTAGGATCAATCAAGGGCTTCCACTGACACACACATAAACAGAAATAGGGTGGAAAAAACTGGAATACAAACCCCTGAGAGCCAGATTGAAGACAAAAATGTGTGTGTGTGTGTGTGTGTGTGTGTGTTACATCTGTCATATCTGCCCTGTTTAAATGAATTTAACAGAAGCATGACATCTTGTTTTGATGTTTTTGTCACTCTCAGAGGAATGTGTATCACCTCGCCAAGACCAGGAGAAATGTTGGCAGGAGTTGACGTATGTCTTTACACCAGAACTTGCTCTTGCAGTCTACATCCCTCTTTGCCGGATATTTGGCAGGTCATTGTACATTTCTCTGTGTATTTGTTCAGTGTATATTCCTTTCTGCTTTAAATTTACTGGTCTAGCAGATCAGTATATATCATCCCCATTTGCCTTGTGTTTAGTAGGGATCTTAGAGAACATGCATTGAGGATTGATGTCTGTTGTTTTCCAGTAGCATTATGTCAAATGATGTTTTCTTACAGTGTCTAGGGATGCTGCACATTTTTAAACAAAGATTTTGAATTTGTTATGAGTGCATTAGCAGTTAAAAGATTTTGGGCATCATGTTTGACTAGCATTCACATGGAAGAAGGCCTTAAAAATGATGACCTCATACGTCAGCTATGTGCCCAGCAAGACAGCAT
The DNA here is from genome assembly GCF_003073045.1 of Pomacea canaliculata. Classification (NCBI taxonomy): domain Eukaryota; kingdom Metazoa; phylum Mollusca; class Gastropoda; order Architaenioglossa; family Ampullariidae; genus Pomacea; species Pomacea canaliculata. Next base: position 1,701,782 of record NC_037597.1, read on the forward strand.
CATGGATCAAGCACATTACAGTCCTCTTTCTAACCACCCGTCCAGTTCAAATGGTATTTGTTATTTTTGTTGGCTCTTAAGTAAATAAACATTAAATATCTGCCTTGGTAGCAATGGGAAAGCTTGAGAAAACTTTTAAAAATCATACACATCTTATCAATTAATATTATAACACATGTTTCCTTAAATGCTCTTGGTACAAGTCGCTTCTAGAATATATTTAAGTTTGTTAGATTACTTTAGACAGTTAGCAGACTTTTTTCCTTGCTGGAAATGTTTTGCTATAAATGTCAGTACATTCTTGACATAATTAGGTAACCACATTGAATATGTAAACACATTTTTAAAAAGTTTCTGTGGTGGGATTCTTGCAGGTAATATGCAGGATTCAAAACATCCACGCAGCAAGTTTGTGGGATCTAAAAATGAGGGCTTTGGCAGCAATGTGGAGCTGATTGGCAACCGTATCTTTCTGAGTGCTGAGAGTCCTCCTGACTCTTCAGTGTTAACACAGTTTGGCCGAGGTTATCGTCATGATGGTATTTTGGATATAACTCAGGAAGAAATTTACATGTAAGCCAGAGGCATGAAGTCTACACTTTCATTTTGCTTATAACCCAGATCTTTAGCCATTTATATCTGGTGCACTTGATCTTGTTTATTTTTGTTGCTTGCTTTAAAAATAAAATGTATGGGGCTAGCAGTGTTGACACATTTTGACCCACATAAAATGATAATGAGACATGTTCTGGTTTGTTTTAGTAACATTCTCCTTGCTGCCTATAAAGTGCTTGATATTTGATCAAGAAACTTGTCTGACAGCATAACCTGAATCCAGTGCTCTGATAACTCAAGTTTAACATCAAGTTTATGCATGTAAATCTGAAATCCAAAGTGGAAAAACACAACAAATAGAAAAATCTTGATCCTGAGAAATGTGTATATTAAATACATAAATTAAGTAAACTTGTGAAAGCATATTCATGAAGATAATAAAAATGTAATTACTATGATAATTATGAGTTTTCAAGAAATTGGTTTAAAAGCAGAAGTAAATACTTAAGCTAAATTGGGAAAAAATATGTTGAAAGCTTCTCATTGAAAGGGAGTTACAAATACTGATAATTATCACAATTATGAGTTTTCAAGAAATCAGAAGTAAATAATTTATTTAAAATAGGAGAATAATCCTAGCTATGGAATTAAGAATACTGTCTTGTTTTTAAGACCTTGGAAAGTGTGAAAATGTAAGCAGAAAAAAAAAGAGTAGGATGAGATTTTTATACTCAGCAGTTAAGTTTCTGAAGAACACATTGATACTGAACAGTTCCTCCTAAAGCTTTTATTTACTTTTAATTTATTTTGTAAGAACTCATTTAGATTTAGATTAAAATTTATGGAAGTGAGGTCCAGGTGAATATCTTGTTTTGTATGCCTAAGTCATCTTCTTAGTGTTTTTAACCTTAGAAGAAGTTTCATTTCATTATTATAACTCTTATCAGGCATGAAATGGAAGCCAACAAAACTCGACACCTGCAAGGGAACTGGCTGCAGTACTGGGAACATGAACTAGGTAAAAGCTATTTTTACTTTTGTTGTTGTTCGTGTTGCTGCTGATGATAATAATGGTGGTGGAGGTAAAGAGGGTGGCAGAGATAGGAAAAGTAGGATTCCATAGTTAGGTATGAGTGTGCGTTTTGTGACCTTGAGTCTAATCATATGTAGAGTGTTTGTGCTTGTGGGAGTGTGCATGCAGTATTGATAAATTTGTACAAATGATTCCTCTTAATACAATGTTGTGATGTCTATGCATAGATTTGTAAGTACAGTTTGGACAAAGACAATTTATTTCTGTTTCAGGCCTACATGAACGAGATAACATGTTCAGCTTTAAGCAGATCAGACTGCAGAGTTTTGTAGGTGAGACTAAATATTAAGCACAAACAAAATATTTTCCACACTAACCCAAAAAAAAAAACTGAGGCCATCTAATAAAGCTAATAATGTTAATGCACTGATAATTTGGAATTCACAGCTTTTCCTAAGTTGGCTGTGACAAAGGCTAGGGAATAATAGTTTTATAATATCATCATTAATGCAAGGGCTTACCTTTTCTCCATGACTTAAAAGTACAATTGCTATTTGGCTGTGGCAGGGCACTCTGGCAGTATTCGTTCTCTACTTGTAATGGACACTGAGAACTGCTTTCTAAGCACCAGCAAGGACAAGACAGTGCGACTCTGGAGCATTACCAGCCAGGGGGATGGCATTAGCAGGTAATTTTCAGTTAAGTACTTCACTATGAATATATAATACACTTACACATCTTACATTGGCTCAAATGGAGTCAGATCATATCCAGTTTTTGGTTTAGTTTATGCCACCTATAAAATATGGACTGCTTAGCTTAGCTTCATTTCCAAATATTTATGGACCTTACACAATTTTAAAATAATGTATTCATATTTTCCATGGACTGTGTAAATATACATTTAAATTATAATGAAAACTGGTCATTTGTGGATCCTCAGACTAGCAAACGTTGCCCATGTCCATACGCTTTTGGTCTCCATTGTGTTTCAACACAAAACGACCTTTCATCAGCAGATAAATGCAGATGTGAACAGAGATTTTAGGGACAAAATTTATCCTTTAGCCTGTCATGTGAGAAAAAAGTTGTTTGTTTGAGTTTCGCAACAGTGTCACCCATTTTCAAATAACGAAACAGTGCAGTATTATTGATTTCCATTGGTCAATGCTGCTGCTGGATTGAAGAGAAGGAGATACAGTTTTATCAATTTTTTTAGACAGGAAACTTAAAAAATGTCTATTTTCAGTGACTTCCTCTTATTAAAATGAAGTAGAAAGTCTTGAGAGTCTTCCCCTGGACACCAGAAAACTTTTAACATTTCAGCAACATGTCAAAATTATTAAGCAGTTGCATTGCATGAAGTCAGGAAACAATGTATTTTGGATGCTGACGTATTGGCTACATTAAGCTGAATGCTGTTCTTTTGGCTAGATGGAAGATGAGGTTGCTGCTGATTACAGAATGTAGCAGCTTATAGGACTGATTCTGTGCAGTGAGATCCAAGGACCTGCCATCTAATGGATGCACAATATTGTTTGCTCCTATCCTTCAAAAGCCCCCACCAAATCTTATCTAATGTGTTTGCATCGATCAGAGATCTTGTCCCAAAATGCATCCTGAGGATGTGGGCAGAACTGTGTGGCAGCACTTAAATGGTTACGCAGCCCTAGATTTCCTCCAAACCATTTTCAAATCACAGTTGCATGTCAGTTGAAACTGTTATCTGTGAATGTATGTTCATGTATATATATATATGTAAATGATCAAGTCTTGTGCAAAAGAGTGTGACACCAGAATAAGGTACGTTATACATGTTCATGTTCTTAGGGTGCCCTGTCAGTGGATTTACCAACACCATAAGAAATCAGTCTTTTCAGTGGCCTTTGTTGAGAGTTTGCGACTTGTGGCTTCCTGTGACAGCAGTGTTCATGTAAGTGTTTCATATATTTTTCATGATGAAGTAGATAAGTTGCTGTTTCTCTTCAGTTTGTGCAGATAGTGTGCATGAGCAGACTTAGGTACAAGTGTTAGTGCTTTCAAATCTCCAGGCTGTAGTTAAGCTTCTAAGTCAGAATCAAACTTAGTAGACTGTGAAGCATGTAATAAATGACCTCCTTGAAGATACCCAGACCTCTGATTAAATAATGTATTCGTGTCGGTCTCATGGACGAGGACAGGAATTGTGACATGAACTCACAGAACAACAAAACAGTCTTGCCATTTAGCTCTGAGGTTATGATTTGAAGTTATGAAGACTTATATGTGTAGACATGTACCAGCTCAAAATTGCTATGCTAGAGATGCGATGGAGGATATTCAATAACTTTTATTTCCATTTTTTTTTTTTTTTTTTGTTGACTAAGGGACCTGCAAATATTTAAGGAATCGTTCTCTTGAAGCTATTCTCTTTGGCATTGTTTTGTGGGGTTGTTTCCAAGCACTAATTTAAAATTTTGTAGTCTAGGTTACTGCTTTTCCGAAATGGGGTCAGATCAGGAATGTCACATTGATCCTCAGCAATAACTTGGGGTATTTTAAGATGCTTTCTGAGAATGAAGCAGAGGTATTTGTTAATTATCACACAGATGATTTTTGACATCTAAACTGGAGTTTTTACAAAATCTGTGGTGATAGAACTAGCTTTTTTATGTGGTAACCTCTTCACAACAGCTTTCTTCTCGATCAACTTACATTATTGAATATGTAACTGCGACAAAAGATAAGCTTAGAACAGCGGTTCTCAACCTTTTATTTGTGACGCCCCCCTGACGAACAAAGGTACGTCCGTGCGCCCCCCTTCGCCAGCAATCTAAGCTAATTTCACTAATACCGGTATAAGAAACTTTTAAAAAATGACCACCTTCGCGCCTCCCTTGTAAGCCCCACCGTTTGAGAACCGCAGGCTTAGAGTATAAAATTAGAATTCAGTATAGTTGTGTGTTACATGTTTACTTTTTTACAGTTTTTTTTGGAAGTGATTAAGACTGGTGGGTTAAGCTGAACCCTTATGCTTCAGCAACAAGTGTAGAACAAAGAAGAATGAGCAAAATATTGAAGTAAGAGAGAGTATTTGTACATTCACAAGTAAACCTACAGTACTTTCTGAATAATGCGTTGTGACTATAGGTATATGATCTTCCCTAAACAATGGGTGTTTTGTCTAAGTCCATGACTTGACTTTATGTTGTGTGTTTAGGTGTGGGATCCCTTCACAGGGGTGGGCCTGTGTCAGCTGGAGTCAAGCCGCTATTCCCCAGCCGTGGCACTGCAGGCTGTACCTGCTCCTAGTCCACTAGTCCTCATGGGTACAACAGATGCCACAGTTCGGTGAGTCTGGACATCCTAGCCTTTCGTTGTCTTTGTAGTTGAGGATTATCATGTTCTGCAAGTGCCATCATATTTCTCATGATTAGCACACTAAAGCTTATATTTGCACATATTAGGCAATCTATATTTTTGAGCATAAGGCTTTTCTTTTTGATGTCTTTTAATACTCTTTCACTCTCTTTCATTCACTCTTAATTTTAGCTTTATTAGATTATTTATTATTATGAAGTTTATATGGATCATTTTTCAGCTTTCTTGATCTGAGGACCTTAAAATATGGTCATGAGTTCAGGTGCTCCACTGGTTCTACAGGTGTGTACATAATATATGTGTTAATGATTAACTTGTGTGATTATAACATTTAATAGTACATAATGTGGTTGGTCTGTTGATATTTTGTATAGTTTGTGCAAACATGTCTGGTCTAATGATAATAGGATTTTTAAAGCACATTTCCTTATGTTTGCAGTGCTCACAGGACTATGGATAAACTAACATTTAAACATGCAACAAAGCGCTAAATTAAACACATATAACAGCATACAGACTACAGAGTGTATAGCATTTATGGGTAACTTGGATGCTTAGATGCACCCCACAGACAATCAGCAGATGATAGGAGTAGTGTGTCAGTAGCTTCATATTTTGTGTGTGTGTTATACAGGCTTGCTGCGGTGTGTAGCTGTGAGCCCTGATGGAAGCTGGGTGGCTGTTGGCTTCTCCACTGGGATCATCTCCATCTTGGAATTGAACAGTGGCTTGCTACAAGCATCCTGGAAAGCACATGATGGAGAAATCCTTCAGGCATGCATTATAAACTAGCTTAGAATCTTTTGCATTATTTCCAAAGAATTTTTCCATTACTCATGAATAGTTTAATGTGTATCATTGATTGGCCAGGTCATAAAAATTAAGCTGTATGTTTCCTTTTTAATTAAAAAAATACTGTTTTATTGTAGAATATGTTTAACCATTAAGAAAGGCAGGCTTAAAGAATTTTATATAAACATACATGGTGGCAGTAGTCATGTTCTGTAGTCTTTATTTTCATTTTCGGTTTTCTTTAAAATAAAAAGGTGGGTTTTTAGACTACGGCAAAAGTTATTACAAGACTGACATGTCCATGGTGATACGTGTATATTTCCATAGAGTTATTAAATGGATCTTTTTTCTTCTTCTTTTCTTTGATAACAATAACCTAAAATTTTGAGGATTACAAATTTTGTATGCATATTTTCACAGACAATTTATGTTGCAGATTAAGGCTTTTAATAAGAGCAGGCTTGTTTCTTCATCATTTGATGGTGCCTTTAAAGTCTGGAATGTGGACGGGTCAGAAATTAATCCTCTGAAAGGTTGGACACTTACCTCACCAAGTTTCCTCTTGTAGTTATGAAGTGGTCTTTGTATCTTTGTTTTTCTAGTTATCAGATTATTGACAAGCAGTTGATAATTGTTATGGTATGATTTCATGGTAGACTGTGAGAAAGATTATATTTCCACGTGTATCCATGTTTTCATATTTTATTTTCTTGCTTATGTGTTCTATCTATCTATTCCTCTTTGTGCATCAGGTTGCACATAAGGCCTCAACCAGAGTCCGCCACCGATGTCGATCGGCTGAAACACGCTCTAGGTGACCCCATGTCCAGCCCTTTCCTTTCATCTCCCTTTCCACTGTCTTCTCCAAGTTCCTTTGGGCGGCCTCGTTTTCTTCGGCCGTCTGGAGTCCATCGTAGGGCGACTCTGGAAAGGTCTGCTGTCTGCTGGCGGAGCACATGTCCAATCCATCGCCAACGCCTTCGTTGAACCTGCGTGGTGATGGACTCGGTTTCACTTCTTCGGTGGAGTTCTTCGTTGGTGATGGTGTTTGGCCAAAAGATGTTAAGTATGCGCCTGAGGCATCTGTTTTGGAAGACGTCAAGCTTGTTACTGATGGTTTTGGTCATCTTCCAAGATTCTGATCCGTAAAGGAGGGTGCTGATCACATTTGACTTGAAGATTCTCAGCTTGATCTTCTGGCTGATGTTTTTTGCCTTCCATGTGCTCCTGAGTGAGGCAAAGGCCTGACTGGCTTTCGCCAGTCGGGCTCGAATCTCCACCTCCGCATCCCCAGTGTTTGACATTTTGGACCAAGATAGGTGAAACTGTCAACTTCCTCAATCTCTTCTCCATTTAGTTTGATGCTGTCTTGGACTCTGGCGTTCACTCTCATACTGTTAGTCTTTTTTGTGCTGACCTTCAAGCCAAGGTTTCCAGCTGTTTCTGAGAAGGCCTTTGTTTTTTCCTGCATGTCTTGGTGGCGGTGTGACAGCAGGGCAATGTCATCAGCAAAGTCCAAGTCTTCCAGCGTTGTTGTTGCTGTCATAGTCATGGTCCATCTGAGCCCTCTCCTCTCGCTGTCGGTGGAAGTCTTCATGATCCAGTCCATGGCCAGGATGAAGAGGAACGGCGACAGAATGCAGCCCTGCTTCACCCCGTACTGACGTTGAAGGGGTCTGTGAGCTCCGTGTCACAGACAACCTGGGATTTGAAGTCGCTGTACAGCATTGCAATGACCTGAACAAGTTTTGCAGGGACTCCGTAATGCCTCAGGATCTTCCATAAGGACTCGCGGTGGATGCTGTCAAAAGCCTTCTCCAGGTCGATGAAATTGATGTACAGCGGTGTGTTCCATTCGTTGCTCTGCTCCAGAATCTGTCGCAGAATGAAGATGTGTTCGGAGCAGGATCGCCCAGGGCGAAATCCTGCTTGCTGTGGTCGGAGGTCTTTCTCAAGAGTTGCCGTCAGTCTTGACAAAACAATCTTGCTGAAGACCTTGCTGGTGAGGGAAAGAAGTGTTATGCCCCTCCAATTATTGCAGTCTCCAAGATCTCCTTTCTTGGGTAACTTGAAGATGAGCCCTGTCTTCCACGCAACAGGGACCTGCCCTGATTCCCAAATTTGCCTGAAGATTTCAGTCAGCTTGGAGCTGTCACATTCACGTCTGCTTTCAACATCTCTGCTGTTATTCCATCTGCCCCTGGTGCTTGCGCTCTTCATTGTCTTGACTGCTGCTGTCACTTCTTCCAGGCTTGGTGGTCTGTGCAGATGTCAAGGTCTATAGCTGCTGGCTGGATGTCTGCAAGCTGAGGGGGATCTGGTCTGTTCAGAACTGACTCAAAATGCTCCCTCCAGCGCTGTAGTTTTCCTGCCTCTCCCTCGACGACATTACCGTTCACGTCTTTCACTGGCACATCACTGTTCTTAAACCCGTTGTTTAGCTGTTTGTTTATCTTGTACAGTGTCTTCAGGTCATTTTTACTTGCTGCATTTTCTGCTTCATCTGCCAGTTTCTCTATGTGATATCTTTTGTCGGTTCTTGTCATCCTCTTTACCTCTTTGTTCAGTTTTGCATATCTTTGTCTGTGTTGTTCCTTCAGGCGTTCAGATCTGGTGCTGTTGATTCTTTGTTTGGCTGACTTTCTCTCTTCTATCTTCTTCCATGTCTCTTCTCTGATCCACTGTTCTTTCTTTTTCCGTTGGAAGCCCAGTATTTTCTCTCCTGATTCCTGTAAGACTCGATTGAAGTCGTCTAAGGTCATCTCTTGTTGGTCTCCTAGTGCCTGGAACCTGTTCTTTACTTCCATAGCAAAGGCCCTTTCGGTGGCTGGATTTTTTAGTTTGCCGGAGTCCACTCTCTGCTGACGTGCCTGTTTTCCTCGTGATCGACGCAGCTTCAGAGAAACTGTGGCTATCACAAGAGTGTGGTCACTGCAATGTCTGCTCCTCTGTAGGCTCTAACATCTTGAAGTGAGCTCCTCCATTTTCGGTTGATGATGACATGGTCTATCTGGTTCTTTGTGATCCCATTTGGTGATGTCCATGTTGCCTTGTGGATGTCTTTGTGTGGGAAGAGTGTGCTCCAATCAGTAGGTTGTTTTCTTCACAAAAGTCTGCCAGTCTCTCTCCGTTGTCATTGATGGTTCCGATTCCATGTTTGCCCATGACATGCTCCCTGCAGGTGTTGTCACTTCCCACCTTGGCATTGAGATCGCCGATGATGAGCAACATGTCGTGGGCTGGAACGCTTTCTGAGGCTGCCTGGAGCTGATCGTAAAAAGCATCCTTGTCTTCTGCCTCAGAGTCATTTGTTGGTGCATAGCAGGCTAGCACTGTCAGCTTGGTGTACTTGGAATGGAATCTTGCTCTCAAAAGCCTGGGTCCATAAGGCTTCCATTCCAGCAGTGCCTTTTCCGTTTTCTTGTTGAGGAGTAGAGCTACTCCTTCAGAGTGCTGAGCGTCTGATCTTCCTGAGAACAAGATGGTATGTCCTGACGCTAGTCTCCTCTTTCCCGTGCCGGTCCATCTGACCTCACTGACTCCCAGGATGTCCAAGTTGTAGTTGTCAAACTCCTTGACTAATTGGAGCATCCTGCCAGTCTGGTACAAGGTCTGGACGTTCCAGCACCCCACCCTCAACTTCTGCCTCGGCTTCAGTAAATCCGCTGTCGGGGCGCCAGCTCCCTTTCGGGTTTGGCTGTCGTCCGTCATTAGTCCAGTCTCCTGGTGTGCTTCATTACATTCGCCATCTGTGACGAGTTCTCTGGTTTTAGTTTCTGTAACAGGATTTTTTTTACATGGTGGGGTTGTTAGCCCTACCACAACCTATTTTACCTCTAGGTGAGGTGTCCACCTTAGTCGCCTCTTACGACATGCCTGGCTGGATGGCAGGGACCCTATTCTTGCAATGCTTGCTAGGCAAGCATACCCCGGGGTCCCACAGGGGGCTTATGTGTTAACTGATGTTTATCTATCAAGGCTATGTTACCGATCTATTCCAAAACACACTTAAAAGAGATTAAAGAAAACATTTATAAGATAAAAGAAAGGGCAGAGAAGAGTTACTTTTAAAAGTTTTTTTAATATATTTTAAACAAGTTTTGTTTGCCTTATCTCTCTAACAGGACCAAGCGACCCTGTCCATTGTTTCTGTTTTTACAAAGACCAGGTGCTTAGTGTTACCACTGCAAACAGAATTGGAGTTCATTCCACAATCAGTGATCATGTGAGTTTTGAGTTGTCGTTCCTGTCTCACTGTTGGTTGATTAATTGACTCTAAGACTGCTGCATCACAGAAATGTGAAAAACAGTTATACAAATAAAATTTTTACAGAAAGTAAAATACAGTAATTAGATTTACTTAGTTACATATAAATTGAAAAGTTGGATGAAGATTCATCAGACTTCAGCCTGATAACTGTAAATACCAGTAGACTAACAGTACCACAGTGATGTCACACCTCTAAATTGTAATACCCACCTAAAATAAATTATCAAATCAAATCAAATCAAATCAAAACAGACTTTATTGTCTGCCCAGGAGGACAGAAATTTGTCTTTGCTCACATACCCATACAGACATTTAACAAACAGTTAGGAGTGGTACTCACCTAAAATAAATTATATGATAAACATCAATCAGTCTGAAGGACTATTTTGGAGACTCAACAAATATCGAGGTTGACAAACTACCATTTAATGTTCAAGATGTAACATTTATCTAGTGCATAAAGAATTGAATAAATCCTACAGAGAAACTTTTATAGCAGTAATACTTAACAGTAAAATTGCATCCATGCACTTAAAATTTGGCCATTTTTGTATGGCCAGATGTGTCAGATATATCTAAAAATACTTGTCTATAGGCTAATTTTTATTTAATCTGGCCAAAGTAGTATATGCCCTAGTCATGTATTCAAACTTAACAGTCCACATAACCAACTACATTTGTTGCAGCAACATAAGCATTGTATGGGCATTTTCATGTGATTTTTGCTCGTAATTCATCATGACAATTGTGCATATAATTCAGTGTCTGAATTATGAATTAAATTTTATCGATGAATGTGTGTGTATGTACATATATACACAAAGTTTGGCAGGAGGAATACATCTATATGCCAGAAAGATGTGTTTCAGGCATCATTCACAAGTGTCAAACTTCGTTCTGATACATTCAAGGGTGTGGTCACCAACATGACTATCCTTCCTCTCAACAAAACCCTGTTGCTAGGCGCTGACAATGGGACCATACAGCTGTTTGCTTGATAATCTACAGTGTGGTTTCAATGCAGTTTTCATCAGTGGTACCACCAGAGATCACTTGTTATGTCATAGTGTATTAAATAGATTAGCGGTTTATTTAAATTCAGTGTTATCTGGACATTTCTTAAAGTGGAACTTAATTTTTTTGTTTTTCCTTAGAGTAAACACAATTATGTTTGTAAAATGATCTCTTTAGACATGCATATTTCTGTAAATCATTAGGATGACAAAGTGTCTTGATATACAGGCTGCATGTGACTGTTCATATACTCGTATCTTTGGCTTCGTTCTGTGCAGCAAAAACAGTGTCTTATATCTAAACTGTCACCATACTATTTGATTTAATTTCTTTATCAATGGATTTATAGGTTTGTTTAAGAAATCAAGCAATAACATTGTTTTAAATGATAAGAAATAGATAACATTTTAACTGATGACTTTCAAAAGATGCTTACTGAACAAGTTTTAAAATTTTGTTGTCATATTTTGAAATTTTTCCCTGAGATTATTTCATCATTTTGTGAAGAAAAAATTAATTCTTATATGCAATCATGTTTCATGATGTTGATCTTATGTAGTTTCACCTGTTGTTGGAATCTTGTTCTCTCAGAATGAAATGACAGATCTGCTTCAAGTTGAGACTAACAACAAATATAATGAACAAACTTTGTTAAAAACTTGTTTTTAAAATTTTAATGAGAATATGTTTACCTTGTTATGCTGATTGTTTCATTTAATGGTGAATGTTTACCTCTGTATCCATAAATCTTTCTGCCAAGACTGCTATGCAGTGATGGGCCATTCTATCTTTTAACGTCATTATGATCAAATGCTGACAGATTACTATAGTCTTAGTTTGTCGCAAAAATGTGTGTGATTTTTTTTTTCAGGAGAAACGGGGTTTGATTTAGTTTCTAAGTTATTTGATGATTGCAGCCAATTTGAAAGTTTTTGTTATGTTGAGAGAAATCAGATTTTGATCTCTTCCAAATGCAGGGGAGGGTTCCACTGTTCAGTTTGTATATTATGAACACAACAGATATTTTGGGTATTAGCACAAGTCAAAGGAAACCCATCCTTTTAAAATAAACTAGCATACATACCTATTATGTAAGCCATTTTTACTGGTTTTAAAAAATACCAAGACAAAGAAAAATAAAGGCCACCAGAGGGTCTGCTGTGTATAATCAATATATCAACAGCAAAAAATCTCTCAGGGTGTTTACTTTATAGAATGGAACTGGTAGCCAATGGAATGTTAGAGATATAGAAGACGTGTATTACCCACAGGAACAATTATTCTGAAAAGTAAAAGCTTATACACATTTCTTAAAGGTTATATTTTGTGCTGTATACATTTGAGATTATCAGCTGAAAGATTTTTAATAATTTGTTATTTATGATCTTAACTATAAGTTGCTTCACTTCTCAATCAAGGCATGTTTGCCTTTTAGGCTGACTTGAGATGCAGGTAGCATGCAAATGTGTCTTCACTGTCTAAATAAAAGGCCTTTTTAATTAACTAGCTTGCCAAACAAAGTAGGTTGAAACTGGGCCAAACCAACAAGTTATAGGCAATTTAACCAAGGTGTGGCTAGCTAAGAGAGCGCTTTGAAAAAGAAAACTCAAACTTTTATTTGTGCCAGGCTGGAGGGAAATTTTTTTTTTAATCTCACTCCTATTTCTGAGAAAACATTCAATAGCATAATAGTTCTCGTGCGCACTAATTCTGTTCAAACTTTTGGATGTTCTCCGATTATGAGATAACAAACTAGAGATTGTGTTATAGTTTGTGCAATATGGTGCTTTTGTCAGTGGCCATTGTCTTGTTTTCAATACTCGTCAGTTTGAATGCATACATGCATGCGGTTTTGCATGCAGTTTGAGATCTTTATGTGGGAAGGTCTGCAGAAATTTCTAATGAAGAACGGTGGAGGTTATTGTTGCTTGCTTACTGTAATTGTGGTGAGAGTAATTCAGTGGTCAGTGTATTGTACTTGTGAACTGTAATTGTTGGAATAATTAATGGTCACAGTATTTCCAAGGTTACTGGTGTTTTGCTAGAAATAGCAAGCAAAACAGTTGGATACAAAAAAAAGAAAAAAAGTTGCAGTTCTCCCTCCCCAACTCAGACCTTCAGCAGCCAGTATTATGAATTAAAAAAAATGTCAGCATTTTTCCTGTTTTGTTATATATTTACCACTGCTTGTGTGGCCAAAAGAGATAATGCAATGTCTCAAATAGACCAATCTTATACCAGAAATTGCATTATCATTTATAAATAGGAGTTGTTGAGAAAATAAACATTACAAACCATATGCTTTATCAAGCAACCATGGCTCCAACACTGTGAACAAAATGATTCCTGGTGCAAAGTTTATCTTTTGTTCCACTGGAATGTGTTATATGAAATGGCACTCCCTCAAACACCAGGATAGCCTTGAAATTTTGCAAAAGCCATGAGACAAGGAAGGTAGCAACATAATGCAATTTCCAACTGGCAAGGTTAATAAGCATGTGAAAATGTTGCTGATGCCAGACACTTGTATCTTGTTAACTGCAAGTATCCATTATGAAGATGCCTATTATGCATTGGGAGAAAATGGATAAACTATCAAAGTGACAGGAAGTAAACATTCTGAGAAAAAGGGCACTCCTGATGTGATTGACAGTTTTACTGCAAAACACCAGTCTTAAGCTGCTTGCAAAAAATGACTATATGCATCAGCGCAAGAGGTTTCCACGGCAAAAAGCTGTGTCCTCCAGTGGCGTGGCTCTAAACAAGGGAGACAAAAAGACGTCGGGCCAGGATCGGAGCAATGATAGCAAACTGGCTCATACACAACCTTCCACAAGTACTTCTTGAGCGCTTAGATGTTTTACCTGCCATCACAAACATTGTTAATGTCAATTTGTCATCGGGTGTTTTCCAATCTTTGTTTAAAAATGCCCTGGTGGGGCCACTCCTTAAGAAGTCCATACTTGACATCAATGTGTTGAACAATTATCGCCCAGTTTACAACTTGTCTTATCTCTAGGATCATGGAGAAAGTTTTGACACAGCTCTGCACCTACTTCAACGAGTACCACCTTATCCTTACAGGCTCAGTCAGCATATAGACCTTTTCACAGTACCAAAACCAAAATAACTACAGACATTATCTGCCCTTGACTATGGTGATGTGTTGGTCATAACGCCACTGGACCTGTCTGCTGGATCTGACACTATTAACTACTATCTGCAAGTGGAAGGATCTTATTAATATGCCTTTATGTACATTAAGTGTAGATATAACAATAAAACCAAAACAAAAATATCACAAACTTGGTTCCAGATGGGTCCTCTTTATTTTCACACACTAATTGTACACAAAAGCTTGCATTCATTAACCAGATGCACACCCACACCTATGCACACATGCACAGAGACCCCTACCTCTATCACAAGCATATATACATCTCATAATATCCCAAGTTGGGACTTGTTATGAGGTTTGGTTAGTACAAAGCATACAGAAATGCTCAAACACATTCACCACCATGCCCTATCTCTCAAGAGACAAAAGTACTACCATAACATTTTATCCAGAAAATCCTTAACATACACAATGAAGCTAGATTGAATAAATTGAAAGCTCTGCCATTGAAGTTAGCTATTAGCTGTCTTGACTTTCTTCCTGCGGGATCCACTGGAGTCATCTTCAGAAGTTTCAGAATCTGATGAATGTCCAATGAATTTGGACTTGAAATCAACACTAGACTGACTTGCAAACTGTCCTGTGACCTTTGCTTTTTCCAGTGCTCGAACTGTAAACAACACACACAAGCATGTACCCATTATAGTAAATTGCAGAAGTAATTATTCTTGAAATAAATGGAAATGTAGCTGACCTACAGTATGTTTATACATCTGTTACAAATGAGGCTATAAAGGAGAGGTGAAATGAAAATGTTCTTGGGTCACTCTATCGATTGCAGCAGCTTTCTGTCTCCAGTGCAGAGGCTCTGCACTGTCCTCTATTTATCACGTGTCTTTCTCGAGGCGTCCTTTCTTTCAGCACGCAGAGGTTATGGTCCTGCCATGGGTTATCATGTACCTCTCTCGTCCCTCTAGGTCGAAGCAATGTTTCAACTGCAGCAACTAATCAAGGACCGACGCTTATTCACCAGCTTCAGCTTCTTCTGGTTATGATCAATAGCTGCTTGTGCTAAAGCAATATACACTCTGCTGTAGAGCAGGTCTTCACGCCTCTAGAGTAAGTTGTGTCAAAGATGTCGCACAGGGAGACACCCTTGAGTCGATCTCAGTACAACTATACTCGACGAGAGCCCAATGCAAAAGACCACGATCTTGGCTGATCGTGATGTTACATTCTCATCTGCAAGCGTTTCTACTTTTTCGTGATTGGTCAATCATTCCACGTTTGCTCGGGCGATTCCACTATCTAAATCTATCCAATCACTAAACTTTTGGTGTGACGAGATAAGTGGCGAGCGTGTGCTAGACAAGTGAGAATGCAGTGTTTAGTAATTAGTGTTAACATTTAGTGGCTCACACTATCTGGACTAGGGATTAGGTAAATACATGACACCTAGATAACAACCATACTTTTATATTTTGGAAATTGTATTATTTTCTGTAATTTGTATAATCCCCTCGATGTTAATAACTTTCTTTAATATACTAAATTGCCTTGAGTTGTTGATTGGGGTTACGTGTGTGGGGGCTCAATGAGTTAATTAGAAATGTAATAAGCAATTTAGTATAAGATCACGCGTACGTAAATTTTGACGTGATTTGGTAGATGCATCAAGAGTGTGATCAGCGCAGGTGACGGAAAATCACAACCTCTAACCATCTCCACGTGCTGTTATTGTTGAATGTGCACGCCACAAGTGAGTGTAGTTTAGTGACCCTTGCTTGTTACAATGGAGAGAGAAATGTATGAAACATTAATGATAATCCAAAGGAGAAAAAAGCAGAGGAAACTTACTTTGTTGTTCCATCATGCCATTCTGTCTTTTGAGATCTTCAATATCTTGTTGATGACCTTGATTTTTCTGTCTCATGAATTGGATGTAGTCTGCTGCCTTTTTAAGAATCATAGCCCGTGACACCTACATGGTCAGATCACACACATTCACAAAATCAATATAAAGATTTATAAAAACCTCTGTTACAGGTAAGAACACCTTGTTTAATACTTTCACTGATAATGATCATAATGAACATTTATACAGCACTCTTCCAACGATTTGTTCAAAGCACTTTATTATAATAGAAATAATAGTACAAAAATGCAAACGTGTTTTGTTATGCCGCTGGAAAAAGATGCATTCTCAAAAATGAAAAGTAGACCTGGGGAATCTGTCTTAAATTTTAAGATACTGCTTGCTTAACCCTTTCACTATTGGGATTTCCCAGTTCCAGGCATTTCTACAACAGGTAGCTACAAATGCCAGTCTTTCTGGCTGCTCTCTGTAGGACTGCAAATTGTCACATGTTTCTGCTCATGTTTTCATCAGTTGGGAGATACATGCCACAACTGCCTTAAGAAGTAAACTAAACATGCGTGAGTGTCTGCTGCAGAACGTATGCTAACACACAAAGGAGTCACATAATGAGTCAGCAGCCTTAGTTTTATTTTCCTCTCACAAGCGCGTAGAATGCGCACGCTATACAAAGCAAGTGTGTGGATATAAGAGTGTCAACTGCAGTAATCTACTCGCAAGTCGACATGTATCGACTCCAGTGCTGGACAGGGAAGGTGACAACTGTCGACTGTGCGAGTGAAAGAGTTAAGATGGCCCATGCAACACGATTTGTCAGCATCTTAGATTAAGACAATTTTCTAGGCTTAGGCAATGCACTCTAGACCTTCCAACAGACTAACAAAACATTCGTGCTATGTCACCATGTTTCCCTCTTCAGTCTTTTCCTACCTTTTCTCCCTGCAGTGAAGGGACAGAATCACGGAGGCTGTGGAAACTGTCCTTAATGTGGTCCCTTCGTTTGCGTTCCAATGCATTATGGTGGGCACGCTTTTCAGCCTACGACAACAATGAAAGAAAGTGTTATCTATAAAATAAATAACATATGAACCAGACTTTCTAATTTTAATAGCTTTAAATGCAGTTAATGAAAGAGAAGAATTTTAGAATTCACTACAAAGGAACTTAGACAATTAAGGTGGAAAGCCAAAGCTGTATTTCTGTGGACAACAAAATTCCACATCTAAATTGATGCAATCTTGCTGTCTTTATTTTTTTTTTCACCACACCCATCTGACTCAGTTTTTATGATGACCCTATGGAGTCATGCTTTGAGAAGTCAGACAGACCTGTGAAAAATACTGCTGAGAGGAGCCAGCTCCGCTGCCTGAGAGACTGTTTATTCCATCATCATCTTCATCCTCCTCCTGTTGGAAAGCCAAATCCATGTGAAGCCTTTACTTTGTAAAAATGTTTAATTAGGATATTTATATCTTTCATAGGATAAATGTTTCAACATTTCATCCAACAAGTGGGCACACAATCAGCATTATTTTCACAACTCTGACCAGCGAAATTAAACACTTGTATCTTTGTGGGCATTATAATTGTAAAAATCATGACTCACTGTTCTAAATGTGACATTTTGGCAAAACTTCCACATTAATTTTCTAATGAAACTTTAAAAAGTCTGCATATTAGTATCCACTCTTAAATAAGGCAAAGAACAAAATAGAGAATTACAAACAAGATTACTACTTCTGAGACATATCTACAAAGCCAAAATCTAATTTACAAGCAATAATGTTTATACCCAGCTTGCAGCACACCCCACTATGCCCACTCATTTCAGGCTTAAATGCTGATTCAAAGATTTCAGCCCAAAATGTTTATATCATATCTATCATTGAAAGAATCTTGCAAAATGCTCTTTTTTTTTCATATATCTATTTTTATTTAATGTTACAGGGTGTGTGCACAATACAAAAAAAAAAGTGTCTGATCCTAACCAATGTTTGCAGGAGTACTTTTGTCTACAGGGTTATAGATTATGCTTGCTTCTGGATCACACTTTTTATTTTAATGTTACTGTTAAGGTGTCACTGATAGCACTAAATGAACATAAAATAGACAGCACATTTTGGCAAATAGCCTGATTTTATTTTCACTTTACGCACAATAAGTGTGCAAACAGAAAGTGTAAATCTAAGCAGAATTATTAAACACTTCGTGTATCCAAAGCAGAAACATGTTAAGCTAGCATCAGTACTGTATCAAAAGTGCATCAGTGGAAAAAGTGTTTCACTATTTTACAACAAGGATACCTCATTCTAAAGGGAACTAGCAGAACAAGCTGACAAATAAATTACACTATTTGCAGGAGAAATTGACAGTGGCAATCATTAGTACCAACAATATATATAGGAGAAAAAAAAATATATACATAAATGGTTCTGTAGAACATATATCTGGTGCTTTATTTGATCCTAAATCCTGTAGTTCTTATACCCATGTACTTTTTGCGAAATAGAATTTAGAGTTTACTTTTCAACATCATCATTACTAATAAACTCTTATTGTGCTATTTATATTTGGTCTTTTCCAGCCTTTACTTCTACGCACTCAGCTTTCTTCTGCACTGTGCATTAACCCCCACCCCATATATAGTCACCCCTTTCCCTTCTCCCAGAGTCAGATTTGAGAACTGATATCCTTTTTGCTGACTACCAACATATTATAAGGTTGCATTCTATTACTCTACTGTCTCTTGTACCAACATATCCTAAGGTGGCACTCTTTCTATTTCTCTATTCTTTTTGCTAGCCACAACAAAACGGAACATTTTCTGCTACAGTGTCAAACCTATGTTGATATCAGGGCCAAGTATCTTACACCCCTGATAAACAGCGGATACCACCAGACAATGTTTGCTGTGTTGCTGTCTAGAGGGGAAACAAATGATATAAGAAATGTTCATTTTTTATGCTTTAAAGAGGAGCAACGGGAAGGTTGGCAGTACTGGACAAACAACATGACCTCATGTGGTTGGGCTCACAGAACTGGCCAAAATGTAAAGCAGGCTGGAGCTGATGGCCTAATAATGTGTGTGTGTGTAAGCACATGTGAGCGCGCTTATAGGTGTAGGTGTGGAAGATAATACAGAGAGAGAGAGAGCTAATGAAAAATGATTTCTATGTGAGTGGAGTGTGCACGAGTACGTGTGTACGCACGCGAGCTGTATATAGTTTACTTGTGTGTGTGTGTATACGCACGAGCTGTATATAGTTTATTCATGTGTGTAGACATGCGAGCTGTATATAGAAGTAAGAGAGAGAGCAAACGAAGAATGGTTGGCATGAGTGTAGGTGCTAGGTAATAAGTGGTTGAAACGATAAGAACACTTTTATGTACTTCATGTAATTTACATCTTCTGCCTGTGTATGTTCAACGGCCAATGATGAAATGCATACCATGCCCTGCTTTGAAGGGTCGTCAACCTATCAAATAAATAATTCAATTCTCAATTCTCTTTGCTAACAATTGTCTCCCCATTTAACTCTGTTCAGCTCAGGAAGGGAGCTGAGAGGAGACTGCAGAAAGCCAGCACTGTAATTCAGCAGCCCAGGAGATGATAACAGACTTTTCTTGATCATAAAAAAGTATGTCTTTGCTTCCTTCAACATGAAGTCTAGTCTTCACAAAATTATCTAGAAAGCGCCTTTTTCAAGTTGGTGATCAAATGTATATTGATGCTGAGCTGCATCTGGTATGTCTTAAAGCATCTTCACTGTCTTAAATTGTCTTGAGAGATAGAGAGTTCTGTCCCTTCACCTAACAGGCTTGATATTGTTTATGTTTTGTTGTCGTGGTTTGATTTTTGGTAAAAGTGTTGGACCTTCATGATTACATGTGCTTCTGCTGCTCTTTCTTCCCCTTCTGGTTTGCAACAGGATGGTATTTTGAATTGCGAACTGCTTGGATCTATTGGCTGTATTCCATTCCGCCTGCTTCACTCGCCTCAAAAGTCCCAGAAAAATATTCTTAAAAATTACTAGAAATTTGTGCACACAGCATTAAGTTTAAGTTAGAATCTACATGTTGTCTAGCTATAACCTTGAGCATGCCTTTATCTACCAGTCACGAGCCATCACTCTCACTGTAAACATCATATCCTATACTTCCTGGTTCTTAAGATCAGACAACCCTTCTGATGCGACATCAGAAGATGGCGGTTAGCCTGCAACACCATCTCTATAGACACAAAGTTTCTCATTAAAAGTCAATTTATTTGGCACTACATCAATTCACCATTTACCATTACCTCTATCATCTTCGAAACATGTTACACCATGACGATACACACACATATATATATCTATGGCATCCCGACAGCCTGAAGTTTTTGGGGGTCATACACAGTGAGCCAGGAGCACATCCTTCATAAAGTAGGGGTACAACTGTACTTTGTCGTTGACAGATTTTTATGGTTTTTCAGACCGTCCTGGAATCTGCTTTAGACCGTACCGATTTCTCTTTCCAGCAGTAAACAGTGTAGTGAGTGGGTAAACGGTGCTTTCCCATTTGTGTATTTGAAGCCTACTATTCCTTGCCAGCAGACTAAGATAAGTAATTAACTTTGAATGTGAATAATTTTTACTGAAGTAATTTCATAACTAAATTACTTTCTACTACACGCTTTCTCTCTCTCTGACATAAACAGTGTGACGTGCTCGTGCATGAGTGATTTACATCTGGCCCTATTCCTATGCCAGGTGAAGTATAGGGAAGTAGGTTCTACACACAGTTATGTCAGTACAGTGTCATTACCAACACAGCTTTACTGTTCACAACTAAACATGATAATGATACAGCGGACTGCACTATAAAAATTTGCAGGGGATCATCAGAATCTGTAATGTGAATCGTGTTAGATAAGCTGACAAATACAAAATCACGAAATTTCACCGTCTATGTCAAGTTATTAAATAACTTACATCACTTTCGATATCCACATCTCTGTCTTCGTCGCTCATAACTATCACCACTTAGTACTGTCACAGGGATGCGACGTACTCCTTCGCCGATATATCCTCGCAAACTCGCGATCTTCCTTCCCTTGCCCAGCAATATGGCGACCAAACAAAACCACGTGACAAGCCACATGCGAACGCTATTTGTAAATACTGCATGATCAATTACAGAATGGACTGAGTTATTTATAAGTGTTATCAAATCTAAATATGTTTTCCTTCTGATTTTTTTTAAAAGCTGATTAATATAAGGAAAAATACTAGCTAATTATTATAATTGATAATAAAATAATTTTCCTCCCCATGGAAATGAGGCTCAGGAGGCAAACTTTATACAGTACACAAACCTCACTCGCGTTCACACGGCAGAGACATGCGTACGACACACTAGCACTCGCTGACACTAACACGAGTGCTTACAGTTCAAAGACATAAATTTATTTACAAGATGTACAAAACAACTACCGAACAAAACAACTACCTACCTATCTAGCCAAAACCTAACACCTAACTCCGTGGGGTGGGTCGCTGAGTGATGCGAGCCGTTATCACCAGCGGACCAGAGCGCCTTGCAGTACTAAGGTACTTCTCGCTAGCTCGACTTCCTGGGGTGGGGACGAGAGAAAAGAGACTGAGTGTCGCGAGCCGCTATTTCCAGCGGACCAGAGCGCCTTGTGGTACTAAGGTACTTCTCGCTAACTCAGACTCAAAACATTCTTACTGCTATACCCAGCAGGACCAGTTCCAGCGGGCGCTGCTCTACGCCCGCATTTTGTACAGGGCAGCTTGGGTACTACGTCACCCGCTGTTGCTGCCCGTCTCGCGCTGCGAGCCGCTCGCGCGACCACGCGTGGGGTGGAAGGGGATGTGGGGTGGAGGGGCTAGGCACTGTCAGCAGTACCTGCTGACCTAAACAACTAACCCTACACTCCCCTGTCCTCAGACCTAATGTACTCGCTACTGTAACGGACTCAAACGTCCAAGCAGGACTAAACGTCTCAGTTCAAACTTCCGATGGATTAGTAAACATTTTCTTGGGTTTATTTATCAAAACGAGCTCAAAGCATATTGTGAGTTGCATAATTTTGCTTTTGCAATGTTATAATGTTTCGTCGTTTACTTTTATTTCAAGTAAAATGCCAATCGAAGATTCACATGACCGATAAGCTTTATTTTTCTTCGCTTCAAGACGAGACGTTTGGTTTCGCTGCTGTGCCTTCGAATAGTACGCTATTCTATACCACGACCGATGATATTTTGAAAATATCAGCAAACTATTAGAAGGCACAGCAGCGAAACCAAACGTCTAGCTCAACTCCCAAGGGAGGGAAAAAGGAAAGAGACTGAGCGTCGCGAGCCGCTATTTCCAGCGGACCAGATGCATCGCTACGCCTTGGTGCTTCTCGCTAACTCAGTCTCCAAACGTTCTAACTGCCATACCGGCAGGACCAATTCTCGCATCGAGAGAAAAGGGGCGGGTGCTGCTCTACGCCCGTATTTTGTTCAGGGCAGCTTGGGTTCGACGTCACCCGCAGTTGCTGCCCGTCTCGCGCTGCGCGACCACGCGTGGGATGGAAGGGCTAGGCACTGTCAGCAGTACCTGTTGACCTAAAACAGCGCCCCCGCTACAGTACGCCACCTGGGCGGACTTTAAGTCGGACTTAAAGCGATCTACATACATACTGACACACCCATTTAAGACAGGCATCAACTGCATCCGTATAAACAGAAACATGCAGACAAAATACACAGCAAAATATCTAAAATGTTGATTTAAAAAGTGCTTTATTCGTCATCAAAGTTGGGCTCAAAACGCATGACAAAGCCAAAATGATAAAAGCCACTCCTGTGGAGGTGAAAACCATCAGAACAGTCGATACAGCCAGTGTAGAACCCCCTTGCCAGACAGAAAACCTTGTTGTAACCCCACAACAACCGTTAGAACCAACGGTCAGTGCAGCATCAGCCTCCCGGAGAAGCACATGGTATCATCAGATGCGTCGCCATGGCGCACTAAGCTTTTGGCGATCTCTTCTCGGTGAATTATCTCCACGTCCGCGGCTTTTGCCATGGAACATTATGTGGAACATGAAGATACCAGGCCAGAAACCGCCAGTCCTCGTTGCAGAATGTCTGCAGCTCGTGCCCATGTGCCACAAGGCTCTGCAACCGCCTCTGGTGACTCTTTTTCCTGTCACCCATCTTACCATTGCGGTAAGGTACACGGGACGGACGCCGAATTTTATAGAGAGCTGAGAATGGTAGTTTCCCATTTTGTGGACACCTCACAGTGAGAGGTATGTCTGGTAAGCGTTTTGTTGTCAAATGGAGGAAATTCGTTGACAGCTTGTTTGAACTTATGATCGCGTAGCCGGTGCAGTCTCTAAGCGCAAGGAAAGTGTCTGTTTGCTGGCAGTAGTTGATGGAGCTCTCTGGTCGTGGACGAGAAGAGTGATTTGTATTCGTCTGTGCGACCTGTTTTATAGATTCTAGTTGTGTAATTACTACAAACAGTTTGGTGTGTATCCGACAATTCATCTGTACCTGCAAACTTCTCCACCTAATTTGGTGGGAGGTTTTTGTGAAATTCTGATGCGTTCTTGCCTAGGGCCCCCGTAAAGTCAGCTTTTCTGTAGTTGATACAAGCTCTTTTTCATGTGTCCGAGGGTGCAAATGTAGCTTCGACAGTGTTGTGCAGGGGCTTTGTATGACGTATATCACCCGCACGGTGCTTGAAAGCGTCACATTTTAAAGAGGAAAGGACACCGTGAAGTAAACCACCCAAACATGCATGATTTTACTCTTACTTCTGCAAATCTACTTCGTTTCAATACTATCGTTACTTTGCCACCAGAACCGATCCCTCGCGAGATGCGAATCACACACCCTCAACCGGCCGGGACATCATTCTAACCGCTACACCGTACAGGCAAATAAGTTTTGGATGTGAGTTTAATGTACCTATTCACAATTTCTGAACTTGTGTCATTCTGCCAAGGGTAATAAAATATAAAAAAATGAGAGAGAGAGAGAGTACAAATTTACAAAGTACCGCACTCTCCCTTAAGGCTGAAGGTAAAAATTAAAGGAAAAAAAGTTAATTGAATGTTTTCAAGACGAACAAGTCACGTGATACACTGGCTTCCGGCACTTTGCGCAGTTAGCAGACGAAAACGGCGTTAGCTACTTTAGTACTTGTGAACGCGAGCGAGGATGGTTTTTGAAAGATATTGATGATGTTAAACAACATTATCAAATAAAAACTTCTAAGATCGGCGTGTGTCCGTATGCCATACCCCCCCCCCTCGAAACACTTAGCGGTGGTCATGCATATGAAGTGGAGTTGACATATGATCGACATAGTCAACTTCCTACTTGTGGGGTAAGTTTTTATCCCTCACACACGAGATTAGTAATACTTCTCTATCAAAAAATAATAAACTTATGTACACTCGCACACTCCACTCCAATCGCCCTTTTTTTTTTTCTTTTTGGTGGGGTGGTGGTGTGGTGGTTTTATACACCAACAAAAGTGCAAAATTGCACAAACCAACCAACATAATAATTAGAAAGTGTGCCAGCCACACAAAATTTGCACGGTAATGGGAAACCACACAAATGCAGTGTGTAAAAGTTTGTGTTCAGTAATTAGGATTTCTTGCACGTGTTTGTGGACATGCTCATGTTCTTCCTCACTTTCACATCAGTAAATTATTCCAACAACATGCATTTCTCTCTAATCGTCCATGTGCAGCTTGAGAATAGCTGTAATAAAAGTATGTAATCACATTAAACCTGGGGATGCTTTTCAATAAGTTGGCAGTCAAACTGCCAGCCGGTGAGTTTACTTCTCTTTCTCGCAACCCCAACCTCCCCACTCATCTATAAACATGATAACCAATTACACTTAGTTAAGATAACTGTGTACTTTTGTGCATGTGTAGGTCTTCAGGAAGATGATTATTTTCTCTAGACATTGGAAACCTGTCTGCAGAAGGAGGGAGGGATTAAGTTACGAAAAAGTTTTTTTCCAAGATTGTTTTGTAAGCTGCAGATTCAAAGAGAGGCAAGTGGGAACACATAGCATCTATAGGTAAAGGGTGTCACAAGGGAGGGAAACTGGACCGGAGGGGTAGAACTGTTTAGGGAACAGCCGCTGTCTTTCATTTAAACCCTAGATGTATATAGTGGCTTACCTCCACATAAACAAGGTTAATAAGAGAACAACAATAAGCCTGTAGCTAATTAAATACAGCTATAATTCACTGACTCATTTCTTAAAACTAAACCATGGTTGAACTCCAGCTACCTTACTAACAGTTGAGAACACTGAAATAGTGCTGAAGACTTATGAACAGACTATAAAGCATGCAGACAACAAGAAATTCAGAAATTTATTCACACATGTTTATCAACTTCTAATAACAAATAGTAAAAACGGAGATAATTACAGCTATCAACAGATGCTAAATATATAATTGGCTCTCTGTTAAAAATTGCTTGCATGTGCATGCACACACACACACACACAGAGATAAATTTAGTGCATTTTATCTTTTCAAGTAATGCAGCTAGAAATGATTTGTGTGTGTGTGTAGATGTACACATCCACTACAAAAATAGTTCACAACAATTTGTATAGCATGTCACAGTTTGAGGATTGTATATCAGCAGTATGCAGGTAATGACGGATACAGATTTAAGGACATAAACAGTCAAGGAAATGAAGACAAAGTAAGATTACTATCACAACTGACCAAGCCCAATATAGCATAGATCTTTTTCTCACAATTCTTGGTTTTGAGAACCTAAATTATATGTTAGATATGAAAGCCTGACATTGTTATTTAAAGCCTGTTTTAGCATTTCACATATACCATGCAAGTGATAATTTAAATCTAACAACTGATTTTGGTAAAAAGTTGATAGGCTTCTCATCTGACCTAAAGACAGGATCACCATCACATTTGAAATGAAGTGCGATGAACATAAATGAAACAAATAATTAAACAAATAAAGATGAAATGTGGGTAAGCCCTTGCACTGTGCATGTACTAATACAAACACACACACACACAGAAAGACAAAACTTTCCATGACACAAACATACCTGGTTCAGAATTCTGTGGTACAACCTTTTCTAGCCTTGACTCTTCAACAATCAAACTAAAAATTACTGACATTCTCTGAAGAAAGGAATACTTGTGCTATTGGGCAATGATATATTTTTTGCACAACAAGCTAAATATAGTGAGCCGTCATAGCAGTCTTGTTTGGGTCTTCCCCCAGCAGGGTTAAAAAAAAAAAGTAAAAACAAAACAGTTTACTGGCATTTGTATAATATCATAATATAAGCTCATTTGTACGCCACCTGGTCGGACTTTAAGTCGGACTTAAAGCGATCTACATACATACTGACACACCCATTTAAGACAGGCATCAACTGCATCCGTATAAACAGAAACATGCAGACAAAATACACAGCAAAATATCTAAAATGTTGATTTAAAAAGTGCTTTATTCGTCATCAAAGTTGGGCTCAAAACGCATGACAAAGCCAAAATGACAAAAGCCACTCCTGTGGAGGTGAAAACCATCAGAACAGTCGATACAGCCAGTGTAGAACCCCCTTGCCAGACAGAAAACCTTGTTGTAACCCCACAACAACCGTTAGAACCAACGGTCAGTGCAGCATCAGCCTCCCGGAGAAGCACATGGTATCATCAGATGCGTCGCCATGGCGCACTAAGCTTTTGGCGATCTCTTCTCGGTGAATTATCTCCACGTCCGCGGCTTTTGCCATGGAACATTATGTGGAACATGAAGATACCAGGCCAGAAACCGCCAGTCCTCGTTGCAGAATGTCTGCAGCTCGTGCCCATGTGCCACAAGGCTCTGCAACCGCCTCTGGTGACTCTTTTTCCTGTCACCCATCTTACCATTGCGGTAAGGTACACGGGACGGACGCCGAATTTTATAGAGAGCTGAGAATGGTAGTTTCCCATTTTGTGGACACCTCACAGTGAGAGGTATGTCTGGTAAGCGTTTGTTGTCAAATGGAGGAAATTCGTTGACAGCTTGTTTGAACTTATGATCGCGTAGCCGGTGCAGTCTCTAAGCGCAAGGAAAGTGTCTGTTTGCTGGCAGTAGTTGATGGAGCTCTCTGGTCGTGGACGAGAAGAGTGATTTGTATTCGTCTGTGCGACCTGTTTTATAGATTCTAGTTGTGTAATTACTACAAACAGTTTGGTGTGTATCCGACAATTCATCTGTACCTGCAAACTTCTCCACCTAATTTGGTGGGAGGTTTTTGTGAAATTCTGATGGCGTTCTTGCCTAGGGCCCCCGTAAAGTCAGCTTTTCTGTAGTTGATACAAGCTCTTTTTCATGTGTCCGAGGGTGCAAATGTAGCTTCGACAGTGTTGTGCAGGGGCTTTGTATGACGTATATCACCCGCACGGTGCTTGAAAGCGTCACATTTTAAAGAGGAAAGGACACCGTGAAGTAAACCACCCAAACATGCATGATTTTACTCTTACTTCTGCAAATCTACTTCGTTTCAATACTATCGTTACTTTGCCACCAGAACCGATCCCTCGCGAGATGCGAATCACACACCCTCAACCGGCCGGGACATCATTCTAACCGCTACACACCGTACAGGCAAATAAGTTTTGGATGTGAGTTTAATGTACCTATTCACAATTTCTGAACTTGTGTCATTCTGCCAAGGGTAATAAAATATAAAAAAATGAGAGAGAGAGAGAGTACAAATTTACAAAGTACCGCACTCTCCTTAAGGCTGAAGGTAAAAATTAAAGGAAAAAAAGTTAATTGAATGTTTTCAAGACGAACAAGTCACGTGATACACTGGCTTCCGGCACTTTGCGCAGTCAGCAGACGAAAACGGCGTTAGCTACTTTAGTACTTGTGAACGCGAGCGAGGATGGTTTTTGAAAGATATTGATGATGTTAAACAACATTATCAAATAAAAACTTCTAAGATCGGCGTGTGTCCGTATGCCATACCCCCCCCCCCCTCGAAACACTTAGCGGTGGTCATGCATATGAAGTGGAGTTGACATATGATCGACATAGTCAACTTCCTACTTGTGGGGTAAGTTTTTATCCCTCACACACGAGATTAGTAATACTTCTCTATCAAAAAATAATAAACTTATGTACACTCGCACACTCCACTCCAATCGCCCTTTTTTTTTTTTCTTTTGGTGGTGGTGGTGGTGTGGTGGTGGTTTTATACACCAACAAAAGTGCAAAATTGCACAAACCAACCAACATAATAATTAGAAAGTGTGCCAGCCACACAAAATTTGCACGGTAATGGGAAACCACACAAATGCAGTGTGTAAAAGTTTGTGTTCAGTAATTAGGATTTCTTGCACGTGTTTGTGGACATGCTCATGTTCTTCCTCACTTTCACATCAGTAAATTATTCAACAACATGCATTTCTCTCTAATCGTCCATGTGCAGCTTGAGAATAGCTGTAATAAAAGTATGTAATCACATTAAACCTGGGGATGCTTTCAATAAGTTGGCAGTCAAACTGCCAGCCGGTGAGTTTACTTCTCTTTCTCGCAACCCCAACCTCCCCACTCATCTATAAACATGATAACCAATTACACTTAGTTAAGATAACTGTGTACTTTTGTGCATGTGTAGGTCTTCAGGAAGATGATTATTTTCTCTAGACATTGGAAACCTGTCTGCAGAAGGAGGGAGGGATTAAGTTACGAAAAAGTTTTTTTCCAAGATTGTTTTGTAAGCTGCAGATTCAAAGAGAGGCAAGTGGGAACACATAGCATCTATAGGTAAAGGGTGTCACAAGGGAGGGAAACTGGACCGGAGGGGTAGAACTGTTTAGGGAACAGCCGCTGTCTTTCATTTAAACCCTAGATGTATATAGTGGCTTACCTCCACATAAACAAGGTTAATAAGAGAACAACAATAAGCCTGTAGCTAATTAAATACAGCTATAATTCACTGACTCATTTCTTAAAACTAAACCATGGTTGAACTCCAGCTACCTTACTAACAGTTGAGAACACTGAAATAGTGCTGAAGACTTATGAACAGACTATAAAGCATGCAGACAACAAGAAATTCAGAAATTTATTCACACATGTTTATCAACTTCTAATAACAAATAGTAAAAACGGAGATAATTACAGCTATCAACAGATGCTAAATATATAATTGGCTCTCTGTTAAAAATTGCTTGCATGTGCATGCACACACACACACACACACAGAGATAAATTTAGTGCATTTTATCTTTTCAAGTAATGCAGCTAGAAATGATTTGTGTGTGTGTGTAGATGTACACATCCACTACAAAAATAGTTCACAACAATTTGTATAGCATGTCACAGTTTGAGGATTGTATATCAGCAGTATGCAGGTAATGACGGATACAGATTTAAGGACATAAACAGTCAAGGAAATGAAGACAAAGTAAGATTACTATCACAACTGACCAAGCCCAATATAGCATAGATCTTTTTCTCACAATTCTTGGTTTTGAGAACCTAATTATATGTTAGATATGAAAGCCTGACATTGTTATTTAAAGCCTGTTTTAGCATTTCACATATACCATGCAAGTGATAATTTAAATCTAACAACTGATTTTGGTAAAAAGTTGATAGGCTTCTCATCTGACCTAAAGACAGGATCACCATCACATTTGAAATGAAGTGCGATGAACATAAATGAAACAAATAATTAAACAAATAAAGATGAAATGTGGGTAAGCCCTTGCACTGTGCATGTACTAATACAAACACACACACACACAGAAAGACAAAACTTTCCATGACACAAACATACCTGGTTCAGAATTCTGTGTACAACCTTTTCTAGCCTTGACTCTTCAACAATCAAACTAAAAATTACTGACATTCTCTGAAGAAAGGAATACTTGTGCTATTGGGCAATGATATATTTTTTGCACAACAAGCTAAATATAGTGAGCCGTCATAGCAGTCTTGTTTGGGTCTTCCCCCAGCAGGGTTAAAAAAAAAAGTAAAAACAAAACAGTTTACTGGCATTGTATAATATCATAATATAAGCTCATTTGTACGCCACCTGGTCGGACTTTAAGTCGGACTTAAAGCGATCTACATACATACTGACACACCCATTTAAGACAGGCATCAACTGCATCCGTATAAACAGAAACATGCAGACAAAATACACAGCAAAATATCTAAAATGTTGATTTAAAAAGTGCTTTATTCGTCATCAAAGTTGGGCTCAAAACGCATGACAAAGCCAAAATGACAAAAGCCACTCCTGTGGAGGTGAAAACCATCAGAACAGTCGATACAGCCAGTGTAGAACCCCCTTGCCAGACAGAAAACCTTGTTGTAACCCACAACAACCGTTAGAACCAACGGTCAGTGCAGCATCAGCCTCCCGGAGAAGCACATGGTATCATCAGATGCGTCGCCATGGCGCACTAAGCTTTTGGCGATCTCTTCTCGGTGAATTATCTCCACGTCCGCGGCTTTTGCCATGGAACATTATGTGGAACATGAAGATACCAGGCCAGAAACCGCCAGTCCTCGTTGCAGAATGTCTGCAGCTCGTGCCCATGTGCCACAAGGCTCTGCAACCGCCTCTGGTGACTCTTTTTCCTGTCACCCATCTTACCATTGCGGTAAGGTACACGGGACGGACGCCGAATTTTATAGAGAGCTGAGAATGGTAGTTTCCCATTTTGTGGACACCTCACAGTGAGAGGTATGTCTGGTAAGCGTTTGTTGTCAAATGGAGGAAATTCGTTGACAGCTTGTTTGAACTTATGATCGCGTAGCCGGTGCAGTCTCTAAGCGCAAGGAAAGTGTCTGTTTGCTGGCAGTAGTTGATGGAGCTCTCTGGTCGTGGACGAGAAGAGTGATTTGTATTCGTCTGTGCGACCTGTTTTATAGATTCTAGTTGTGTAATTACTACAAACAGTTTGGTGTGTATCCGACAATTCATCTGTACCTGCAAACTTCTCCACCTAATTTGGTGGGATTTTTGTGAAATTCTGATGGCGTTCTTGCCTAGGGCCCCGTAAAGTCAGCTTTCTGTAGTTGATACAAGCTCTTTTTCATGTGTCCGAGGGTGCAAATGTAGCTTCGACAGTGTTGTGCAGGGGCTTTGTATGACGTATATCACCCGCACGGTGCTTGAAAGCGTCACATTTTAAAGAGGAAAGGACACCGTGAAGTAAACCACCCAAACATGCATGATTTTACTCTTACTTCTGCAAATCTACTTCGTTTCAATACTATCGTTACTTTGCCACCAGAACCGATCCCTCGCGAGATGCGAATCACACACCCTCAACCGGCCGGGACATCATTCTAACCGCTACACCGTACAGGCAAATAAGTTTTGGATGTGAGTTTAATGTACCTATTCACAATTTCTGAACTTGTGTCATTCTGCCAAGGGTAATAAAATATAAAAAAATGAGAGAGAGAGAGAGTACAAATTTACAAAGTACCGCACTCTCCCTTAAGGCTGAAGGTAAAAATTAAAGGAAAAAAAGTTAATTGAATGTTTTCAAGACGAACAAGTCACGTGATACACTGGCTTCCGGCACTTTGCGCAGTCAGCAGACGAAAACGGCGTTAGCTACTTTAGTACTTGTGAACGCGAGCGAGGATGGTTTTTGAAAGATATTGATGATGTTAAACAACATTATCAAATAAAAACTTCTAAGATCGGCGTGTGTCCGTATGCCATACCCCCCCCCCCCTCGAAACACTTAGCGGTGGTCATGCATATGAAGTGGAGTTGACATATGATCGACATAGTCAACTTCCTACTTGTGGGGTAAGTTTTATCCCTCACACACGAGATTAGTAATACTTCTCTATCAAAAAATAATAAACTTATGTACACTCGCACACTCCACTCCAATCGCCTTTTTTTTTTTTTTTCTTTTGGTGATGTGGTGTGGTGGTGGTTTTATACACCAACAAAAGTGCAAAATTGCACAAACCAACCAACATAATAATTAGAAAGTGTGCCAGCCACACAAGAAGTATAACTGTTAATGAAATTTTACTAAAGCAAATTCTGCGGTGCTAATAAATATTATTTTATTGGACACTTTGATTAATGAGAAGGTTGAGCGTGCTTCTGTTGCATAGAGAAGCGAACCTGTGTGCGATGTTCGTACCCACTGCTATTCGCAGCTCAGCCTCTGCGTCCACACGATTTCTGTATTGAGACTTCAGTGCTGCCAATGCTGAAAATCCTTGCTCACACATATACGAAGTTGAAAATGGCAGAAGAACTTTCACTGCTTTCTCAGAAAGCACCGTTGATGCTAATCCAGAATGTTGGCACTGGTGTTGTGTGGAAGACCATTTTCAGGGATTGGTCACTCGAAAGGTCGATGAGCTGCTCTTCTTCTTGCGTGGACAACCCGCTTCAGCGAAGTAATGCTGAAACCTTTCTTGCAGTCCGTTTAGATGGGCAATAATTACATTCTTCACCTGATCAAGATTCAAGTTGTCAGCCTTGCACTTACACAAGCACGGAAACATATCAAAAATATTTTCTTGGCGTATCTTTTGCGTCCACAACGAAATTTTTCGGACGAAAGCATTCATCTTGTCAGTTGTTTGTAATATGGTGCTGTCTTTCCCTTGAATAGAAGTATTCACAACGTTCAGCTTCTCAAATATGTCCGATAAATATGCAGGCCTGACGAGAGGGGGGGACAGGGGGTCTGGTGTACCCGGGCCCGCGGCTGTCAAGGGGTCCCGGCCTTGGTCAGTGGATTTTTTTTTTTCTTCTTCTTCTTCTTTTCTTTTTCTTTTAAAGAAAGGTCTAAGGACAGAACACCCAAGCATTACACATGCAGAAGTTGCATGAGTTTGAGCGTAGATATTGAGATTCGAATTGTAAACATACATTATATACTGGGAAAATAATTTACGATTACAAGTACAAGGAGCCCGGAGAGGTCGTCTGTCCCGGGGCCCGGGCTGGCTCTCGGCGGCTTTGTAAATATGCCATTAGCAACAGTCATCGGTTGTTATTAGGCCCCCACCCCGCACTGTCTGGTCATGGCCTTCTGTCAGGGACTAGAGTACTAGGACTGAGCACGTGCGAGGGCGAAAGGGTGTGAATGATGGACGTTTCCTGAATGCGTGCCTTTTAGATGTTTTCAAAAAAAAAAAAAAAAAAAGAGAGAGAGGAGTGACTGGAGAGGGAGAGGGAGTCAGCGATGAGATATTGGGGGGGGGGGAGAGGGCAAAAGGCGAGAGGAGGGAGATTGGAAGCTTAATTGTTGAGAGGGGGATTGTGTTTTTAGTTTTGGAAGTGAGAAGTCACTGCATGCCGAGACAGTGTACTTGAATAGGGAGAAGAGATTTGGAGTTTGATCGCCCTCACCACTCGGTTACACAATCTAAGCTAATTTCACTAATACCGGTATAGGAAACTTTTAAAAAAGGACCACCTTCGCGACCCCCAGGTTGAGAACCGCTGCTCTACAGGAATGTGACACAGCAGCCCGCTGTCCAGCGAACACAGAAAAGACCGGGGCTGACACACTCGATTGAAAAGGAGCCGGGTCACGGCACCATAAATTTGTAACCGGACTGACCGACACCTCTCGCTAACACCTTATCTTAGCGCCAAATCAGTCCGTTCCTCTTTGTCGTTCCAGGGAAGAGGACGGAAGTTCCAAGAATTTTCCACTCTACGAAAATTCTGACTCTCGTAGTCTGGTGCGTCGTCTAGTTTTTACCTGCCTCGCGTTTTCTTTTTTTTTTTTTTACCTATCTCTTTACGCACCCGAACTTCAGCCGACCTTGGAGTCCAACAAAAGACCCTGCTTTACTTTCTAACTACACGTAAAGTGTCTTTTCAATCGTTGTTCCGTCAGTTCCGCCGGACCTTCTCGTGTGTTCTTTTCTCTGCTGCTGTGGTCACATCTACATGCATGGACAGTTCACAAACCTCACTCGCGTTCACACGGCAGAGACATGCGTACGACACACTAGCACTCGCTGACACTAACACACTCACACGAGTACTTACAGTTCAAAGACATAAATTTATTTACAAGATGTACAAAACAACTACCGAACAAAACAACTACCTAACCTATCTAGCCAAAACCTAACACCTAACTCCGTGGGGTGGGTCGCTGACTGATGCGAGCCGCTATCACCAGCGGACCAGAGCGCCTCGCGGCACCAAGGTACTTCTCGCTAGCTCAGACTCAAACGTTCTTACTGCTATACCCAGCAGGACCAGTTCCCGTACCGAGAGAAAAGGCGCGGCGCTGTTGTTGTTGTTTAGTAGGAAAGTGCTTCCACCTTGCGGCGATTTCGCACTATGGGGGTGGGGGGGATTGGTACGCCGTGCTAGCAACTATGGCTATATCACGGCAAGGCAGCCAGCCCTGTAAACAGATGCCACGTGCAGAGAAAGAACAGCGTGCCCGAGACGAGAAATGAACTCTGGGCAGCCAACCTTCACTGTGTTGGTGACAGGCGCTAACCGTTGCGCCACCGGGCGCTGCTCTACGCCCGCATTTTGTACAGGGCAGCTTGGGTACTACGTCACCCGCTGTTGCTGCCCGTCTCGCGCTGCGCGACCACGCGTGGAGTGGAAGGGGATGTGGGGTGGAGGGGCTAGGCACTGTCAGCAGCAGCTGACCTAAACAGCGCTCCCGCTACAGTACCTATCATACCTAGTTCAAAAGTCTATTGATTACACTCATTATATCCTATTCATTAAATGTCCATAAAATATGTAGCTTAAATGATATAAAATTTATGTACGATTTACATCTAAACTTTATTATTTATGCACACATTTTCCGATAGCTTACACTATGTGCCCTTACGTAAGGGAGGCTACTCCTATTCAAAAAAACAAAATAGCAATATGGCTGCCGCCAGTGGCCCTGTACAGATTTCTTCAGGCGAAACGGTTGATGCAGATGATCCCTGTTCAAGTAACTCATCCGAATGTAATTTATTTGCGTCGAACAAAAAAGATGAATTCAAAGTACCTGTTACGAACGCACTAAAAGCGGACCGAAAGTCTGACACAACCGCAACGGCGACTGAGTCCATAGATCAGTCAAAGAAAAGTCTCAGGAAGCCTGATTCAGGGTCGTCCAGCAGATCAGATTCAACCATTTTCCTCGACGGAGCATTTCAAACAGTCCCAGCTGTCTATTCCTTACAAAGAGCCTATATGGAGTGGATTACCACCTGACACAGAAGCTTTCAGCTTTGACGTTCTGAAGAATGGAACGATAATTGAAAACATTGAACTACGCAAAAAACCTTGGTTTGTTTTTGGACGTCTTCCTAGTTGCGATGTGTTTCTGGAGCATCCATCACTTTCACGATATCATGCAGTAGTGCAGTACTGCGCCACACCAGGGGATGGTTATGAGCGTGGCTGGTATTTATGTGATCTGGACAGTACTCACGGTACTTGGGTAAACAAAGTGAAGGTTTTACCTAAGACCTTTTACCGATTGCACGTTGATTATGTGGTGAAATTTGGAGGCAGCTCACGTCTGCACATTCTGCAGGTTTGTATGTCATTAATAATTTATGCCACGCCATGCCATTCAAAAGAATAACTGTTTTTGAAGCTAGCTCTCCATAAAACCATAATTCCATAAATCACTTGACTGTCCTTTCTCTCCTCACACTTGTTTTTTGAATTGTGAGCTATTGTGTGCTGTTTTTCTTTCTTTGCATAAAGCATCTGATGCTTGATCATAAGTTAGGCTGTTTGCAAGTTTTTTCGTTTGTTTATTCCTTATTACTCCTCGGGAGCATAGGGCCATTGCAAGTTGTTAACTCATCATATATACTTTTTTCTCTTTCCTCCATTGCAAGTTTAACATATTGAGCTTGTATCTATGTATGTGGTAATGCTAAACCACATTTTTAAAAATTACATATGTACTTGCAAATGGAAGAAATGTCTTAAACATCTTCTATTTTTAATTATGTTATTTATGGCTACCAAATTATCATGTGTTTGGACCTCAGTTTACTCTTGGATTCCTGATGCAATAGTTTGTAGCTAATTTTCTGTGTTTTTCAATGTAGGGGCCAGAATCAGATAAGGAACCAGAAAGTGAGCAGAGTATAAGTGAGCTAAAGGCACAGAGAGAAAGGCTGCAGCGTGAGGCAGAGCTGCTGCGCATGGCTGAAGATGAGGAACTGGAGAGCCAGAGACAGAAGCAGCAGGCAGCAGAGGACAGAGGGTGCTTATGGGGAATGGGTAAGTCAACTGTTTTTAGCTGTCCTCCACCTTCCCTATTTTTTATGTTGTTCTTCTGTGTGTGTGTGTGAGAGAGAGAGGGAGGGGGGTATGAAAGAAAACAGGAAATATAATTGTGTTACTTTTTTGCTTCACATATATATATAGAAAGATTTCGAGTCTGACTTATCTATACATCACAGCATTGTCAGGACCACAATATTAGTAATAGTATTTATTATTAGTAAGTTGCCTGCTTGTGTTTGTAAATTTGTAACGTAAGAGCCAGGTTATCTTGTTTAAGTGAATATTAACCCATTGACCCTGCGGCTGCGGTAGCCTGTTCCACCAAGTAGATGCAGAGGCAAGTTCCCTCGAATAAAACTTCGATCAGTATTTAAAATTTTTTAAATTTATATTTATTATTCTACAATTATAACAACTATCTGTGATACTCCGTTTTAATGAGCATTTAAAATACATTTACGTGGTGTAAATTTTAACAAATATAGTTTTGTCGTCTTGTAGTAAAATGAGCTGAAAGACTGTAACTGTATGGGACGGACATTCACAAATCGGAAAGTAGGTCAAAGTTCAACAATCAGAAAAAGTATTTATAAAAAATATTTATATATATATACAGTCAAATCTCCCTACTATGCCACCCCTCTACTATGCCACTCTCGGTATTATGCCACTTTTGCTCGGTCCCGACTATAAATTCAATGTAAAAAAAAATTTACTATGCCACCCCTACTCTCGCTACTATGCCACTTTTGTGTGACTGTTAAAAGACACAAGTTGTGAAATTCCGCGCAGTGCTCGATTATTATACTGATTGGTAGTGTGGGACATCGCTGTTAGTGGGGATGGAACATAGCACGCACACAGGGAGGGTGGAGGCTGGCAATGTGGGGGGGGGGTCGTCGTTGGCTGGGTGACAGCCACGTGACAGAGGGAAGGTGTGAGGGGGTCGACTAGCGACAGGATGCAGGTGCGTGGATGTGGTTGGAGGGGTGGAGGATGAAGAGGTGAGGGGAGAATGAGAGGAGACAGCTAGCGAAGCCGACGATTCTTGAGAGCTTTGGACCAGACCTGGGCAAAGGCCTCCTGTCTCTGACCGGCCCGCCCGCCTGGCAGTATATATACTATACTTACAGTATTAGGTAAAACTGAGTTAACTATATTAGTCCGGCCCTCTAAAACCATCCCAATTTCTCATGCGGCCCCTTGGGAAAATTAATTGCCCACCCCTGCTTTGGACAGACGGGTAACTTGAACAAATAAAGCCGTTTTTACGAACCCTCTCTACTACGCCAATCTCGCTACTATGCCACTTTTGCTCAGTCCCAGTAGGTGGCATAGTAGGGAGATTTGACTGTACACACAAAAGTACAAAACAGGCATACATTTTGTTAGAATATACATTTGAATTTAAATATTACTTACTGTTTTCTTCTCATTTTCAGTTGTTTGAGTCCAAATCCACATCGATTTGAGTAACCGGCAATGAATGTCAATATGGCGCTTGATAAACAAAACTTCGCTTGCTTTTAAACACAACAAAATACTTGATTAGTTGATTTTTTCAACCATTAAAGGGAAGTAATCTAAAGAGGACCAATTCCTAAAGGTTCCCATCTATTCTCCCTTATGTATTCGTTCATTTATGCAGAGAACTAAAAGCTCAGACTCTACTGTGGTTACAACAATGCGCCACCTGGCTCCAAGCAATGCGTAAGATCAGACAATCTGGCATCACCTGACCGCGAGCGATGCGGGGTTGTTTGATTAAAAGTAGGTTATGTTCATGAGAGAAATTAGCCAGCAACGAGAAATCTTATTTCTTCATTTAATTCATAATTTATTCATTCATTTACTTTAAAATAGGTGAGGATGCAATGGAAGAAACAGAAGAAAATCCATTTGCAAACATGGCTCCCCAGCATGAGCATCTTTATGCTGATGATCCCAAAAAGGCACTGAAGGGTTTTTATGAAAGGGAAGGTATGATCTTTTTTTACTGTTAAAACCTGAACTTTTAGCTTATGCCACGAAAGAATGGTTTGACCCAAAGGAGGAAAATGAGGATCACTTGTGGTGCTGACTACCAAGCTGATTATCCTTTGCTAATTGCTTATATCTGGCATGACAAGCAACCTTTGCCGGATGTTCGTGAAAGTTTGGCCTTTAATGCTTGTGTACAGATTTTTTTCAATAAGCTAAGCAACCTTTGATAAGAAAATGCAGGACAACCTGGTATTTAAATGTAGCTCAGGCATTTTAAAGGAAAGTAAATAACATTTTTAGCTTTCTTCTCTGTTGTGTCTAAATCTTGGCAGAAATATTTGAAAGTTGGCAATTAAGTACACTTTAAAATAGGCAATTGTTAAACTGGGCTATGATAAGATAATAGTACAGCTGTTCTAAATGAGGTTTTCAAAGGATATTCCTGAAACTACCGTGAGGCTCAGTCAAGTTAGACTTTATCTTAGAAATAATGTGTTTATTTATTATTATTATTATTTTTTTTTTTTGCAGGCTATGACTTACCTGAGTATCAGTTTTCAGAGGTGTCCTTTGGTAAACACCGCTGCTTTTTGGAGTAAGTTATAAAGTTTGTTTTACTGTAGATTGTTGAAAGTGTTTGTCACTACACAAACTTTGGAAGCTGCCATACTCAAACCTTAACACTGCACTGTGTATAGGCATTAAGCAGACTGTGGCCTATGTAGCAAAACAGGATGGGAATTTCTCAATGCACAGTCATTATAAAATGTGCATGTGGTAAAACAACTACATACTGTATGACTGAGTTTAGCTGAGTTGAGTTGAGGAAAGGCTAGGGTGTTTCTTGTTAAAAAAGTGTTTGCAGTAGCTGAGAAACTTGCATCTGTTTTGTCTAGTTCAGGGTTATTTTTCTTTATTTGTTATGAAGCTATTATTTATGTATGTAAACAAATAAATGACACCAAAAGAGTGAGGTTAAAGTGTTGTTGACAGTTGGAAAGTAAACATGATAACATTTTTGCTAGCAAAAAGAA
Source organism: Pomacea canaliculata (assembly GCF_003073045.1). Lineage (NCBI taxonomy): Eukaryota > Metazoa > Mollusca > Gastropoda > Architaenioglossa > Ampullariidae > Pomacea > Pomacea canaliculata. The sequence continues at coordinate 1,741,121 of NC_037597.1, forward strand.
CATCACTACCTTTTCATCTATCTGACAGGTAATTACTTTGGTTAAGTTGTTGGTTTTTTGGCATTGGTGAAGGTAGTGATAAAGTGATAAAACTTTTATGAAAACTCTATAGCATATGACTAGTGTATGTTAGAACTTTATTCACTCTAAATTGTTTTTTCTCAATTTGTTTAGACTCCCCGTTGAAGGTGCCAATGGTGAAGCTCTTGTAGCAGAGGCTACTGTGTCAGGGAAGAAGAAAGAGGCAGTGGTAGCATGTGCACTGGAAGCTTGCCGTCTGCTTGACATGCATGGAATTCTTCATGCTTCAAAACATGGTATTGTCCAACCTGCTTTTGTAATTTTTTTTATTGATAATAAGCACATAGTTCTGAGTTTAAAATGGGTTTTTATTTATACTGATAAGTGTGCAGCTAGTTTATGAATGGCAACAAACAGATTTTTAATTTCAGTGCTGTCCAGTTAGTGCAGTGAAATGTCATAACTTTCAAGACATACAGTTTTATCTTTATCTAAACTAAGCATGTCAGTTGGTTTGAGTTTTAAAAATTCTGAAAGTGTATATTTAATGTCATCCAATTTTTCTTCTTTTTTTTTTTTTTTTTTTTATAATTTTGGTGTTAGGTCTAAGCCAGATTTCTCCTGTATTAGTTAAGACTATGTTTTTATACATCTTGTACAATTGCAGAAAGCCGGAAGCGCAAAAAGAAAAATTGGGAAGATGATGACTTTTATGACAGTGATGAAGATACCTTTTTAGACAGAACAGGAACAATAGAGATGAAAAGACTTTTTCGAATGAAAAAATCAGGGAAGGATGCTAAAGCAGAGACATATGAAACTTTGGTAAGTTAGCAACACTGCGTCTGTGTTTCATTATCTGTTGTTTTCCTTTCAGCTTGCGTAGGAATGGTTTCATTGACATATTCTCTGTCGAAAAAGCTTGAGCTGAATCTTAAGCAAGTACAGAAAGTACAATAATAATGGAAAACTCTTTCGATTGTTCAGTAATTGATGATGAGGATGGCTTTATTGAGTACATTAATTAGGCAATAATACAGAGGGCCTTCGGAAAAAAACTATCACCTCTTTATTTTCTGTGACATTTAATTAAAACTATTAATAACATTTCTTAAAAGTATTATTAAAAAACATAATTCACATTTTTAAAACATGTACACCTGATTTGTGGTGTGTCCAGGTGCCAAAGTGGAATGAAGTGGTTAATCGCATTGGTGAAATTGAAAACAAATTACAAGAAGCTAAAGCTCGTAAGTTTTTATTTTAGATGCTTGATCTTTAATAAAGATGAGAAACAAGATTGGCCTTGTGGAGAAAAGGGGATAATTGTAAACTATGCATTGAGGGTTCATCTGGGACAAATGTTTGATGCATAAAAAAAACAGTAGTGCTTAGACAATGAGATAATAGAGCTTAATAAAATTTACTCATTAAGCGTTATTATAATCATATTCAAAGTTTGTTTGGATTAGATATGGCTAAAAAAGATGTGAATATAATAGTCAAAGATTTCAAATATATCATTGCACTCCAATTTCTAGAGGCAGATGCCATTGCCAGTGAAGAAGACGATGCATTGGATGCCTACATGACAGCTATCAAAGCAGGTGTCATGGATACAAAGACACGCTTGACTCTGAAACGTGAGCTCCTGACATTGCGCACAGAAGAGCAGCGACTTCGTCATCTTGTCAACATTGCAAAGCCTGCTTCTCTGCCAGTGCTAAAAAAGTAAGAAAAGGCCATGATTTGTGTCTTATCAAGAGAATGAAGCCAAAAAAAGAACTATGTTTTCAGTGACTATAGATTCATGAGTTATCAGGAATAGAGTTAGGATAAATGTATGAATAGCTTTTCTCTCTGTTTTAATGATAAGAAATGCTTGATAAGAATAATTTGCTTATTTATATTTTTATTCTTATTATATATATATGCATAAATAATTATACTATTTTCACTATTTACACTCATTTGATAAAATATTTATTAATTTCTAGAATTGGTGATTGAAATATTGTTTCTTCTTGTTCCTAATCACCCCCAGTGGAGCATAGGGCCGCAATATTAAGTATTGTGGTTTGTGTGATTTTTTGTCTATTTGCATGCATGATCCCATTTTAACACCCTCTTTCTTTCATTTTCCCCATCTACACATGCACACAATTTTGCAGTCTATTTTTTCCCCTCTTTCTCTGTCCAATGTAATTTTTGCCATTGTATCTCTCATGGGTCCTCAGACCAGCACCTCCTGTGACACTTACACCCAGTGTCACACCTGGTACCAGGAAGATTGGTGTTGCCCGTGGACCCAAGCCTGCAGTGTGTACTTTTGTGGTAGGTTTTTGTTTCCTTGTTTGATTTCATTAGCTGTTTCCCACACCCCAAAAATGTGAAAATAAAATCATCAGAGGTCATTTGAGATTATTTATCTTTATTATTGCCACCTAAAGGTAAACTAAACAAAAGAAAAGAAAAACTGACAATCTGGCATCAAACAGCAGCAGCAGACATGATGCGTGGCAAGAAACAAGGGAAGATCATACAGTTCAAAGAATTTCTACTTTGGAAATTTTGTATGGACTTGTTATTTTTTTGTGTTGAACATCAATATTTCACTTAGAAATTCTTGCATTTTATCCTTTACAAAGAAATGGAGATGAGAAATAAAAAAAGAATGAAGATAACGTTTGTGAAAGAATTTTTTTTTTAAATGGCTCAGTAAAAGGCAGCTTTCTAGCAGCCTCTGTCATTAAAATAATTGAGGCTTCATTTCCTTCAGCCTGGTGCCTGGCAACTTTTCAAAAAAGCAAGCACCCAGAGAAGACCTTTTCAGACCATGATCAGTTGTTAAAGCAGCAAAAGAAGTATTGGGTGCCATCTTCACACGCTCTTTTTTTTTCCACTTCTTTGTTTCTGGGGAAATTAGAGCAGTGTTGTCTAAACCTAGATGTGCCCGTGCTAACCCATTTGATACCCTAGTTGACCCAGCTGTGGGTACCTGACTGTAGAGGGTTGGGAAAGGTAAGGCAGTGAGAGAAAAGAGATGTGCATCAACCTGACAATGCTGGCCTTGAGATAAGCGAGAGCTATAACACATCTCTCAGATAACCATGACAGTAAGGTCATAAGATTATTTTCTTTGTATTTTTTACCATTGCTGTTTGGGGAATAAAATGCAGGGAATTTCTTAGACATAAAAGATCAACACAAAAAAACACAAGTTCAGATACAAATTCAAAAGCAGAAATTAAATTCCTTTTTGTACTTCCCTTCATGAGAAAGTTAGCCACATTAATGAACGGTTTTGTTACTGTCAGAAAATGTTTAAAGTATTATGATGATGACCACAATGATGGTGACGATGACAACGATGATGAATTCTAAGTTTCAGGTTGAGTTTAACTTACAGCATAACATTGTAAGGTATCATGCTAGCATAAAACTGGAGAAGTGGTGTTCTGTTGGAAGAAGGTGGTATATTATCCTACTGACAGTCATATTTAACTCAGCAGGAACAATTCTGCATATTTGAGATACATTTGTTGATATATATTTGTTTTGCATTAGAGTCAAGATTTAGTGGAGAAGGAGTCAACATTTGAAGAAGAAGATGAGGAAGAAGACAGTGTGGTACATTCTGTGCAACCTTTATCTAAAGACAATCAAGAAGGCCAAGCTTTATCTAAAGACAATCAAGAGGTCCAAGATTTTTCTAGGGACTTGTCACATATTTCACAAAGTCAGAATAAAGCAAATGAAATGATTCAGGGCTCTACTACAAGTTCAGGACCTAAAATCAAAGCAGGTCTGAGTATGTCATCTTCACCGTCTGGCAAAGTTTCTCCAGATCTTCACACTGAAGCTGATGAAAGACTTGGCAAACCTTCTGATCATGGATTGATAGTGAAGAAACAGGTGCCAGTATCAACTGAGGCTTCAACAAAGGGTTCGTTGTCTGCTATAATAAAATCTGAAGAGACAAAACCTCAGGTCAGTATTGTTGTGGTGTGATTTCAATTTGTAAAGTAAATCACAATGCATTGACATAGTTATTTCTGTATATATATATTTTTTTGAATGAATATAGTTATTGATACAAGTGAGGCAAAATTAGCCTTGAGAGAGTTGAGGTGCAGTTGGTCTCTTTTCTTGTTTTGAATATCTTAGTGAACTTTTTTCCTGTCATAAAGAGAGCATGCTTATTGCTTATATAATCAAAGTTAATGGTGTCCAAATAACTATGGATTTTCATTGATTTTCATAGATTTTCATTGATTTTGGTGTCTGCTAAGTGCTGTTGATCTGTTCCTTTGTTTACCTGTCTGCCACTGTTTTAGACTGTTTTCTTATATTTGTACCCAGCTGTTTCTTTCTTCATCTAATAATGGTCTCAAATATCAATCATGGGCCATCTTGACCCACCCCTCCTTTTTTCATTTGGTAGATTAATTCTCTCCACTGATTTTTCCTTCCTTTATTTTCCCTGCTACTTTAGATTCTGGATTTATATGAGCCATCAATGTAAGCTGGCCTTCTGATCTCTTGTTTACAATCCTGCCCCCTGGTTTATTCATTTTTTTTTTTTACAGCCATTGTATTAATGCAACCTCTTTGACAGCCATCAATGCTTGTGCCAAAAAAGGGACAGCTATGTTCCTTATTGCCAACTTGTTGCTGTTGCCATGATTATGTATTAAGTACTTTCACCACTGCTTTGTGATTTCTAATACTGTACTTTCTTATCCCAGCCATTAGGATATTGTTGTTATTATTATTTGTGGTATTTATAAGTGTAACATGCTTTGATCCTGCTTTGATGTTGGATAAAGATGCTAGAGAAATCATCATCTGATGATGATTATAATAATATTGATAATGAAAGTGTTGTAAGATTCTTGTGGTTGCTGCCTAGTTCTATTTATTTCTGTGATTTTTCATGATTCATCAGTTACATTAACATGAAGAGGTGGAGGTAGGGAAAATTGTATTGCTCTGCAACATGAAAGTCAACGATTTGTAAATGTAGATAAATTTTATAAATTTCCTGACTGTGCAAAAGAGATTTTGAATGACACTAGTCCATGCTAATTTAAGAATTTCAGCTGTGTAGGAAAAAGCTAATAATGGCTCATTTGTTAATAGCAATAACATCCTTTGGTGTAAAATTGCATGCTGGGATGAGATTTCATGTCAGCTGATATTTGTATTCAGGGACTGTTTAAAAAAAATGAACCTTTTCATACAATGGTTTCCTTTTGTGATCTTTATCACTTTTATTTCCAAGGTGTTGAGACTGAGTGTCATAAAGAAGAAGAAGGTGCTTGGCCCACCAAAAAGAGAATATGATTCTTCTGACCCTGACTATGCTGTGTGGCTTCCACCAGAAGGTCAGTGCTCTTGGAGGTGGAGTAGAGGGAGGGAGGTTTATTAGCACAGTATGAAAATAAAGTGGATAAAGAAATGGACAAGTTGAAGTTGGAGTAAAGGTTTTGCTAATTGGTTTACTGTTTCTACCACTGTTCTCAGTAATCTGGATTTAAATGTGTTTACATTGTACAAACAAATTAACAAGCTGCACATAAATTAAAAATATTGGGATTGCTAATGCCATCTGTTTGAAGATGATGATGCAATAGTTTTAATAACAATAAAAATGTCTAATTTATATAGTGCAAAATCATACTCATATAGCATCAATAGCATCAAACACTTAACACAAACAGTAGGTTAATGTGAAAGAACAGAAAAATGGACAACAATGAGGAGGAAGTACAAGAGATAGGATAGGCAAAGGTCATTCCCTAACCATTTCAGGTCGTTGGGGGTGAGACCTCATTTTTCTCAGAGCCAGCTTTCTATGAGGGAGGTGCCTATTTCCTCACCCTCGCTGCCTTACCTTCCCCTACCCATTTCCGACAGCTGGGTTGACAGGGAAGTTTGCTGGGCTAATCAGGCATTGAACCAGCATCCTTTTAGTGCTCTACCACTTGGCTATTCACTTCCCCAGAGATAGGATAGACTAATCAAGAGATATAAATGTTGGCAGAGGAGAGAGAGCAGTTTCTGCTTGTAACACAGCTCTTAGCAAAATATTGAATGCTCCATACGCATGCACCTTAGAAACCTGCTATGCTGTAATTATCACTTTAGGTACTAAATACATATTAAGCATAAATGATGTTTCCCCTGTGGGACCCCGGGGTATGCTTGCCTAGCAAGCATTGCAAGAATAGGGTCCCTGCCATCCAGCAAGGCATGTCGTAAGAGGCGACTAAGGTGGACACCTCACCTAGAGGTAAAATAGGTTGTGGTAGGGCTAACAACCCCACCATGTAAAAAAAATCCTGTTACAGAAACTAAAACCAGAGAACTCGTCACAGATGGCGAGGTAATGAAGCACACCAGGAGACTGGACTAATGACGGACGACAGCCAAACCGAAAGGGAGCTGGCGCCCCGACAGCGGATTTACTGAAGCCGAGGCAGAAGTTGAGGGTGGGGTGCTGGAACGTCCAGACCTTGTACCAGACTGGCAGGATGCTCCAATTAGTCAAGGAGTTTGACAACTACACTTGGACATCCTGGGAGTCAGTGAGGTCAGATGGACCGGCACGGGAAAGAGGAGACTAGCATCAGGACATACCATCTTGTTCTCAGGAAGATCAGACGCTCAGCACTCTGAAGGAGTAGCTCTACTCTCAACAAGAAAACGGAAAAGCACTGCTGGAATGGAAGCCTTATGGACCCAGGCTTTTGAGAGCAAGATTCCATTCCAAGTACACCAAGCTGACAGTGCTAGCCTGCTATGCACCAACAAATGACTCTGAGGCAGAAGACAAGGATGCTTTTTACGATCAGCTCCAGGCAGCCTCAGAAAGCGTTTCCAGCCACGACATGTTGCTCATCATCGGCGATCTCAATGCCAAGGTGGGAAGTGACAACACCTGCAGGGAGCATGTCATGGGCAAACATGGAATCGGAAGCATCAATGACAACGGAGAGAGACTGGCAGACTTTTGTGAAGAAAACAACCTACTGATTGGAGGCACACTCTTCCCACACAAAGACATCCACAAGGCAACATGGACATCACCAGATGGGATCACAAAGAACCAGATAGACCATGTCATCATCAACGAAAATGGAGGAGCTCACTTCAAGATGTTAGAGCCTACAGAGGAGCAGACATTGCCAGTGACCACACTCTTGTGATAGCCACAGTTTCTCTGAAGCTGCGTCGATCACGAGGAAAACAGGCACGTCAGCAGAGTGGACTCTGACAACTGAAGATCCAGCCACCGAAAGGGCCTTTGCTATGGAAGTAAAGAACAGGTTCCAGGCACTAGGAGACCAACAAGAGATGACCTTAGACGACTTCAATCGAGTCTTACAGGAATCAGGAGAGAAAATACTGGGCTTCCAACGGAAAAAGAAAGAACAGTGGATCAGAGAAGAGACATGGAAGAAGATAGAAGAGAGAAAGTCAGCCAAACAAAGAATCAAACAGCACCAGATCTGAACGCCTGAAGGAACAACACAGACAAAGATATGCAAAACTGAACAAAAGAGGTAAAGAGGATGACAAGAACCGACAAAAAGATATCACATAGAGAAACTGGCAGATGAAGCAGAAATGCAGCAATAAAAATGACCTGAAGACACTGTACAAGATAAAACAAACAGCTAAACAACGGGTTTAAGAACAGTGATGTGCCAGTGAAAGACGTGAACGGTAATGTCGTCGAGGGAGAGGCAGGAAAACTACAGCGCTGGAGGAACATTTTGAGTCGGTTCTGAACAGACCAGATCCCCTCAGCTTGCAGACATCCAGCCAGCAGCTATAGACCTTGACATCTGCACAGACCCACCAAGCCTGGAAGAAGTGACAGCAGCAGTCAAGACAATGAAGAGCGGCAAAGCACCAGGGGCAGATGGAATAACAGCAGAGATGTTGAAAGCAGACGTGAATGTGACAGCTCCCAAGCTGACTGAAATCTTCAGGCAAATTTGGGAATCAGGGCAGGTCCTGTTGCGTGGAAGACAGGGCTCATCTTCAAGTTACCCAAGAAAGGAGATCTTGGAGACTGCAATAATTGGAGGGGCATAACACTTCTTTCCTCACCAGCAAGGTCTTCAGCAAGATTGTTTTGTCAAGACTGACGGCAACTCTTGAGAAAGACTCCGACCACAGCAAGCAGGATTTCGCCCTGGGCGATCTGCTCCGAACACATCTTCATTCTGCGACAGATTCTGGAGCAGAGCAACGAATGGAACACACCGCTGTACATCAATTTCATCGACCTGGAGAAGGCTTTTGACAGCATCCACCGCGAGTCCTTATGGAAGATCCTGAGGCATTACGGAGTCCCTGCAAAACTTGTTCAGGTCATTGCAATGCTGTACAGCGATTTCAAATCCCAGGTTGTCTGTGACACGGAGCTCACAGACCCCTTCAACGTCAGTACCGGGGTGAAGCAGGGCTGCATTCTGTCGCCGTTCCTCTTCATCCTGGCCATGGACTGGATCATGAAGACTTCCCACGACAGCGAGAGGAGAGGCTCAGATGGACCATGACTATAACAGCAACACAGCACTGGAAGACTTGGACTTTGCTGATGACATTGCCTGCTGTCACACGCCACCAAGACATGCAGGAAAAAACAAAGGCCTTCTCAGAAACAGCTGGAAACCTTGGCTTGAAGTCAGCACAAAAAAGACTAACAGTATGAGAGTGAACGCCAGAGTCCAAGACAGCATCAACTAAATGGAGAAGAGATTGAGGAAGTTGACAGTTTCACCTATCTTGGGTCCAAAATGTCAAACACTGGGGATGCGGAGGTGGAGATTCGAGCCCGACTGGCGAAAGCCAGTCAGGCCTTTGCCTCACAGGAGCACATGGAAGGCAAAAAAAACATCAGCCAGAAGATCAAGCTGAGAATCTTCAAGTCAAATGTGATCAGCACCCTCCTTACGGATCAGAATCTTGGAAGATGACCAAAACCATCAGTAACAAGCTTGACGTCTTCCAAAACAGATGCCTCAGGCGCATACTTAACATCTTTTGGCCAAACACCATCACCAACGAAGAACTCCACCGAAGAACTGAAACCGAGTCCATCACCAGCAGGTTCAACGAAGGCGTTGGCGATGGATTGGACATGTGCTCCGCCAGCAGACAGGCAGACCTTTCCAGAGTCGCCTACGATGGACTCCAGACGGCCGAAGAAAACGAGGCCGCCCAAAGGAAACTTGGAGAAGAACAGTGGAAAGGGAGATGAAAGGAAAGGGCTGGACATGGGGTCACCTAGAGCGGGTTTCAGCCGATCGACATCGGTGGCGGACTCTGGTTGAGGCCTTATGTGCAACCTGATGCACAAAGAGGAATAGATAGATAGATAAATGATGTTTGTCTGCTTCCAGATCAGACTGGTGATGGAAGGACAAGCTTGAATGACAAACTTGGCTACTGAGTCTGCAGCTAGGGGAGATGTACAGCCAAGTGGATTAGTGTCAGCCAAGACCAGTGGTGCATTAGTTGGTTCAGAGCCATATGGTACATCACACTTCTACCAGCTGACCCAGCTGTGAAATGGGTACCTGACCTCTTAAAAAGGCTTGGGAGGAAAAGGCAGCGAAAGAGAGGAGATAAATACCACCCTCAAAAAAATTTGGACCTGAGAAGAATTGGGTATCACTGAGAGTTCTTGAGGCTATCTTACTTTTCTGAATTTGCAGATGTAAATTTTTAGTAGAATGTGACTGATTAAATATGAATCATCTGATGCTTGAGATATAGTACCTTGAGAAAGAAGAAAATCATGTTTATTAAACTTCTTGAAAATTTGTTGTCAGTGGTTTATTGTGTGCATAACACTGTGATTATATAATTATGCAAAACTGTCTTTATGTCACCACACTCTCTACAAATCTATGCATTATTATTGATGAAGCACAGAAAGTGACCACTCTAGATTAATGAAGCATCCACTATATCTTATGTGAACCGAGAATGAGCGACAGTTTGAATTATTCGGACGTTGAAGGTCTGCATTTCTCGTGCTAAAGTAGCAGTGTTTTGTTTTTTTTTTTTTCAAGAACCCCGAGAAATGCAGACTTTCAACGTCTGAATAATCCGAAATGTCGATCATTCTCTGTTCTCTGTTGACTGCTGGTAACGTTATGAATGGTGCATTAACGTGACCGTAGTACATTGTTAACGGCACTCGTTAATCGCAGGTGCGAATCGTGGCGGATAAATTAACGGATGTCTTTAGGTGGCTGAAATTTTACAGGTTAGTTTTACGTCGCCTATATCTACCAATATCTGAAAAAATGCAAACCATTCAGGTTGGTCTTTAAGGGTTCACTGCTCATCAACGCGAAGTTGCTTAAGACAAGTAGCACGGATAATAAAGGTCCGTGGTTAGTCGGTCTACGTCCCATAACTAGCATTTGAATTCCTGCTCCTTGGCGACACATTCCCCTTTGCTACTCTTATTCAGATAAAGAATTAGTTGTTGAAGTTTCATTGTACACTAACAAGTTATAAAACGATTATTGTTTTAAAGAAATGGAATGGCAACTAAAATAGTGCGCGCGACTTTCCTAGGGAAGGGCGAGGGGTGTTGGAGGCAAACGGAAGTGCAGACGACTATTTGCAGGGGAAAGTACTCTCGGATATAGAAACGCTTTATTCGTGCACCCCGACGAAGGTTGATTATTGGCTTTATTATCTTTAAAAAAAAGACCTAATCCAGATAATCTTTGAAGACAGTTCGTAAAATAAAATCCGAGCTCTTCACAGTGATTTAAAGAGAATGGATAACACTTTTAGCGTTCTAGATTATTTTGAAAACCACCGTTGCTATGGAGGAAGCTTTTGTTTAGACTAGGTGTTCTTCGGTCAGTCAAGATGGAAGACCAGCCAGTACAAATATCTGAAAACACTGTTGGTAGTAGTCCTCAAGCTGAAGATGTTAGAGAAGAATCTACCTTAAAAGACAATGAGAAAGTGACAGAGGACACAGAGGAAGAACAGTCGTTTGATTTCACAGAGACATTTACCGACGGCGCGGAAGAACTCAAAAAAGAGTTGGACAATATTATTGTTGTTGCACCAGAACCCGAGCAGCCGTAAGTACTTGAATAATCCCTTCTGAGAAACATTTACTTGGAAGGGCACAGGACTTCATGATTTTATACAAACCTTTAAAAATGGGTAAAGATTAGGGGTTTGGGTTAGAGTTAGGGTTTGGGTTATAGTTTCATCTTGCTTATGCACAAAGCTCCATTAATGGAAGGCTCTATTTGGATAATATTTGATCTGTAAAGCAACATCTGTCATTGGTGATCGATTCTTTTTTGCCATGGGTTGATTCCTCTTTTGGCATTAGATTGTTCTTTTGGTATCAACACTTCAACTGAGTAACTATACTAGAAGAAGAACAGGCTAGCTTTAGTTCATGCAGGTAAGTTCACGATTGAGCAGATTTTTAACTATTGAATTCTGATTGTCAAATACCTACAGCATCAGGGAGACGTCTTTTACAACTTCATCGACTTAAAAAGACATTTGAGCGAATCTGGAATAGGGGGTGGTGTGAAAATTCAGCATTGAAAAGGAACTTTCATGTTTGAAGTCATAAAAGCATTGTAGAAAAGTTCAATGAATGCAGTACTACTGGATAATCAATAGGAAGTTTTCTTTCACATGGCAGTGAGTGTCCGTCAAGGGTACTCTCTTATCGCCTGTATTGTTCAACATCATTCTGAACATCATGAGAGAAACCCTACATGACTGTCACACTTATAATTCCACTAGCGAAAGACCAGTATGAACCTTACAATTTTGAAATAACATCGATCAAATGGCAGGACACCAACACCATATTGCAAGACCTTGTCAACAGACTGATAGACACCTCAAAATATAGGGAATGGAGACTGACAAGATAAAGTTGTGGTGAATGGCAACATCAAAGTAGAGAGTTGGCATAACAACACCATCAGGTTTGACATCAAGTACAGACTGTGCTAGTTACCAAAGTAAGGAGATCTCTCCCAGCGCGACAACTGGCGGGGGATCATGCTACTATCCATCCCCAGAAAAGTCCTGACAAAGGTAATTCTGGAGAGACTAAAGAAGGCACTAGACAAGAGACTGAGACCAGAACAAGCAGGATTTTGCCAGGATATGTTATGCACTGACCACATTGCCATCTTCAGTATCACTATTGAGCAATCTATTGAGTGGCAGTCCTCCCTCTATATAACTTTTGTGGATTTTGAAGCACATGGGTCCAACTGAGGGGGGCTGCCCAAAACCAGGTCCACTGGCAAGGTGTTGTTCCGGCCCCATGCTCCTCTAGGAATAAACTAACTAATCTGTGCTTGTCCCCCATGATTCCAATCTGCTGTATGGATGTGAAACATAGACTCTGCTTGCCAAAACAGAGAACAGAATCCAGGCACTCAAGAAACAGTGCCAGAGGCTGCTGCTTCAAATCTCATACAGGGAAGATAAAACCAATGACTTTGCATGGAACCTGCTCATTTCCCTTGTGGAACACCAGGAACTTCTTTTTGCAACAGTCAAGCGATGTAAGCTGATTTGGTTCAGCCTTGTGACTGAACAAAACATTCTAAGACAGTTTTTAGGGTGCCTTGGAATGCTGTTGGACAGAGGAAGAACTAGTTTGAAAACATTAAAGAATGTATTGGTCATTCCATGCAGGATCACTCACCACCACCCAAGACAGGTCAAATCACTGCATCTATCCTGTTGTTTTCCCTAGAAACTAGTCCAGGTGTATTGGAATAACTGTTCATTGACCAGTATCAGTCAAAGGGTGAATGAATGAATGGATCTGGTCTTGCATAGGTCAAATCAGTCCTGGCAGAGGTTATCTCAAGAGGTCAAAACAGCTGAGTCAGTTTGTCCTGTGATCCAAATGTCCTTATTTGTAGACTACCACTCAGCTGAATACTGAGTAATTGTAGTATTATCCCTTACTGATTATTTCCTTTTACTCTCTTGCTTACATGGTCATTGGCTATCATAGTCTCAAACATACATAAATTTCACTTGACACACTATCTCCTTTTGTACGCCATAGAAAATAACTATTGTTAATTGTTTTTCATTTGATGTGAATATTTTAAGAGATCTTTAATAGAAGCCTATTTTCTGATAAAATGTGCACTAGCACTACAAACACTTTCTTTTTCTGTAGCTTTGGTTGCTTATTTAGTTTCTCTTTATGCATAATTGTCAGATAAATTTAGGCCTCTTGCTAATTCTCTCATAAAAGTTTATTAATATTATTTATTTATTGACATTTGTATTAATCTTGTATGGTCAAGGGAGGAGGTATTTGACCCATCTGAATTTCCACCATCCTACAAGGACAACTTGCCTAAGGAGCAGCTGATCTTGCAGTATGCAGACAACTTCCGTCGCCAATATGTTCATCTATATCGTGACAGAAAGCCACTGTTCCTTTGCCCTGTTAATGAGTGTGGAGTGGAGGTTATTCAGAATATAATTTGCATATTTTATAGATAATATACAGATTGCTGCACATAAGTACATGTATATTTTTGTGGCTGATGCTGTTCATTCATTGTGGTGACTGATGGTGGCAGTGGTAGTGGTGGTAACAGTGCATGGTACTGCATGCATGTGTGCATGTGTGCATGTGCAGGATTTCATGTTATATGAAAAAGTAACATTTAAAAAAAATGTTTGATATAATAATGTATCTTAAATTGAAGATTATTTATTTTGAATTACACAAAATGTTTTCCCTATTTTTTCAGAAATTTGTTTGCACAACCATCAGACCAACGCAGCTGCCTTTTAAAGAACTGTACAACTGGGATGGTGCTGCAGAGTTTGTTGCTGACTACCTTGACTTTGAACCTCTGCGCCCTTCCTATGATCTGGTTAGCCTTAATGCACATTCTTAAGAATCTTGTTCAAATGCTGCATACACTTGTATACTTCACCATCAATTAAGCTTTGATTTTCATGCTGTATTTTCTACATCCCTTTTTGTTCTTTTTTCTTTCTCTGCACACATATCCAATTTTTCTCTCTTTTTTGAGTTAAAAATTCTTATTTAATTAACAAGACAGAAATAATATACCTTACAGGGACGATATAGATTTGGAAGATTGTAAAAAGAAAATCGATTTCACTATAAAATGTGTACGTACACTTTTACTGTAAAAGTATTGCTTAAGAAAGTGTATAATGCTAAATATATCATGTCTTAGGTGACAACCACTGTCTTTTATTTGTTACTCATAATTGTTAATATTGTTGTATATAGACATGTAACGTTGTCTCTGAGACATAGATAAGAAGTTTGGTTTAGAAAATGGCTACATGATCATTGTTTTATATGTTTGTAAACTGGAAATCAAAGACAGTCTTATGCATGTTTGTAAACATCACCTATAAGTATTTTTGCAGGAGATAAATATTTTTTCTTAAATGTTGTTTTTGTCAGCCTACTCGACTGTTGTCACCAGCTACAGTCTTAAAGCGCCAGAAAGGAAACTGTTTTGAGTACAGCACAGTTCTTGTTTCCTTGCTAATTGCTGCTGGGTATGATGCTTATGTTGTAAGTGGATATGCAGCAAAAGAAACATGTCTTGCTGATGAAACAAGAGAAATATGTCCTTTGCTGAAAAAGAGAGAAGAGGTGAAAGCTATTTTTGTCTACATTTTTAATAGGTTCTCTTTGAAACTTTTTCCTTTTTGTAAAAGTCAGTGAGGATTATGACTCACAACATTTTTGTTCCTCTCCCTCTTGCACCAAAAACAGCATACCAAAAATTGCCTTTGGTCATCTTTGTTCATTCATTTTAAAAACCACTCAACTAAACAGGTTAAACTATTTCAGGGGTCATATATAGTGATGAAGTAAGGATAACTTGGTGCCAAGGGACCAGAAATCAGTGGAAAATGTCTTGTCACTACAGTATTGTATTCCGAATTTATGCCTTTATTTCTTTTGGTTGGTAACCTTATAATCATATAATGGTATGAGGATATTAATTATGTGTAGAAAAGATAGACTTTTATAGCCCACTTTATTCTTTTTGAAAATCAATGTCATGAGAAAGAGAAATCTTAAAACACTTTTGCAGTTAAACCTTCAAAAGAGCACGCAGTCCAAAGATACTTTTATCATGTATTCTATATCAGTTAATTTGTGTGTAGGTTATACAAGAAGAGAAGAAAAAGGAGATGAAAAAGTACTCTGTAAAGCCACCTAGAGATCTTCGTAGCAAGTTCATTCTTCGTATGGAGGCTAGGAAAGTTGCTAAGAAAAAGGCTGAAGAAGAACAGCAAAAGGCAGAGGAAGAGAAAAGAATACTGGTCAGAGCTTTTGAATTATCTGCCAACTGTTATGTCATACATTACTGCTGCTGGATTATAATCCTTATGTTTGTGTCATGTTAGGGAGGTATATATGACAGTGTATATATAACATCACAAAATTTGATAATAGCAAGTCTTTGACTCTTTAAGACTTGCTATTATCAAATTTTGTCTTAATTGCTATTATCAAATTTTGTGATGTTTTATGTTAGAAAGGTATGACACTGTTGACTAATGAACCGAAGATTTGCTGACTAGAGTCTGAATTACAATGTTTATTTTACCTATTTAGTTATGTTTATCTTGACTACAAGTAATTGTGTATAACATTTGAATTCTAAAACTTTTGATTTCATTCTATAAAAGGAGCTAGAAAAACCCCCACCTGATCCACTATATGGATTACGCATCCATGCTTGGGTACTTGTGCTCTCTGGCAAGCGAGAAGTGGCCGAGAGTTTCTTCATTGAGCCTTTCACAGGTCTGTCTCAGCCCTTCAGTAACCCCAACTATCTGGGCATCGAATCAGTGTGGAACAACTTCAATTACTGGGTCAACATGCAAGATTGTTCTGAGGGTGTTGGGGTATGTAACTGTAGCTTTTTATGAAGTCATGGTTAGAATTTTCATGGTGTATGTTTTACCATTTGTAGGATATCTTTTTGGGTAATGTCAGTTTTATGTCAAGTGAATCTTACCAATATAGTATATGTATTTTCAAAATTTTTCTGTTTACTTTTGTACTTTCTTGTGTTCCTCACGTTTTCGGCCACAAATTTTCTTAAATAGGTATTTTCTTTCTCTGATATATTCTAAGCAATATTTCACTATTGGGCTATCAGGAAAGTTGTTATGACTTTTGACCTAGTTTTAACTTTTTTTTATGTGTTGTCTGTGTGGTTGAGTTGAGTATTCTTGCAGATCATGCACAATAAGTTTTCTAATGAGTTTTTGCTTAATGCTGTGGCATTATACAGATTATCAGCTATGATCTTGGAGACTGCACAAAGTGGGAATACATGCTTACAGGTTTAGACAAACCAGTCCTGCAGGTTCCTGAAGGTGATCTGGACATCTTAGATGAGGATGAGGAGGTAAGACAAACACAGGATGATCAAGTGATGTAGCAACTGGACACACTGACACTCCTTACACCAATCAACATAATGCTAGTTAATTTTCTAACCTTTTCTTTCACTTTTTTGTCAATAGTTGTGATTATAGTCTTTTGACTAGTCTGCCTGTTCTTCTTCCTTTACAGATTTATGACACTCTCCATCCTAACTTTCCTCTTTGCATCTTCAATGTTTGTCTTGTTTTAGTTGTCTGCATGTGCATGGTTGTTTCTCCTTCTGTATACTGTCTATGTCTCCTTTTCTCAAACACTGAGAGCAAGCTCCTTTATGAGCATGATCATATGCTATAAAATCACATGACTGTATTATTATCATGAACAGAAAAAGCAAGAATATGAATACATTTTCTTGTCCTTTTGATAGCCTGAGAATAAGCATGTACACTAATTTCATGTTTAAACTATTTGTCCAGTTCTGCAATGCTCACTTTATCATTTCTATCAGGTTTTGTATGATCAACTTAGTGCTTAAAATGAAGTTGAATAGAAAATGGTTGAAATGGTTTCTTTTATATCTGTTTCTTTCCAATGCCTGATTAAAATAGTTTGCTGAAATGTAGTTTAGTTTATTGTTTGTTACTCCTCGAGGAGCATAGGGCAACAACACCTCGCCAGTGGACCCGGTTTTGCCAGCCCCCCCACCCTCAGTTGGGCCAGGTGGCTCTGACGTCCTTTGCCTCGCTCTCTACTGTTCTTTTCCAAGTCTGCTTTGGTCTCCCAACTCTCCTCTTCCCCTGCTTGGCAATGGTGTCAGCTGGTTTGCGCAGGTGTGTGTCCTATCCAGCCCCGCCTTTTGATGTGTTGGCTAGTGGCATTCTGGTTAGTTCTTGTCCACAGGCTGCTGTTGGAGATCTTTTCAGGTCATCGTATTCCCAGAATATGGCATAGGCATCGGTTGGTAAAGGTCTGGAGCTTGTTGTTGATGGTGTTTGTCTCTCTCCAGGTTTCACAACCATACAGTAGGACTGCCTTCACATTGGTGTTGAAGATGAGGGTCTTACTGCTGAAGATAATGCTCGGGAGTTCCAGGTGGGGCGTAGGCTGTTAAAAGCATGCCTGGCCTTGTTGATATGGCTTTTGGTGTCATCATCTGCTCCACCATCCTTGTTGACAATGCTCCCCAGATACACAGAGCAACCTTTTTCCAGGATCAAATCAAATCAAATCAAATCAAAACAGACTTTATTGTCTGTCCAGGAGACCCAGGACAGAAATTTGTCTTCGCTCACCAGGACAGACATACATACTCACACAGACATTTAACACACAGTTAGGAGTAAAAGTTAGGAGTAAAAAAGTGTTGATTGCACCAGTCCATCAAAGCAGTTTATGTTTATCCTAACAACAAACCTTGGGTGACCAAGGGCCTAAAAGCAGTGCTTAACAAAAAGAAACATGTGTTCTTCACGGGTTCTGCCCACAACAGAAGATTGGTTCATAGAGAGGTCCGTGATGCTATCCGTTGGGTGAAGGTGAAGCACAAGTCCAAAATCGAGCCTCAGTTTGCTACAGGTAACATCCGAGTAGCTTGGCATGGACTCAACAACATGGCCAATATTGACGATCGGAGTCAGGGGTCGAAAGCCAAAATCTCGATCTCAGGCGTTGAGAGTACGGCCATGCCTAATGCTCTTAATGCTTTCTTTGCTCGTTTCGAGTCTCATGACTTCTCAGTGCAAATTAAAGATGTGCGTAGTTCTCTTCACCCTGTACAGAAGGTTGAGATTTGTCATGAGTAATTTGTGGAGCTGTTTCAGCGAGTGAATATTCGCAAGATCTCCGGTCCGGATGGTATTTGTGGCAGAACATTACGGTCCTGTGCGCACCAAATATTTGTCATGTTCTTTCCTAGAAGTTTGGATTGGGAGTTCCTGCTTGTTGTTGATTCTCATCACTTTAGTGTTCTTTCTGCTTATCTTTAAGCCAGTCTCCTGCTTCCTCTGCTAGCTTACTCAGTTTGGTTTGTGCATGTTGTTGCCGATGACATAGGAGACTAATGTCATCTGCAAAGTCCATGTCCTCTAGATGTTTGGTGAAGGTCCACTGGATACTGGTGATTTGCTGAGATTGGCAAAGGTTTATAAAGAGGGTGAAGTACCCTTATCCCAGTGGCTAGAGGAGTGAAGTGCAAGGGTTCCTTAAAACCTTACACCTCAACAACTGTAAGTAAATGAGATTACTATTACCTTACCTTTTTGTCTCACAGGATAAAGACAAAGATGTTGAAAAGCATCTTGACATGCCACCTTCATGGGTAGAGCCACTGAAACTATCCCAGAGAGGTACTTCAGAATTTATTTTCAATTCTTTGTTCTTTAATCCTATGAGAAAAAGAAAGGATTCTTCATTTTGTAAGGACTGCAATATACACATCTGTATGTGTATGTCAACAGACTATGAAATGCGATGTCCACAAGGGAAAAAAGTGAAGCTGTACAAACGAGCCAAGTTAGAAAAATTTGCCCATTACCTAATGAAGGATGGTCTTGTGTCACGGCTGTCTGTCTATGAGGATCGAGCAAGTGAGTAGATCTTAAGAGTTTGATCCCCTATTCTTTTCTTAATATTTGCTGTTTGGTATGCTTGTGTTTGAAAATTGAGAATACAAGTACAAATTGAAGCTTCTAGGCAAGCAATGCCATATGCTGTTGACATTTATACCACTTTATACAACTGTGGCCAGACTGATTCGCTTTTTACAAAGCTGGCTAGTATACACTCTATGCTGTCCCAAACAAGTGCTCTCACTTCAGAACTACGTCAGGGGCCATAATGATGAAGTAAGGATAACTTGGTGCCAAGGGACCCAAATGGGAAATCAGTGGAAAATGTCTTTTCACTACAGTTACAAAGTGATGTCCCCACATTATGTTACTTTACCCTAGGGCATCTTTGCCACTGATGTATAGCAACATCCTTTGGAATAAAACAGCATCCACAGGGTCTGGACACTACTTGGAGACAAGTGGATAAAAAAAATACTTGATTTTCCTGTGATGCCTAGGTGCAGAGACTTACCCTTAATTCAGGACATTGGCCCTTGGAAGTTGCGTCAATAATTTAATAGAAAATGTGCTGTTGTGCTTGATAGATGAAGTGAAATTTGGAAGATTTTGAATTTGAAGAAGTAAAATGTGAAAGGATTACCTCCTCTTGGACATCACTGATTGTGTCGAGAAATCTCATGTTCACCGAAAGATAAACTCTCAACTGTACATGAAAATCTGTACTAATTGTATAAAACAAAGCTATAATCCTCAATATATTTCACAAAACTAGGTGCTGAAATAAGCTCAAGTATAACCATAATTATTTTCCATTGATATTTGTATGTTCATCTCACAAAGCATATTTCTCAAACAGACTAGGTACAAAACTAGTATTACTGCAAAAAATGTGTGTAAAAAACAAGATATTAATTTTTGAAAAAATTCAATTTAGCTTCCATCTTTAACGTTTTGGCCAAGGGAAGAGTTTACATGACCATAGTATTTTTCTAGTAATAGAAAATGTACTGAAAGTTTATAAGTGGAGGCACTTTTGTTTTTAGTGACAGATCTGATCTTGGTCAAGGAGTTCTTCCAGCATAGAAATGATAAACTCCACACACGAGTTCACAACTACCGCAATGGCTGGATCAATGAGTATTTCCATCCTGGGCGCTCTCACAGTCTTAAGGGTAATTTTACTTATGCCTTCACTGTTTTTGGTTTGATTGCAAGCAGTACTAAAATAATTTCTCTGAGCAAGCACAGATTTCTAAGAATTTGTGTTTCAGCAATAGGCTTAACAGTTCTGTCTGTATTTCAGAACACCAGTACCTATCTGGTGCCCCAGAACCAGAGAATGAGAGGACAATGATATTCTGTGATGAGGCACGAGTAGACGGCCTAGTGAAACGTATTGAAACACCGACTGGGATGACAGAACATTACAAGGATCGAGAGGACTTCCTGTACTACAAAAATGTTGTTTTCCGCAAGCGCTCTAAAAGGATTACCATGTCAAATACGTCTGTGGTGGCTGACTTTCGACCCATTGATGTAAGTAGTTTCTTTGTATCTATAAAGTCTCAAGAATTTTCAATCCCTGGCTATAAATATGTAAATTGGTATAGTGTTCTTTTGGTTGTGGGTATCATATGCTGAGACTGTCGCTGAAGCCACTTTGCAGTGAGTTAGTCTAGTCTTGTAAACAAATGTCACATCCTGACAGAAATTCTATGAAGTGTTTTTGACTACAACATATCTATTTGTGGGTATATGTTAGCACCCCACATGTTAGAATGTGTCTGCTTGTGTGTGCACATGTATTCATTCCTTAAAGAACATTAAACCTATTAGATAGTAGGGTAGATGCCCTCTGTAAATCAATTACTAATATTGCTCATAATCAATGGCACACAATCCTGCACTAGTGTCTGGTGCTTTAGGGAAAAAAAAAGGGTAGAAGTAGTCCCACACTAGTCACTGGGGAGTGATACTTCAGTTCTCATGGTAACAGTTTTTTTCTAAGGGTGCGTACTGCCCATTTTCTCTCCCTCCTTGCATCTCCTTTCCTCGTTATCTCTCAAGTCCCTTTTCAATAGCTGCTGAGTCAGATGTTATCAAACCAGGTAGCGTGTGCATCTCTGCCCTGTACTTTATTACCTGTGAACTTCAGTGACCTCAGAAGTTCAAATTTAAACAATCCACCATGGCTTTCAGAATTCACATCCCAGTTTTGTCCCAACCTAATGACAGTATATGTTTTATGTTAATGTTATCTTCCATGCTCCTTTGGTTTTTATTTCATGCTTGACTATCTTTTGAAAGAAAGAAGTAATAATAATTGAAAGAAAGGAAGACATAATATTCTGCCTAAAGGCCTTAAGCAGGCAAAATGTCAAAGTGTTAAGCCTTTGAGGTGGTCTGAAGTCACATTGTACTGGCAAATGAACTGGACTTTACTCAGCATGTTACAGTGTCCTGAATGTTTGACCACCAAACCATTGGATTTATATGACTTTCACGCACAACTTTGTCATACTTAGCCAACAACTTTCAACATTTGCCCTGTTAAAAAGGTTGTTTAGAAGATATCCAATTAGCTGCAATGACAATGACGACAATGACAATGACAATGACAATTCTTTATTTACGAGGGGTAAAATAAGCAGCAGGGCGCTTTTTTCCATTTAGCCCTCGCCCTTTACAGGGAAAGAAAATAGCTACATAAAAGAGGTAATTAAGCATTATATAAGAAAAAAATTCGTAATCATAAAGATGGGCGGATATTTACAAGGTGATGGATTAAGAATATATATTTACAAGGTCAACTGGAGTTGGGAGGAGTCTCTAGAGGCCTCATCTATATGTCTTGCAAGTATTTGGATAGATGGCGTCTAAAGCAGTTCAGGGCGTTAGGGTCATGGACGTTACCGGTGAAGAGTGTACTGGTTATCATAAACCACAGTTTTGTGTGTCTTCATCCTTGTTCACTTGTTCAGGACATTTTCTTGTCTTGATGTCATATGCTACACCATAAAACAGGATACATGCGTTAAAACATAACCATGCACACAAAAAGGTCAACTAGAGTGACATCCAGACTCTACACAGACACATTTGTGTTGTCAGGCATTAAGTCATTGTGACAGCTGGGACAATAGTTAATTAGACACATCTAGATAGAAACACAACATCACAAATTTTAACCTTTCTTTGTGCATGTGATGTTTGCACATCTCTTCTTAAGAATA
Source organism: Pomacea canaliculata (assembly GCF_003073045.1). Lineage (NCBI taxonomy): Eukaryota > Metazoa > Mollusca > Gastropoda > Architaenioglossa > Ampullariidae > Pomacea > Pomacea canaliculata. The sequence goes on from NC_037597.1 coordinate 1,763,407, forward strand.
AAAGGGGTTATTCATTTTTGCTACATATATAGTAGTCAAATTTGTCTAAAACCGAAATGCTTACGAATTCCAGTCATTATTAACTTTAAGAAATAAAAAGACCCTTAGCAGTTTAGCTCGATTCATGAAGATTTTACTAACGATGATGGACTAGATGAATTGATAGCATGTGTATGTATGTTGTGGGTGGGTGGGTAGGTGTGAGATACTGTATATTGGGATGGATGTTTATTGATATGTACAGTACTTCACGGGGATAAAGAAATAATAAAGAACACAGAATGTATGTGAAGGACAGTGAGAGAGAGAACACAAGCATGTTTATCTTTTGTTTGCATGTGTTCATATACTTTAATTTACTTGACTACATACGCAGGTATACACGAGGAGGCTGGACGAAGGAAAGAATGAGTGAATGATGGAATGAATTAGTTTTTTTCTTTTTTCCTTTTTATTTTCTGTTATTGGTTTTTTTTTGATTAGTTGTCATAAACTATTGAGTGTGCATGTGAATAATAGATACTATATACAGAGATAGGAATGTGTGTGAACATGTGTGGATATATTTTTAATATCTCAATACCCCTTAGAGGGTGACAGAATAAAGAATCTTGAATCCTGAATGAAACTGTAGCTTGGTCTACTATGTGGAAAAAATAAGAAATGTAAATATATTGCAAATGCAAAACTTTTTAAAAGAAATTTCTTATTTGAACTTGCATGCATAGACGATGTGTCCTTGTGGGCATCAGTAACTGCTAACGCTGTCAATGACAGACCTAATTTACTAGTGTCATACTTGAATAGGGCAGTAAGAGCCCTTGTGATGAAGTCTGCTGCCTGAAGATTCAACTCTGATGTACTCACTGATGTCACATAAGATCAGTGAGTGACAGCCAGCCAAAGGGTGAGTGAGGGAGTGATAAGAGGGAAGGGAGGGATGGTTAAGTGGAGATCCAGATACATGGTGCAAGCCTATGGTTTGTTTAGAAGTTTTCCTTGGACTAAATTGACCTTCTTGCTGTCCAGGAGCTATCAGGAGTGTCTTGATCTAACTGTTCTCTTCAAGATGATGGCTTAAACAACTTTTATTGCTTTGATGCAGGAAGAAATTTCATTTAAATCCTGTTTCTGTGTCTTCATTTGTGATAATGAGAAGCTGACTGATTGTAATAAATTGACAAATAAGGGTAATTATCTTAGGGTTTGAGTTAAAAGTGAAAGTTCTAAATGTGGATGATGAAGTAATATTTTTTGGTAAAGAATTCATAGAATGGTACTTTGCACACCAAAGGTTTTTCACATTCAGGGTGAGTGAAGAAAAACTCACCTCTGATGACTATTGGTTAAAACATTTGCTGAAAACAAATGAAAAAGGACCTCAAAAGACTAAGCCAAACTGATGCTGCATCAAATAATGAGAACAAATGTATTAAGAAAACAATCACATTAGTATCTATAAATAAAATAAAGAAATAGAAATTTTCTTTGATAGGCAACTTACAACTTACAGAGTAAAAAGAATTTTTTTAGGCCACATTTTCCTTCCCCTGCCCTCTTTGGGAATATCGCTTTCTTCATATGAATACAAATTAAATGAAATAGTGCACTAAACTAGAATTATTTCGTGACGTGCTTATCAAAAGTGACATTCTGACAACATATTCATGGAACATAAATTGGCATCTACCTGTATAACATACCTGTTAGAAGATGAGGCACTTGATTATTAAAGAACCACTATCCATGCACTTTTGTACGATGCAAGAGGAGAGAGGGAGAGGAAAGAGAGAGAGAAGGAGGAAAAAGGGAGACAGAGAAAAAGACAGTAAAAGAGAGAGTGGAGGCAGCCACTCTGCTGCAATGTTGCAAGCCTCTCTGGCGAGCTTCCAATTTTCCGCTGTGTGCAGGCTATTAATGTTTCATGTTTCATGCTCCCAGTTTTGTGAAGTATCCTGTTTCTAGTCTTCTCGGAATCATTTATGTCAAGATTTGCAGCCTCCTGCCTCTGCCTTTGGCTAGAGGACTGCCGCATTTTTCTGCATTTCCTATCCTGCTAACAGCTGGTCTTCCACTTTCCTGTCATAGGGACATAGCTACACAACCTGTTCTGCACAGCCCTGTAAATTATGTTAGCAATGTCGTTTGCATCATTAATATAATTACACCCTATAGATTTCAACCATTCAATTATTTCTCTTCTATATTTTCATGAGTAGCATTACATGTAGAATACACCATGGTCACTAATAACAATGGTGACACAAACAAGTGCTCTTACCAAGGATATCGATCTTTATTTTGTAAGCTGTTTTTAATCCTTATTGACAACTCGATTTCTGATTATTTCAGTGAAACTTCTTTCTCTTGTAGGTGTAATTTATATGTTCTTTATAATTTTAAAATATTTTTTAATTTTTTTCTTTGCCTTCAAGATTTTTCTGCTTTTCTCCTGTTTTCTGTTATTTTTTTTTTTTTTGTGTTGTGGGGAGGATTATAAAATCTAGTCATTTCTTTAGTTTGTAATATTGTCACACATCACAATTATCTTATTGTGTTCTGATTCTGTATGGCAGTTTGTCATAACTATCATAATTACAGTCACCTCCTATCCTTGAAGAATAGCACCACTGGCCGACTGTCGAGAGGTCTCTGTCACAGTATCTGCAGCCTTGATTATATTTAGGATTGTTCCCAGTCCATGTACTATTATTGTAATGTAACAAAATACATTTTCACTGTGGTGATTGGTGTTTAGTGATACTTGTGAAAATTAAGCATTAGAAAAAAATAGAATTTTAACACATTTGCAATGCTTTTCCAAATTATTGTTTTTTTTTTGTTAAAAAAAGGAAAATGTTATGAATAGTTTACAATAATATCAATAGTTTATTGGGTGAGGGGTTTTTTTGTTGCAAGTTTGACATTGTTGTAGCAAATTCTATGTGAAATCAATGGTCATCTGTTCGCTATTATAGGTTTAAATCTAATGCTTGAAATAAAAATTCATAGTTTCTACCGAAATATTGATTTAGTGAGCAAGAAAATGTCTCATGCGAAACTGGATACTGGTCTATTGTTGGTAGGTCTGGCCCTAGTCTACATAAATTGTGGGTCGTTGTTTGCTTAGACAATATAATTGCCTTCAATTGGCGGTGGGCCTCATCTAAACTTTATAGTCTGAACATATGGTAGCCATACTTGCATCTTTACCTTCAGCTCCATACAAAGTTTGCCTCAGCATATGGTATTGAAAAAATAAATACAGATTTGTGTATTTTGCATATTTTGTGTTTGATTTACTGTCTGAATGACAGTAGTTATTTTGTGTTGTGGAATAAGAAAGGGGTCGGCGGCGGGGGGGGGGGCAGGGAGTGCAGACTTACTCAATGAACCAAGTGGTCTAGGCCTTGACACACCTCACCACACCAACCCTGTGACTTCCCATTGACCAGGCGGAGAGAACACGCGCTAGACTGAAGCCAACATCTTTTAAAGCTTTTTTTTCGTTTTGATGGTAAAGAAAGCAATGGAAGACTTGAGTAGGTATAGGGTCACATCGAAGGAAGCAGGAGAGTGTGGCAAGGCAATCTGTGTGGTGTTTGCTGAGGTTTCATTAAAGAGACATTTGCTGCCTCGGATGCCGCGGTGACTCAACTGTACAGGCCAGCGCACGCAGCTTGATCGTGTTGTCTAGGGACTACAGCATCTCTAGCTAACCGAGGGTTACAGCACATCGCTCTCAGCTTCTAGTGCTCACGGGGAGTTGGTGGTGATGCTGTGTGTAGGGTGACTACAGGATGCACACCTCGCTCTCACCATCTAGTGCTCACGGGGAGCTGGTGGTGATGCTGTGTGTAGGGGGTGGCTACAGGATGCACACCTCGCTCTCACCATCTAGTGCTCACGGGGAGCTGGTGGTGATGCTGTGTGTAGGGGTGGCTACAGGATGCGCACCTCGTGCTCACCGGAGCTGCAGCGCGTGCACCGATTTCTTCGTGCACCCTCATGGCTAGCTGTCTCCGGACTGCGTTTTTAGCCCGTTCCTTCATGATTTTTAGTCTGTGCTCTGTAGCGAAGGAACTGAAACAAAACGTAATGTACACGACCTTTAAGAAGCCAGCGATAATTGAAACGTGCCGATGTATCAGTCGATAGCTCCATTAGCCAGCTCCGGCGGCCTCACCAGCAGAGGGCGCTTTTCCAGCAAGTGGCTCTCGCCGAGGCTGCGAGACTGCAAGCGAGACAATAATAATACTTTTTTTTTTTAAATGCGAAACATGCAGGAGAGTAGACATAGGAGGACAGGAGGAGAGCAGCACGGCCTCGTGTTATTAGCCGGGGCCTGTGCCTGACGATGCCGGGCGCCATAATGGCCACGAGCTAACTGTCGCACGGCGGCCGCCATCTTGCGGAGCTGTGACCGCGAGGGACGGCACGACGGTCAGGCGAGACCCGAAATAACCGTAATTGGGAGAAAGTCACTTGGTCGCCTCTTCTTGCCTCACTGCAGAGGAGGAGATGCAGCAAAGTCAGTTCACATCGCTCGAAGGCGGCGGGCGCGAGATGCTGTGACCACACATCCGGGCACCGTGCTGTTCTCTTGTTCATCCCGACTTGGCCGCCACACACTTCTGTCCTTTCTTGTTCTTGGACTTCTTGATGTTCGTCGTTGGTTTCTTGCTGTTAATTGTGTTGTTGTTGTTGTTTGTTGTTGTTGTTGTTTGTTGTTGTTGTTGTTGTTTGTTTGTTACTATTGCTGTTGCCACTCACCAGAGTTTGAGCTGTGTCTAGGAACAAGAAGTCGTCAGAAGGTTGTCTGACGTTGCGGACCTGACGCTGCCTGATGGTAGCACGTGGTCGTCGTCGCCGTCAAACAGTCCAGATGCTCCGGTCTCTACCGCCAAACAATTTCTACCCTGAAGCAAATGTAGTTGTCTCCAGTCTCTAGAGCTGTTCTGTTGTAGGATGGTCTCAGTCCACGGTCACATGACACCCTACCTCTCGAGCTTTGCCTCTCTCTCAATGTCGGTGTCAAAGTCGCGAGTCCCTTCAGAAGCTTGACGGGATCGCAATTTACATCGAGTTGATCATTCAGATGCAGTGGGAATCACCAAGTAATGCACAAACTTTATGCATGGATTTGGTTTGGGTATTTCATGGGAGTCACATGATATTTGTAGCATCAACAAGTCTATTGCTGATTTAAAAAAAACATTGTTTCACGCAAGGTTTGGAACTCCCCAATGGACAGTTGTGATTTTTTATAACACTTTTTTCATTTCTTTCTTTTTTCTCTCAACAAAGCAAAAAGATATTGTTCGTCCCACATTACATTGACACAAACCTACAGCTGCGAGAAAATCAAGAATTAACCTGCCTCTCATTGACATCTCAGTTTGAAAGTTCGGGGCAGAAAGCCAGTCTGTAATGCAACAACACACACACATATACAAAGTGAAATACAGGTTTCATTATATTGTCACAAATGAATGCGTTTCTGAAATCAGCCGTTGACTACAATTGTGCACAAATCACTTGCTATTATGGGTATAGTATTAGAATTTGAAATATGATTCATCTTATCATCATCATTGCACATTCGTTTGGCTTCGTTTAATATTTATATTTTTCCCAGTCTGGTATGCAATTTTTTAAAACTCGATATAAAGAACTAGAAAATAAAATTCAATTAGTAGAGTGCATGTCTGTCGTGAACACTGATATGAAACTAATAAAGAGACCCTGGTTGGACCTGCTTGAAGCCGACTTGCCGCCATACTGGAAGTCCCAAGGGGTTGCTGTCTCGGTGTCTGAACATCCTGCCATTGTAGTCTCACATTTTTTGGTAAACTGTCAACATTACATGCCTTTTGTGTTCTTGGAATTCTTCAGTTCTTGGCATGCTTTGATATAAAAACTGTGGATGTATGTATCAATGTTGCCCCTGGTTGGTGAGGCACTGGGTGTGGTCATGTGACCGTAGTGGCTTCAAGCAGTTTTATCACAGCATGTCCAGGGGCTATCCACAAGTTTATATCAAATGGTCGTGAATGATTATTGCCCGTATGTTCTGTCTTCCAGACAGATTTCTTTATTCTTCTCTTTTGATGCAAACAACAAGCCCTATTTCGCTATATTTAACCAGAGAATGAAAGATCTGCCGGTGACAAAGGCGGCGGGGACAGTCACTCATTGAAGGCAGAGCTGAGTTTACAATAATTTGCTGTCGCACTGGTCACAAAAAGCCTGAATGTTCTGTCAACATCAAGTTTTTTTTTTGTTAATCACCCAACGTGTTCCTTTGAAAGTCTTTGTCTAGCAACAGCTGAGGATTTGTTGTTGATCAGTGTTGCTGTCTTTCCCTTAGTGTGTTTGTTTCTCTCTCTGGAGGCCCAGTGGTGTTTCAGTTAGCTCCTTTCACCAGTACAGTGACGGCTGGGTGTCCTGGGTTCAGCTCTCGTCTCGGGCACACTTTTTTCTCTGCTTGTGGCATCTGTTTACAGGCTGGACTGCCTTGCGTGATGTAGTCTTAGTTCCTTGCTCGGCATTAAACATCATCTCCCTCCCTCTCTCTCTGCGCCTCCCTCTAAATGAATGGATGTGTGTGTGTGTCGGGGGGTAGGGGGATGAGAAAGCGGTGTATATCAGTTACGTCCGTCCTTACACTTCCTTACTACCAAAAAGTTTGTACAGCAAAGATTCCGTGCTTCAAGAAAGTTTGTATACATAAAACAGTAATTATTTGAATTGAGTAAAGTCCCGACTGTCACAAAGCATTTTTCTTTATGATATTAACTAGAAAACATTTCTGTAGAGTTGCTGTCAGAACACCGCGACCCCGAGCCCTGCATGAAGCCGAGAAGAAATTGGCGGCCAGTGAAATGCTATTGATGTTCCCCTCCCTGACTTGCTGTCCGCAGAAGGGAGGGGAATGGAGGGGAATGGAGGGAGAGTCACGCGACGCTGTTCCCTCAGGCACAACAAAAGCTTTCGCTTGTCGCTTTCTGGCACTCGCAGCCAATCTGTGTTTTACTGGTTTTTTTCTTGGACTTTGCCCCAAAACTTGGGATGGTTGGGAGGAAATGTCTGGAAAGCAGCACAGGCATTAAGGGCTGAGTGGCTACAGATTCAAATAATTCACTTGCCTGTACCCGACAGGAAAATGATTGAACTCTTCTCCAAGAGCAGGAAACACATCCTGTAGTTGAACTTGATGTCAGGCGAGCTCTGAGTTCTCTGACACGTGACTCTTGTCTTACAAACACCTGATATTTCTCGCTGCTTCCATTGGCTTTGGAGAACAAAGGAAACTTTTTAAAAACTTGTTTTTCAAAGACACTCGGTTTTCAATTATATCTAATTTTTAATTTAAAAAAATTTCGAAAGCAAATCGAAATATGCCGGTTTAAATCGGGTGGGTGAGCCTTCGTTTCAGAATCTTCAGCATTGGAAAATTGCACGCGTTCACTCGATGTATGAGCTCCTGTCTGTTGACATGTTGAGTGGGTTGTTTGTTGTTAGAAATTAAACAACTGAAACACATACCCACTCTATCTATACCCACTCTATACCCACTCTATACCCACTCTATACCCACTCCATCTTCCTAATGCAGGCGGTGGTGGTGGTCGTGGCCTTGTCCGGGTAGTTTTCTTGCATGTATTACTACTTGTCGTAGATTACAGATTGTTTTGTACATTTTTATTTGTGTGCTAGTGCTAAAAAATGTTGTCACTCGAAGTCTGGAGTCAGTGCCTGTCTGTCTTTCTTATATCAAGTACTACTTGCGGAATTATTGTCGGACTTTGTGGTCACGATCTTCATCACGTGAGTGAACGCCCGTGTTCATCCGTATGTGTGTGTGTGTGCGTGTGAGGGAGAGGAGGAGGAGGAGGTAAAAGAAACGGCATAGAGAGGATGACCAGTGTAGCTGTGCCAGTGTGTCAGGTAGACTAAAATTGCCAGTCTCGGTGTGTCAATGTGACAGGTAAACTCAGATCACCAGCGTTGCTGTGACAGGTAAACTCAGATCACCAGTGTTGCTGTGACAGGTAAACTCATGATCACCAGTGTTGCTGTGACAGGTAAACTCAGATCACCAGTGTTGCTGTGACAGGTAAACTCAGATCACCAGTGTTGCTGTGGTTGTGGTGTGTGCAGAAGATGGTGGTGAAGTACCATCGCAACACCGCCAAGAAAGCCAACGAAGATGTGCGCGAACTGGTGTTCCTGGTGTCGGAGGAGAAAATCCAGATGATCTACCACACCGACGACGCCAGCATCGCCTCCTCCACTCGCGAGTTTGTGAAGCCGCACAACTGGCAGGAGAAGGGCGCCATCTTCCTCTGGTCACCTGACATGCACCAGACGTTCCAGGTGAGAGGCCGACACGCGCGAGAGAGCGAACAGCACGCGACACCTCAATGCATGAATGAAGCTGACCTTTCACACATGACTGTATTGGCATCATATCAAATAGCTTGAGTTCTCTGTCTCTCACACTTTCTTCTTCTTCTTGCGTGTGTGAGAGAGAGAAGGAGAAAGAGTGACAGACATAAAGCTCAAACTTTTTGATATCATGCCAATGCAGTCATTTTTTTTTAAATGGCTAGCTTCATTCATGCGCGCACACGCACACACTTGCACACACGAGCACGCACTCAAACATATTTTGTTATAAATTTAAATGATTCTAACACATAAAGCTATTACATAAGACAACATAAATGAGAAAGAAACGGACTGTAATCGAGTAATCCTGAGTAGGATTATGAATATGCATAACCCTGAGCTCATTTCAAGGGAGAAGTGTAAGACAGAGAGAGAGAGAGAGGGAGGGGCAGAGGAATGAACATTGTATGAACTAATGGGGAGACAATGGAAGCTAAACATTATTTATATTATTTATATACAGCATCTTCCGGCTGACTGTCCATGTTATTGTCATTATACTGTGAGTGTGGTACGGGTGGACTACCTGTGATTGCAGGTGGACCCTAACACAGCGGACAGCAAGCAGGTGATGTTGTACCAGCTGCTGCTGGAGCTGCTGCGAATGGAGGACGTGTGTCGACAGCGGGTGCGGGAGTCGGAGGAGGAGGTGAGCTGTCGGTCAAGGCCGTTGGAACACATATACTTCTACTTCTACTTCTACTTATGCTTATACTTATACTTATGACACTTATGCTTATACTGCAGGTTAGAGCCATCATCCAGGAGCGACAGGAGGAGGACGAGAAGTCCGAGCTCGGCTTGTCCATCTACGACACGGAGAGGAACGACAAGACCAAACAGCACCGACGGGAACTGGTGAGAGCTGCCCTCTGACCCGAGACTGTACCACGTGGCTTGTTTGGTGCGCTCTCTGCTTCTCGTCTGTCTCGTCCATGTCGGTCTTCGTGTACTGTGTTCCTGGCCTCCATGTCGGTCTTTGTGTACTGTGTTCCTGGCCTCCATGTCGGTCTTTGTGTACTGTGTTCCTGGCCTCCATGTCGGTCTTTGTGTACTGTGTTCCTGGCCTCCATGTCGGTCTTCGTGTACTGTGTTCCTGGCCTCCATGTCGGTCTTTGTGTACCGTGTTCCTGGCCTCCATGTCCGTCTTTGTGTACTGTGTTCCTGGCCTCCATGTCGGTCTTTGTGTACTGTGTTCCTGGCCTCCAAGTCGGTCTTTGTGTACTGTGTTCCTGGCGCCAATATCCGAACAGTTACTTCTGGCCGAGGGTGAAGAAAGTGGATATTTCTTAGTTGTTGTGGTCCTCTGGGTCAACCCTGGCTCGCCTGGATTTAGGGCTACAATTAGGGAAAGGGTTTGAGGATGTTACACAATTTCACAAGACCAGAAACTATCCCAATTGAAAGAAGTAAAGTAACTGCAAATGAAGAGAAACCAAGAAAATAAAAAGCAAATAAAATAATATGTGGCAATGAAAGAAAATGAATAAGTGTGGTCATTAAGGAAAGTAATTATCACTATTGTAAGTGTGTAAATGAAATAAAGTCAGTAATGTGTGTAAATAAAAACGAACATCATAAGACTGTAAATAAAGTAAATAAATAATGTCAAAGAGCAACAAACAATTGGCTGGTGTAGCAGATAAAATGGAAGTAGTTAAATTTTACTTGTTTAGGAGGCTGTGAGACATCCTGCAGCTGACCATGTTTATATTGCATGCATGTCTGAGTTATTGTGGCGCAGAATGTCATTCTAGATGTTTCTGGCGAATGTACTTTTGTTACTTGGGTTTCGATGCAATACGCATGCACTTCTTAGCAACAAAGATTGCCAGAAATACATGGGTCCGTTGGTGAAATATATGAGTCCCATACACTTTCATATATATATTACTGATTTTTAAAAAATGTAAAATGCAGACAGTATTGCGACTGATGGCAGAGTTTTTGTGATGTGATGGCAGGAGAGGCAAGTGATGCTGGAGAAGATCCGCAAGCAGGAGATGGAGGTCGACTACCTGGCGCCATTCTTGGCTCAGATGTCCGACCCAGAGAAGATTTCGCGCTCGCAGGCCTACACCCTGAAGGAGGAGAGTCTAACTGACCTCAAGCAGCGCCTCGTGGACAAGGCCAACCTCATCCAGGCCAGGTTTGAAAAGGTGAGGGCTGCTGGGGCTGGTACCAGGTCCACATGTGGGCGCCATTGTGTCTATTGAAAAAATAAAAACAAGGGTAGTATGTTGTGAGTGAGGCCAGTTTTCATCTGCCATCCTTTCCTTCAGCATCCCCATTATTTTTAAAGGGTCAGGTATTGATTCAGCAGCTGGGTTGACCGGGACAAGTGGGCCTCACGGTTGTCAACCTGTTCTGACCCCCAGCTTCGGGCCATTGCTTAGATACGTCTCTGTGCCATTGCCAGCCCTTGATGGACACAAGCATTAGTACCACTTTGAAGGTCTCAGTCCAGCTGTCCAGCTGTGCACGTCACTGAGTAGTTGTCCAGCTGCGCTGGATGTTGTCAAACTGTGTAGTTGTACAGCTTGGGAGGTGAACAACACTGTGCGGCTGGCACACGAGTCCCTCACTCTGGTCCTATAACTCCTCGGTCCTTAGGGGAGGACCCGCTCTACAATGCCTCCTCCTGGAGGTTCGTTTTCTGCTTGTTGTGCCGACTGGCAAAGCACACTGGTGTGAGCATCATCAGGCTTAGCTGTGTAGGTCCTCTTTTATAGGACTATGTAGGTTATCTGTTCATCTTTATTGTCATCGACATAACCGCCACTGCTGTTGCTGAAGACAGATTAACATGCGTGGCCTGACCGTCACGACCACAGCCGCAACTTCCACTACAATCCCCACCATCATCATTATCAGCCACAGCAGCATCAATAACACAAACATTTTGCCGCAAACTGACATCTTTTGATCTCGGCATCAAACCCCACCAGCCTGCCTGCAACATGCATTCCCTGGCATTCCACAAGCATTGCTGGCCTGTTGTGATAATTCCGCCATCATTTCAGGATAAAAAATGTGGAGAGTGTTTTATGATCTCGTGGGGACAAGTGCATGATAGAAGGACGTGTATGCTGTCGTGTTTAGCAGTTATGTTGATACACTTTTATGTGGAATGGTAGGATGTGTAGTGGTGTGGTCATCAACATGATGGTGGGCTGACAGAGCATAGTGGTGTGCTGTTAGTTACAGTAGTCATCAATAGGAAGGTGGGCTGCTAGGTTGACAGAGCATAGTGGTGGGCTGCTAGTTACAGTAGTCATCAATATGATGGTGGGCTGCTAGTTTCAGTATTCAGCAGAATATCTGTGCTGTTGAAGATGCCACGATACTAGAGGCTGACTGTAGGTGTTGTTGGCAGGAAACTGAGAAGCTACAGAAGAAACAGGCTTGGTACCACCAGAACCAGATCAGCATGTCCAAGGAAGATGAGGATGATTACCTGAACTACTGCAGCGAAGCCATGTTCCGCATCCACATCCTGGAGCTGCGCCTGAACAGGTCGGTCATGGGCAGTAATCACACTAGACACACCATTTATTACACCGAGAATTGTGATTAATTATGAGCAGTGATCACACTAGACACACCATTTATCATTGAGAATTGTGGTTAATTATTAACAGTGATCACACTATACACACCATTTATCATTGAGAAGTGTGGTTAATTATGAACAGTAATCACACTTACACAAACCATGCATGATCTAGAACTATATTTAATCAAGTCACTCATCTAAAACCGAAAGTTAACAGGTCATCGATGCTCTATAACTTATTTAAACAGGGTAAGTATGATTTACACCCATACTTACACACCTAACCATATCATTCGCGATGAAAACTGTACTTAAGCGGATCATTTACTGGCTACCTATACTCTACCACTATATTTACAGTTGCCTGTAATTTAGAACAGTATCTCAGCATGTCACCTATAATACAGAACTGTATTTTAACAGGTCACACATCATCTAGAAGTATATTTTAAAGTCACATATAATCCACATCTGTATTTAAACGGGTATTTACAAAAATCACACGTAAATAAGACTTCTGTTTGGACAGGTCTCTTGTCATCTAGCACAGTTCACAGTCGTACAGTGACATCCTCCTCCTCCTCCCTCTCCTCCACCACCACCACCCATCCATCCATCAATCCATCCGTCATCCATCATCATCATCATCTCTCGTCCCCACCTGACCACCACCCTCTTCTGTGTTAATAAAGATGGTTGTTACCAGGTATATTTTGGTGTGGTAGCACCTGTAGATGTGTTCTGAGTGTTCTCACTACAAGCCTGCACATTATGGGATGTATCCTCTCGATATTTCGGTATTTCGCTCCGATGTTTTTCTCACCCGTATTGAGTACCTGATCTGTACAAGAGCATTAGTTCAACGAGGCTGTGACCATGGTACTTGCACGAGGACGTCTAGTGAAACTCGTGCACTAGAGCCAGTGAGCCACTCATGTGTTGTACAACAACCTCCAGAGTTAACACTGTAAAACTCTCAAACTTTGCTGCTTCACAGTTCTCTCCGAACTCGCAGCACTCAGTGCAATCAGAATAAAAGTTTTTGCATTAATACGAAAATAGTTGCAGTTTCTTAGGATACCTCGCAGTTTTTTCGTCGATTTTCTGTTTAAAAAATAACCGATCCTGGAATCAGAGCAAGATCACGTGACAACTCTTCATTCCTTCGCCCAGTGCTCTCTTCAGAAAGTGGAGAGGGCGAGGTTGGTTGCGAGGTAAGACGGAGTCGAGGCTATTTTCAGTTTTGCTTTGTGGCCATAATTCGTTTCCAAGCAAGAACTGATCGATCACAAGCGGTTTGTGCCGAGTGCCATTGACCAACTTCTGATTTTTATTCATTTTTTTCTCTTGTGTCGAGTTCACAGATTTTATTGCAATCTTGGCAAAGGCTGACTGTTTGCAGTAACATTACACTTATCGCTTCTCCATCTTCCTTTTCGTTGACTGAAGGCTTTTTGATGGGGTGGCTTGTAGGTGGCGCAGCGTGGCGTGGGCAGGGGCGACCTATCAGACCTAGCCCGGGTGGCGGCCTTATTGACGGGCAGCTGGCTTAACTACTCTCAGCCATTCTCTCGGCGACTCGCGGAAACGGCAGCAAAAAAGCGCTGGCGAGGATTAAATGTCTTTGCCATTCACGACCGTTGGACTGTCAGATGATAATACGCAGCCCACCACCCTCTCATCTGCGCCACATCGATAGCCTGGCGATGATAGGGCTGGCGGTCAGCTCGTGCAGCCTCCACCTGAGTACATAACACGACGGAGAATGTATCTCGCTGGTGATATCTCTGTCAACTAAACAGTCAAACAACTTCTTGATAAACTCGCCGCTGGTATCAACGGCGACCAATGTTTAATTAAAAACACGGAGGTCGAGAGGCTAATGACAGTCGCCCCCTGTATCTGGCCTTCGAATGGCGGAGTCCAAGCCTCTTCTTTCACTGCCCTTGGGTAAGTCAGCTACCCACGTCTGCTGTGTGACCGAGCGGGTGTGTAGGGTGTGTAGGGGTGTGTAGGGTGTGTAGGGGTGCGGGGTGGCAGGCTTTGAGCTGTGGACTTAGTTCTTGTAGGAGCTCTACGGTGGCATTTGTGGCTTTTGCTGTACCTTGCCTGTGCCCCTTCTCTGAACACGACGAACCACTTCTAGTGCACAGGCCCTGCGGCACTCGGGCTGAAGGCCCCTTGATGTGAGTTTTCTTTCCCTGTAAGTAGTTGTCCTCGCGGGACACTAAGTTCTGAACATTTCTGATGATTTGGGGGCTTCCGTGCTCAGCTACTCAGGAGGTCAGGTCGTGCATAGTGATTGTTCGTGGGGTGGGCCACACATCTTGACTGAGGTTACAGAGGGACAGAAGGCGAGGTAATTGCAATTTTTGTTTTTATTGTATCAAGTGAAACGCCTCATCTAGCCATTTCTGAGGCCCTTGTTAGTTTTTATTTATTACATCTACTTGGCTTGAAAGACAGATATCGACAGAGTTTTCAAACTATTGAGTTTACATCTTACAGTCGCAGCCGGGTCTGGAATTTGTGTGGTAAGGAAGAGGAACAGTTCTCACCTGTAAGACTTGCATGTAGACTTCATTTCCACTTCTGTTAATTTTATTTTCTGAAAAGAATGATCTCGTACTCCCAAACGAACACGTGTCCATGACAACGATACTAACATGACGAAGTCAGGTGATGTTGGATTAAACATGAACATTATTGACAGAGTGTGGCCAGCAGTTACAAACTCTGTGTTATCCACTCCGCCAGCTTGCTATCCACGGATACATTCCACACCTTGGAGACGGTAAGCTGAGCTAGTCACGTGATCTCCGCTTTTTGTTTCAATATAAATGGCGCTCGGCGTGCTCCTCAAAACTTACTTCTATTGACCGAGGCTGGCCCTCGTCACAGCTGTGGGAAGCCTCCATGGGGGAGGATGCGAGGTGCAGCAGTCTCGCCCCCTGCCCCCTGCCCCCCGTTTTTTGTTGCATGTGCGCGCGCATGTGGCAGCCTCGCCTCCCTGTGTGGAGAGCTCTTGCCGCGCTCAGTGCTCTGCCCTTGTCCACCTCCAGTCTCTGAACTTTTCTCTCAAGTCAAACGGTGAAAAACGACTTTTGCTGTAAACTGTAGCAGGTTTTTCTGACAAACACCAGATAGAGATGGACACACAGCATAAAAACAAATAAAATGACGATAACTGAGAGAATACGGGACCTTTATTTCTGCATCTTGCCAGAAATGTGTGAGACAAGCAGCTTTTGATCATTTTCTTTTGTCTTCATATGCGGATGGCTCCCACGAGGCATTAATTCCCTGGTTTCGAGTGTAATCATGTTCAAAAAATGATCACAACAAGCTGTTATGCAATCTCATTGGCTGTCAATTTGCCTGCCTGCTTCTCTCTCTCTCTGTCTTTCTCTGTGAGTCTGTATGTCTGGGAACCCGGGCTATCAGTGTGATGTAGTGATTGAGCAAAATAATTCTCAGCATAAAAGCCTTTTGGGATCCGCTCGCCATTACAACATCAGGGTTTAGTGAATAACCTGAGCAGAGTCGGGATGATGAGTGAGTAGATGTCAGCAAGCTCGTACAGTGTTCCCCGTGTTGTCTTTCCCGTCAAGATGGAGTGTGCTGTTGGCAGTGCTGAATCACTGTCCACAAACTCTGACAACCACAACATTGCAGTGCTCTGGTCATGATAATAAAGCGGTGACCTGGTTGTCAACTCCTTTTGCTATTAATGGAAGCGTGTAGGCCGACATCGTGCACAACACGATGGAATCAACAAGGAGCTGACCACAGAGACCATCCCACCCGTCAGCGACAGCTGCCCCGAGGGTGGTGCACCCTGCTGTGCCCTGGGTGTAGGAGGCTGCACGGCAACCAGACTTGTCCCCAGCCACAGACAGACCTCGCAACACCTGGCAGTGACCTCAGCATGGTTAGCACCTTCAGTTCCACCAGTTAACGGTGTTATTGAGATGAAAGTGATGTCATGGACAGTGAGACCTTTGTTTAGGACTAAAGGACTAGCTACAGAGAACAAAACTGAAATGTTTGGGGAAATAAATACAGCGCTAGTGTGAAACGACTGTGAAGTGTGTCAAAAAGAAAAAAATCAAGGGCGAAGAACAAAATTGCACGAGATTCTCAGGGTCTCAGTGTCACGTGATCGCACTGTGTTTTTCAACTACCTGGTGGGTAAGAACTGTGCTTCCTCTGCCAGGTGGGCTCCATGTTGTGGTGTAGTTAGCATGATGACTCTGACTACATGCCGCAGCCTCTACAAACAAAGTCCACAGCACCTCATCTCTAGTCGTCGCACCTTTTCTTGCTGACTACATCGAAGGGTGTTGACGAGAACTCGGCTGTCCTTACCTACGACAACAACAGCTTCAGATGTCAGACTTGTTTGGTGATGAGTACTTCAGCTCCCCTCAGAAACTTTTCCAATGTTGCGGCATCAGGGACTGTCTGGGGCCGCCAGCTCTCTCTCTCTCTCAGTCCTGAGAGCTGGGTACCCGAAACAGCAGCGTGACCACCTCATAGTGTGACCACGTGACTGCAGGTACCCGCACGGGGCGCTGTTTTGGTTGTTGGCGGGTGTTTTAACAGGAATCTCATCGGTGACAACTGGCAAGCTGCGTGCTGCAGCATCCTTCAAACACTAGGGACTTGCGTACACACACACAGACACACACAGCACACACACGCACACGTTCCTACCTTAGACGACCTTCCAGAAAAAGCTGGACAACACACTTTGAAAGAAGACTTGAAAGAGTGGAGATGATTGGATTTCACCACGGAGCGAGTTCAGTTCAGGGTGTTTGCCACTAGGTATAGGTGCGACTTTACACCAAAGTGTTTCAACTGGAATAGGTGCAGGGTACAGGGTACAGGGTACAGGGTGGGTGAGGATTCGTGGCGAGGAGGAAGAGCTGCGGGTCGTCGTTGAAGTCGTACTCGTCTGGAGCATCGTCGTTGCCGAGGCTGCACATGCTCGGTGTGGGTCTCAGGCTGTGTAATGCTTGGCACACAGACAGACAGCAGGTGGTGGGGTCAGAACTACTTGATGTGTCACTGACACCTGTTGGCTGATGTGTCAGAGTACAACCAGCTGGCTCACATCGTCTGACCTCATGTTCCACCCGTTAAACAGGTAAAGGGAGATAGAGGGACAGGGTGAGGGTTATTGTCTTTCAGAATGTTGATAAATAAAGAGATTCTGATTCTTGGGTGGGTTTTTTTCCAATACCCAACTTTATTTATCTTTAGAACATAGGGGTGGGAGAGTGCAACCCAAAGCGTGAGCTTTTTGTTCTGGTCACCACAGATTCCGATGTTTGTGTTTGAAATCCCGAAAACATTTGTCTTTGTCATCCGAGCAGTTGCTGTTTAAGCGAGATCCCTCACACACAAAGGATGGCGACATCGGAGAGGGAGAAATAAGCTGCTGGGGAAAGTCAATTGTCGTGATTTAAATTATTCCCAATGTCTTATTAGTGAGGATTTATAATCGTAATTTATATATATGTACACACGCCATGCAAGAAAACAAATTAATTAAACTAATTTGAATACATGAATATTTCTGATGACGAAGGGATGAAATCTTTCCAAGTTTTCCTGGACGGTCCACCTTGAACTTACTATCATCTGTAGATGTCTCATGACAACCCAGGGAAGGTCTCTCGAGTCAGAGAGAAAGGAGTTTATTGCCAATAAGGCGGACAAGTTCATTTTCGTGAGGTGCCTCAGGTGACCGGCAGTCTGACAGCTGCTGACAGTCTGCTAAAAAAGAAAGAGAAAGGCTTGGCTGAAGATGAGAGATTGGGCACCCGGCTCGTGATCTCACAGACAAAGAAGAGACGCGCGAGAGGATTTTTTTTTTTCGTCTCTTTCATTCAAATCAGCGACAGCATTGTGGAGATGGTGGATACCATGCAGGCAGTTAGCAAGTCTCCGGGGAACACTCTCAAGACGAGAGAGCGAAGAAATCGGATTTTTTCTTTTTGGCGAGGAAAAAAATGACAGAGATGAAATCGAAGGTGAAACAGTGTCGCGGATGCATTTGAAGAGGACTTTAAACGCTGATTCAAAAACTGGGAGAAACAGAAGAACGAGAAAGTGTGTGTGTGATGAGACAGTGTATGTATGTGTGTGTGTGAGTGTGTGAATGAGAGAGAGAAAGAGTGTGTGTGCGCGTGTGTGTGTGGAATGTGTGGAAAGTGGGCGGAATGGAGCAGGAAGTCTTGTGAAGCTCATTTTTGCGAGAAGAGAATGTTGAACATGTTTCATCTGCCTAATCATCAACATCGTGGCTTAGGCGCTGAGCTCCCCAAGCCGAGCCCCTCCCGCCGCCTGCCACATTGTAAAAAGCGATAAACCGAGCAGCTAAACCACAAACCAAAGGGTTCGGGGAAAAAACCCACATCAAAACACTCTTCTGGCATGTGTAGATTCATATTGACATTTGAAGATAGGATGTTCTTAAAATCTAGAAAATTCATTAGCTCGTAAAGAAATCTTTTCAGCAAATAGCGCCTGCATTAGCTCCCTTGCTTGTGGTCCAAGCGGTGGAGTTAGCTCTGCTCTACAGGTCAAGGACACGACGAGAGGTTGATGTAAACAAACAACAACCATTAAATTAAGGAAAATGTAAAATTAGAATACGTTTTTACCTTCAAACTGCTGAAAATAACTGTTGTTTGTTTTTGTGAATGGTCGTCTTACTCCATACACAAGCCTCACCACCTGTCTTGTACGTTATCTTTACCTGTTCCTACCTGTCTTCACTTGATATTAGTAGCTATTTCTGCCTGGTGCATGGCAGGTGAATACGCGGGTAGATATCTGCCCTAATTACTAGCTGTGGCGGGTGAACTTTATATTTAGTCGTCAGGAACAAGCGAGGTGGCGCATGCGCACCACTCAGCTAAAATGTTGGACAGACTGAATAGTTTAGCCACGAACGTGTATCCCTGGACTGCTGGCAGACGATTTTTTTACAGTTAACTGTTAAAACGAGGCATGAGACTACAAAGCTTCCGGCTTAGTCACATTCTTTGTTAAGGTTCGCCGAGACTAACAGCGGAGAACTTGGCAAGAGGCTAAACGTTGGTCTCGGCAGACAGACAGCAATCCACCTCTACACGTCCATGAGCAGACAGACAGCAGTCCACTATATACGTCCGTGGTTTGACTGCTTCACGCTTTGTCTAGTCACGTGTTGCTAGTCCTGTCCTCTGGTTCTCTCTCTGCCTGTGATGATGTATGCGCGTTCTGCGCACCGACCCAAACGGCGAGGACTGGCCAACGATTTGATGACGTCATCAAGATGGCTGCAGCGAGCGGACGTGCAGTGGCCAAACGGAAATGAGTTCCTTGGGGGTTGGAAAGGGAGATAATTTCCTTGGTGGCAAAGGGAGACAACATCAGATGGCGCAAGGAAGTGCCGCAAGAAGCACTGCAGGAGGGGCAGCCGGTGTCCGGACAGTCACCAGACCCTCACTAAGCGAGACGCTGGCAGGTGGGGCAAAGGTCAACGACCTCTGTGACGGGACACGTCGGTCACAGTGGACGTGCGAGCTGATGGCCGCGATTCACTCTCGCGCCTAAAACCAATGCGTGGGACCAACTGCCGGCACCAGAGGACGCCACTGACCCCATGACTCTGAGACAGGATGACAGGAAAGAAAGAAGTGGAAGATGAACGATGAGTTGCGGTAACGACCCAGGCACGGTGACGTCACGACAGCTCACCGCGATGGAGACTTACGTGGTCACGTGACGTCAGATACAGAAGTGCGCTGTGACGTCACAGTGGAGTTGTTACTCTAGACATCAGTGTCTACAGGATGGATGTTTAATGTTTGTCGCCAGTGACTCAGCAACTAAAGAACTCTCGAAACAAGTTTTGAAGTGTGTTGAAGGCTGTGTGAGGACACGTGAGGTTTGGACGCTAATAAAATTAGAAACAGAATTTGTGAAAAAGTGAAATGTTTTCTACAAAACACATTTAATGAGCTCGAAACACTTTTTACAGTTTTTGTTTTACAGAATATTAACAGCTGACACATGAGAAATAATCTTGATACAACCCAATGTTGTGCTTGACTTGTTAACGATTGCATACCGACACAAATATTTCTAGGATTTAAAACAATACGAAAAGCCACGTGACTTGGTTGTTTAAAAAAGTAACACACGCCCCTGTAGGGATGACCTAATGTAGAAAAGTAATGTGGTGGCGGGTTTTGTTTGATATCTAGGTGACAGGAGTTTCTGTCAGACGGTAAGCTATTTCAGAGCTTCAATAACACAATGTGCCATTAGTCTGATGGTCGCGCCTCTGGCCGCTTGGCACAGCGAGTTGTCCTCAGGGTTACTCCCGACATGGAGTATGCATCCTGTCTGTGTCCCCAGCCCTGTCTCTCCCACTGTTTTAATGGTAGAAGTATTTCCCCCGGAGTTACCCCCGAGGTACGAGTCATGTCCCCTGCCTGTGTCTTAGACAGAAGCTGGCGACAAAAGTAGAAACTCAAAGGTTGACAACACTTTCGTCATGCCAGTCACCGCCATACTTAGCTCTCATTGTGTGATTTCTACATTAGATTATTTGTTGTTGTTGTTGTTGTTGTTGTTGTTGTTGTTGTCGTACAATGACATTGCTGATATTTGTAGTAGGTTGGTTGGTGTTCAGACTGAAGTGTGCCTTCAGTTCTTGCTGTGTGGTGCCGGGAGTGTGACCAAGACGAGCTATTGTAGCAGTGTGACAAAGTGTGACCAAGTGTGACAACGTGTGACAACGTGTGATGCTGTGTGTTTCAGGCACAAAGAAATGGCGCCTCACATGTACATGGCGCTGGAGCAGAAGCTGAGGAACGACCCGCGCCTCTCCGAGTTCTTGTGAGTCCACCAGCGCCACTGCAGCTACCGTCAGTGACCTTTGAACCTACAGCGTCTGCTCACTCACGTGAGATGAAAGACGAAGGGAAGATCTTTCTGGAAGATCCGATCGGCTTGTACAATAGCAGTTTGTTTGGGTTCACCCAGGAAGCTGCACTTTGAACCTACCGAAAGCACCGAGCCTTCAGCTCACCCTCATTTTCTCTTCAGGCCAAGATTTTGTTGTCAACACCTGCTGATCATGTGACACCCTAGTTGTACAAAGCTGAAAACTGTGTGTCTTTTGTGTTTGGACTTTACCGCGAACATTCAATCATAAGATCAACTGTCAAAGGTCACAGAGAAAGTGGGAAGAGTGTGACTCGAAATTATTTTGAATACAAATGTCAATATTTTGTAGAAGAGAAGAGATGATAGAGGTTTCATCGGGACATGTGATAAAACCTCGCCTGAATAGAGCACAGCCTCTGTGTTTCCAAATATACGCATAATTTTATTTATTTTATTGTTTCATTTTGTTTACTTTAAGATTACCAATCTGCTTACACAATCCAAGCTGAATCCTAGCATCCAGGGCGTGTTGGTCGCCTCCTGTGGCAGGACTTGCAAAGTCACATGCGCGATGTTGACAAACAAGGTTTGGCTGTGTGGTTACATTACAGGGTTTGAGGCGGTGTGTGTCTGTGTAAAATATAGAATTTATGTGGAGTCATCTTTGGCAAAGTGTGATCTTGTGTGAAGTGTGATAATATATAAATATAAATATAGTGATTTGGGGCAAAGTATGGCCCTGGGAGCAGCGTGAATATAATTGGTGTGGTCACGTGTACAGCGCGGTCTTGTGTCGAGTGTGATCATGTGTGATGTCTGGTGATGTGTCAGTTGTTGTCCTGTGTAAGGTGTGGCTGTCGTGGGCAGCTGTCTGTGTCCTCCACTCCTGTCTGTATGTCGCTCTCCTCTCCTGTCCGCGTGTGTTCTCACGTGCACGTGACGTATTACTTCCGCTCCCCCCACCACAACTTGTGTGGCGGACATCCAGAGGCTGGGTGAGTCTGTCGCCATCATTAGTTTCGTCTCGACGAGCCCCACGTGAGCTGCTGTTGTGTGAACTGCTGGACCATCAGACAGCACGCGCGTATTAGCATATGGGGTGGTGACATCCGGACCAACTGCGCCACCATTGTCACCAGCTCCGCTGGGTGGTCTGCCCGCTGGCCGGGTGCTGTCCACTCACCCCTGGAGTCACGGAAGGACCACGGCAGGTAAGTCTGCCGCCTCCTGCTGACCGGACACTCCACATCCGTACTCAATACCACTCACTGGGCCAGACACTCGCCGGGTCTCCCCGCCACCTCCAACCCGTGTACGTCACCCTTTGACCTTTTGCTTTTTTTTGGTTTGGTTTGTTTTATTCTAACTTCCCCATTGTCTCTTCCTTCACAGGGTCTTCTCCTGTCTCACTTTGACTGCACGACTTTTTTCTTGTCTTTCTGTAACTTCACTGGCTTGTCCCCAGTCTTATTCTAACTTTAATTTTTGTCTTGTTTCCTACAAACTTCACTTGCTTTCACCTAACAGTCACAGAACAACATTTTAGCTGTCAGGATGTGAGTACCAGAACTTGCTCAAGTACTGTTGAGTTGGTGGATTTTCTGAGTTGAAACCAAGCAAGCAAGCAGCTAAAACTGAAATAAAGATTTAAAGTTCCTGTTTCAAAAAGACTCGCAAATAACTATTATAAATTATTCCCCCCCCCAAAAAAAAAAAACCATTATATGAAACTAATAAATATTGGGGAAAAAGGTCAAAATAAAGAAAAATTAATGAACTCACAATCTGAAGGAAAATTTTCAAATAAATGTCCACAATTCCTTCTGTGAAAATAATTTCTGGTGAAAGAAAACCTGTCTTTACAAGTCAGGCCCCGTCAGTCGTGCATCCACAAGCGAATGGTCCTGCTGCTTGTCACCAAACCAAGGGACATAACTACACCGGAAGTAAAGCCATCTTGGAAGTTGGGTTTCCTTCAAGTTGTATGGGTGCTTGTTCGTGTAGACTGGGTGCATACTGTATATTGGGTGCATCTGATGCCAGTCCTGAAAAGGTCGGTGGTCATGCGCCTGTATATGTCAAACGTTGTTGTCGTCGTCGTCGCTGCGAGTCTCCTGGTGTTTGTGTCTGTCTGTCCATGTGTCTCTGTGTTCGTCTGCTCTGTCTGTGTGTCTGAACGTATGGATGTAGTTGTGTCTGATGTCCGAACTGCTCGATTTATATTTCAAGGAAAGTCAACTATTTTGTGTGGTCTTGTGACTGGAAACATGATCCATTGTGCTTTCCAGCTTGAATGGAATCTTGGGAGATATCACACTCGGTGTGTGTGGGTGTGGGTGTGGGTGTGGGTGTAGGTGTGTGCCTTCGCGCAGAATAGAAAAAAAAAACCAAGAGAATAGTAAGACACATTTGATGCTTCAAGTGTAAAGAAAGGTAGAAAGAGTAATCATGAAATTTTGATTCTGTAAAAGCAGGAAGGCGCATCAACGAGACCTCACTTGAGAAGTTAAAATTTAAAGAAAACGAAGGCAGAAAAGAAAGGCTCAGACTGAAATATTTGCCAGAAAACCCTCGCCCACCGAGTCCAGACACCAAGATGGCAGGAAAGGTGGACTAAACCCACATCACATCCAACTTTCACAACCTGACGGACAATGAAAGCTTCGGGGTGAGTGGATAATTTCTGTTGAAGATTTCAGTCGCTCGTTGAAGACTGTATTTTTAGTATTTGTGAGGACAGTGACGTGGGAAAATTGGGCCCCGATGACAATTTAATCTGGTTGTTGATTTTTTCTGTTTCTGATTCCCTCTCGTGCACCTCATACCTCCCTCTCTCTTTCTATCACACGTGTGTGTGTGTTGTCAAGATGAAGGGCTCACTAAACTTCATTCACTGCTGGGTTCCTGCAACACGTGGCACCAGGCCATGACAATGCTAGTCAACTGAGGTGTGAGTAGTCACTGGGGTGTGAGTAGTCAACTGAGGTGTGAGTAGTCAACTGAGGTGTGAGTAGTCAACTGAGGTGTGAGTAGTCAACTGAGGTGTAAGTAGTCAACTGAGGTGTGAGTAGTCAACTGGGGTGTGAGTAGTCAACTGGGGTGTGAGTAGTGGTCAACACGCGCGTGAGTGTCTTCACTCCAACACGCGCTCTCACTGTTGACTCCCTTGATGGCCCTCAACTCTCAAATATTCTCTTAGCACGATTTTACCATTTTGCACTTGAAAGAAAGCTGGAAGAATCTTGAAATCGTTGCCTGCTGGGAATATCCTCTTGTGAGGACGAACGTAACAATGTCATTCAATATCCTCAGTGATGAAAAAGGACGCGGTGCAAAGGTCGAAGGTCGCTACTCGAGCTCGTCTCTGTCAAGAGTTGACCTAGCGGATCAGGACCTTTGTCAAAGAACAGGCTTACAGAGAGTCCAGCCCCTGAGAATGATGGGACTTTCTTTGTGAGAAAATGGTGGCCTTGACAGAGAGAGTGAGACAAACAGTCGGACAGGCTGACAGGCAGATGCAACAATCGATATTCATAGCATCCTCCTCCTCCTCCTCCTCCCTGCATCCTCCGAGCTACAGTGGACTGCGGTTTGGTTTTCCTAATGAGTGGGTAACATCGGGTGCAAGATCTCTCCCCACCCCCCAGTGTGAGTGAACCTCCTCGTTCTACTCTTGAGATACACTCCTACAAACATCCGCACCGAGAATGTTCCAATGTAGACACATGTAGGTAAGGTGTGATTTCAGTTCTTTACCTTGTCTGTAGACTGTCATGGAATTCAGTGGCATAGCTAGATGCTCTGCTTTATTGTTATTTATTTATTTTTTGTGGTGAGAGGTGGCGGTGGTGGGGAACAGCATGCTGACAGTGAACGACGCTCACATTGTACAGAACCAGCAAAACGGAGGGTGCGTGAGTGCAGGCAGGCACACAATGACACAATGACAGTGACAATGACGATGACGATGACGATGCCAATGCCAATTCACACACACACATGGTGGTAGCATCACAAATCAGCTGCTTTCAGTGTTAAACCTCAAAGCAACACTTAACAAGAAAACAAATTTATTGACAATGACGAACCCGATCATCGCTATCACAAGAAATTATGAAATAATTTTCAGAATATTGAGAGTAAGATAAACTTTATTATTAAACTTCACGATTCAAGACTTGCACGTCAGTGTGCCAGAACAGAAAAATACAAACAAATAAAAACAAAAACAACCCGCGTCTTCTTTGATTAATGTCTTTGTTCTGTAATAAAATAATTTTCTTTTTCCTTTCTTATGGATCGTGGACTGAATGTAAAAAATGATAACGCTTGTTTTATTCTCTTAGCCTCCTTCGCTCTCTCTCTCTCTCTTTGGCTCCTCTACCTTTTTTGTACTTTGTGAAGAATCACATCTCAAACATTGGGCTGGTGAAGATGGGGGTGTAGGGTGTAAAGATATTCTGACCCCTCAGTATCTTTGTTGAGGAAAGCGGCTGCCACGTCTGGTTCCTACCCCACGTACAACTTGGTGTGGGCAATGGTGTGTGTGTGTGTGTGTGTGTGTGTGTGTGTGTGTGGGTGTGTGTGTGTGTGTGTGTGTGTGTGTGTGTGTGTTTGTTTGTTTGTTTGTTTGTTTGTTTGTTTTCTAACATTTTGAACATGGGATGTTTAGACGTATATATATCTAAGTCTCGAAACCGGACGAGCGGCATCTCATCCAGACTTGGGAAACAGTATCTTGGTATGAGATTCACCGAGCGGCTACAAACAACCGATGTCTACCAGACCTTTAAAGGCCCCGGATGTAGTAACAGGACCACGTGGCTGCACAACATACTTCCTGCCATTAGTCGACAGTCAACGAGAGTGTCTCGGAGGAAATCAGGAGGAACCCTAGCTGCTCCGCCTGGAGCTGGCGCTGTTTTTAACATGTGGAGGACGAGGAGGGAAAGAAGACAGCTCTGGCCGGGGTCTCCGGTGGTGGTTGGCCGAGGTGTGGATGCCATCGTCACCATGTTGCTAGTTTGACCCCGACTAGCTTGGCCACAGTCCTGCGAGGGAGGGACTTTAATGTCTGTCCTTGATGCCAAGCCCTCTTCCCACCATCAACACAGTCTGATGTTGTCTGATGTTGTCTGACTGATGTTGTCTGATGTTGTCTGATGTCGTCTGATGTTGTCTGATGTTGTCTGATGTTGTCGGATGTTGTCGGATGTTGTCGGATGTTGTCGGATGTCGTCGGATGTTGTCTGATGTTGTCTAATGTTGTCTGATGTTGTCTGATGTTGTCTGATGTTGTCTGATGTCGTCTGATGTTGTCTGATGTCTCCCACGCGTCCTGCAGTGGGCGTCGGCAACTGCTTTTCCGTTGCTTTTGGGTTGCTTTGCCCTGCAGCCTCCTGTCTCTGCCAGTAAACAAGGCAATTAGTTAGGCCGAGCAAAACACGGGACACCGAGGGGGGCAGGGAGACGGGTGCAGCCATTCCCTCCAAAAAGAATGTGAGGGGCAGAATGTAGACGTGGTTCACTATCAGCAGGACAAGTGTCCCCCATCCTCTCAAAGCCGAGGATCTTCCTATTCCACTGCCACAGCAAGAACAGTTCTGTAATCGGCTGACACATTACTTTTGCAATGATCAAAGGATCTTTTTATTGGCAACACGGAAATAGTGCGATCTTCCTCCGCCGTCCTTTGTCCACCTGTAATGTGACTTACAGCTAATGGCAGGAGAAAAAGAGTAAACAAGTCAGGAATCCAGGAGCGAATGGCAGGTAGGGGTAGTGTATCCAGGGTACGGCACTTTCCACCACAAAAGTAGTTTTGCCGGTTGACTGAGCAGGTGCAGCAAGCAGTTACATTGGACTTTGTGATACCTGTCTGTAGCTACCTGCGCTCAGTGATTTTGAGTAGTTTGAGAAACCTTTTATACATATTTTAGTCTCGTGAAATATTTCTTTTTGCTGTACAGTGAGAGGGCAACGTACCCGCCTCCACATCAAACGCCGCTGACCATTCTAGACAGACAGGAAACTTTAGATGATAACTAATGAGCCTGTTCCAGAAAGTTCTTGACACGTTCTTCTGTTCACATCCAATGTACTTCCATCAGAAGTGACGAGGATGCACTTGTCACATTGTTCCACCGGTACTTCCGGTACAGTCTCTACTTCAGTCCACGTGGATGGCCTCTACCACTGCCAGTCTCTCATTTTACACTAGTTAGCTGTGGTTCACGGGAGGTCGGGGGACATGGTGGATGTTATTTATGACCACCACCCCACACACACCCCTAGTGCTGAGTAATGTGGATGTAAGCAGACCTGCCTACCACAACCAGTCCTGTCCTCCCACTCCCCCTCCATTTCCCAATTCCTCTTCCAGCGACAGCTTCCACGTCTGGCTGTGGAGTGGTGCAGGCGGAAACAGACCAGGAGGCAGCCCACCACAAAATTTAGAAAAGGAAAGAACCAATAAGGACTGGAGTAAAAGCCTGGTCTTATCATGGGGAAGAAGTTCGCGGGGTTGGTAAACTGGGAAACAGGTCAGGGACAGACAAATGCTGACTAAGTGCCTGGTAAATTCCTTGAGATATTTTTCTGCCGGTGTCTTTAAACTAAATGTATTTAAGGATGGTCTGCATAGACCTTAACTATAAAACTGGGAAGAAAGATAAAACTTTATTAAGCAAAGGCAAGACATGACACAGGCAGGACACCATATATATCTTGTAAACAGAAACAGCTACAGACATAACCATGTATATCCACATCCAGCCATGGCATCACTTACTGTGACTGCTACAGACCATTTGTATGCTGGCACATCAACATGGAAACAACATTGACATACACACAGAAACAGTTTTAAACAGTTCCATCAGATGGAGATGGACACGAGTACTTTTAGAATCAGCATCAAACTGAAGTTCATCCCTCTTCCTGCTCTCCTTACAAGACCACGCATGGAAAGTTATGTTTACATGAAGAGAAACAGTTATGAAAACGACAGCAAGAAGGAAATAAAGACAGACAGAAAGAAAAAGAAAGAAAACATCACAAGCAAAATAAAAAAGAAAGGAGAAGAGAAAAATAACAAGAAAAGGCAACACGCTTCAACGTTAGACAACTCTTGTCCACTGATAGACAACTCTTGTCCACTGATAGACAACTCTTGTCCACTGATAGACAACTCTTGTCCACTGATGGACGTGTGACCGTCTGTCGGACACAAACATCCTTCGTTTCGGTGGAAAGATCCCTAAGAAGCAGAACCCTTTGTCTTCAGAAGAAAATAATTAAAATGCGCGATGTAGTCGTCTGCAGCAGGCTCTGGAGCAGCACATCACTTTATTCTTCTGTGCAGGCAGTCTGTCCATCATTGGCAGGGATACAGCAGTCTGTCACTTCAACTCCAGTTCCAATTCTCTCTACATCCCCAGTCAGGATGCAATTCTTAAGAGAAGAAACGAAGAAGATAAAGCAAAATCCTTTTACGACGAACGCGACTCCGGCAACACGTGACCTCCCCCCCCCCCTGCTGATGACACAAGACAAAATCAATAACATCTACCAAGGTTGTTTTGTTGTTGCTGTTGTTTTTTCCTCTCCTGTGAGAGCAGGGTACGGCAGGTGCAAGGGAGTCATTTTCCGCCAGAGAAAGGCCGTCAGTGCCAGACACCTTCATGCCTCCTTCCGTCTTACATTCCGATGGCGGGTGAGCATGGGGCGAGGAGATGGATTGGCTCGGCGAGACAACAAGGCACGAGGGATGCGCGTGCAGCCATGCGTGGATGAATACATGGCTGGATGGAAGACGAGCACGCATGCGTGTAGTAATGTCTGTGTGGATGCATGCCCTGCGTTTAAGGTGTTGTGAGGATGATTGTCTGATTGTTTTTCTGGTTATTTTATTTGTTCCCTTGTCTCTTCCACTGTCGTGACTTCGGGACATCAGGAGCCATAGGTATGAAGTTTGAACTGTGGATAAGAATCTGTCAACATTGAGTAAATTAGTTGACACTGGGAGGTCTGAAGCTGAGCAGCGAGAGATGTGACATGTCACAAGTTCTACATGTCATCTCCAGTCAGCTGCCTGCATGGTCACACACAGACAAGCAATCAGTCGGGCCTGCCATGATATATTTATGTATCTATATTTATTTGTTTGTTTTCTTTCTTTGGACTGACTTGGGCAGCGAAAATAGCCTGTGGTATATTAATCTCTGGCATCTATATCAACCTCAGATGCTAATGTTGTTAATTAATGGAAACTGTAAATAAGTTCTTCATGTTATCCATCATCTGACAAGTTGTGGACAATTGTAAACAATGTTGAGCATCAATCACCAGAAGTTGTATTTATAGAGTGTGTCAGTAAATGTTAATGTCATTGCCTGTATACAGGATGCACTTGTACACTGGGATTTTCAATGTGTTGATGAAACACAAGGTTAATTATCACAAAAATCAACTGACATTAGGTTTAACTTTTCCATCAGAGCTCAGTGTTGACAATTTGAATATGAATAAACTTCCTGTTGTTAGTTGGTATGTAAGGTAGTCAAAGGAACTGTTTGATTTACCTGAAACACACTCTTGCTTGTCCTTCTGTCCTTTCAATAATTATTATATTTTCTCTGCTTCAAAGTAACCTTCACATCAACAGCTTGTTGTTTGTGTGTTGTGTCCATCATTAGCACAGCATCCACTTTATTGTTGTTGTAGGCTGCAGATGGCAGTGGAATGTCCACTTACAGTATCCACAGCCAGGTGGGTTTGCTTTCAAAAGTTTGTAGTGTTGATGTAAATAATTATATACAAATATATACTGTTTTAATATTTTTAGCTGTTGCAACTGAATATAATACAAATAGTAAGTTGCTGTTTATGTTTGTACACAACTATTAGCAGCTTGCATACCTGACTACACACAAACATCTGATCCACATATCAGACAGACAGGCGCAGTGTCTGTGACCAATGAATTCTTGTCAGCATCTTGATGTGAAGGACAGACAGCAAGACAAGGAGGTCGCCATGGTGATAAGGTATGGGAGGGGGAGAAAGATTAAGAAAGTGCTAGTCAGGGCAACTTTTCTGCATTCTCAGACTCACCCAAGGAAGAAGAATGAAAATATCTTGATTCCTCTCCCAAAGCTAGTGATATTACAGTTTGTCAGCCTCTCAAGTGGCGAGAAGACTGTCCTGACAGACGAGAAGCACGCACAAAGACTTCAGCTCATTTTTGTCGGTTTTCTGGGAGTAAAAATGGGAGTAAGTTGACCTCAGGAAATGGGTGGCTACAGCAACTCGGACTAAAAGAGCAGACAATGATATTTAGGAGAGTGATGTTCGCTTCCCCGGCTTGAGGGACGAGCTCTCTGTGTTCCTTTTCTTTTTTTTTTTTTTTTTTTTCTTTTGTCTTGTAATGCTCTTGGGTTTTGGTCGTGTTTGGTGTGTGATAAACACTGATGATCGGTGCTGCTGGCTGCATTTCCTGCCACTGTTCTGGACTGTGTTCTGTGCCACATTGTCTTCTTCGTCTTCATCCTACTTCCTGCTTCATTCATTTTCTCCATTGCCACTAATATTCATGTAACGAAGGTGTGTTTGTGTCTGTGTGTGCGTTATTGCTTTCGTTTTAGTAAACATATAAAGGGTGGGTGTGGAGTCCTATGTCTTTGAGATTTAGCTTTGTTTCACCGACATATTTGAAGTACTTCTGTTCGATGACACTTACATTGGATTTGCCTTGAATGGCAGAACTGCTGTTTGCACTGTTGGCACACACACACAAACACACAAACACACAGTAGGCGTGCGACAAGGCTGTCCTCTGTCACCGGTGTTGTTTAATGTCTTCTTGGACAACATCCTGCTGGAAGCTCTTCCCGACCTCATACGATCGCGACAGCAACAGCGGCAATGGCTAGAGTGGATAGGAGCTGGCATAGCCATCAGGTTCACTACCAAGTACAAGCTGGACAAATCCCGGGTGATGGCCATCCTGCTGCACGGAGGTGACACGTGGACTCTGCTCGCCGACACGGACAGGAGAATCCAGCCATCGGAGAACAAGTGGCTGAGGAGCTGCTCCGGATATCAACACAGAACAGAACCAACGACTCTGAAGGAAACAAGATGGCCGACCTGGTAGGACACCAGCACGCGACCTGCTGATTGTCGCCACAACAGACAAGAGTGGCGGCCCCTGTCAGCTGCCACTCTTCTACAAGTGATCCTCCCAACAAGTGCTGGTCTGACTGACTACCTCACAACTATGAACGCTCAGTAGTCGAGGAAAAGCAAGTGTCAAACAGCGGTGGGCTTCTGTTGTCCATGAACTGTCTACGTCACTGCGAGGTCACCGACACATGTCAGCCCCGCCTCCTGACATGCAACTCTGTCATTTGTTGCCCCGCGGAGTCCAGACCCCGGGGAGACTGATTTGCCCCTCGGGAGTAGGCAAGCGCCGAGTAACTGCGGCCCCTGGACAGAAACGGTTGTTGTATCTTCCACTTGGCTAACAGCGGCCATTGACGGTCTGCGCATGCGTCAGTCGCTCAAGTCGGTGAAAAATTAAAAAGTCGCTGGTTGGCCGGCGCCTGGCAGTCACGTGCCCCTGATTGTGGTGTTCACCACTTCCGGCACCACTTTCTTTCCCTTCCCAGCCATGCAGGACGAGGCTGAGGATGTTGTCAGTGTAAACAGTTAAACATGGCGACATTGGTGACAGTTCCTTCCGTCTGTCAGTTAGTGTCAGTGGCGAAGACGGAATCGATGTTCTCTCGTTTTTATCTGATTCTCGCCGAGTTAACCTCGCCATCACAGGCAGCAGCTTCCACAGGCGATGATGTTCTTCGTGCAGAGTTTAGAGAGGTTTTATTGGCGGGACATCATGTCATCGGACTCCAGCAGACTTACTGGAACATGAAATGTGATGTAACGAGCAGGTCAGTGGAATATCCGATGGACTGCTCTCTTACACACGCCGCAGTCCATTGCCTGGAGTCCATAAAGGTCAAGGGAAGAAGTCTCAGACATAAATTGCAGACCAGCGATGTGTTTGTCCTAAACAGCACGTGGTAGTGTCTGGAAATAAACACTGAGTGAGACCCTCTGTACCACACACAAAGTTTAGTTGTTAGTCAATAGCTTTAGTTTCTTACTGTCAGTCACATGACCTGATTACTTACCGCATCATCTGAAACACATAAATGATAAATGATCTATCACTAATTATATAAATCATAAATATATGAATGATATATCACTAATCGCATAGCTATTTGATAAGGTGTGGCATTAAGGGTATAGCTATTTGATACTATGTTACCAGTCACATAGCTATTTGATGATATATCACCAATCACATAGCTATTTGATGATATATCACCAATCACATAGCTATTTGATCATATATCACCTATCACACAGCTATTTCATCATATATCACCAATCACATAGCTATTTGATGATATATCACCAATCACATAGCTATTTGATCATATATCACCAATCACATAGCTATTTGATCATATATCACCTATCACATAGCTATTTGATCATATATCACCAATCACATAGCTATTTGATCATATATCACCTATCACATAGCTATTTCATAAGACTACAAGTCCCGGAGCACCAGCTGATGGAGGATGGAGAAGAGACTGCGGCAACAGGAGGACACGAGTGCCGGCCTCAGCCCCAGTCCGTGCGGGGCATGTGGTGAGCAGTGTTTAGTCACTGACTTATTGCTCGTGCATGTCCTGGCATGTGAGCTCCGCCTCCTGCTGCACTGCAGCGCCGCCTGGCCATTAACCACCTCACCGCCAGGCGCCCTCTAGCGCGGGAATCAGGAAACAACGCACGTGACGACAGCACAGCACACGAGCTGCGGACTTTGCGGGGCAAACAGCGGCGGACATCTTGGATTAGCAACGGTCACGCTCAGCAACCTGGCGACAGCGAGCAGGTGGCGCTCACAGTCCTGCATTCGTGTGGTCACGTGATGTTAAATAATACTGAAACACGAGAACTAGTCTGATGGCGGCCGGAAGCGACCCACACACGCTTTTCTGATGATATTTTAAAATATTCATTTGAAGACTCACTCACAAAATGCTTTCTTCTTGGCGAGAGGCATAAACAACTGCACGCGACTATATTTCACGCCTGAAAAATTGCAGTGCTGTGTTATTCTCTTTATTAACCTTTCACCTCTGTGCTGAGGTCTGAAAGTTTGCGGCATGGTGCACAATGTTGGTGCTGACATCCTCATTGAGAAGATTAAGTGTTAAAATGAGCGAACACTCTCTCGGATGGCCTTTGAGCCGAGGCGTGAATATTTCTTCTGTGGCAAATAAGTCAGGTACAGCATAGGACAGCAAAGTTGTTGCCATTGGTCTTCTAATGCCTGCCTAGAGAAGGGGAGGGAGAGAGAGAGGGAGGGAGGGAGAGGGAGGAGTGATTAGACGAGAAGTTTTCATCAATCATGCGGAACTTGAGAGAAGCAAGCTGTGGACAAGAAATGTGAAGCTGTGTCCGGCCTTGTGTGTAATGATCCATGAAGTTTGGATCCACCAGACTGGGGGTAGCGAAATGGCCGTCATGGCTGTCAGAGCGAGGCTGGCGGGGAGTAGAACAGGTTAACTCACCTTTGTGCTTGAGTCTGTCTTTGTTCGTTAATATGACACGTGTTGTTACAACTCATGCTACACCATGGAGCACATCTCGTCATGATTGTTGTTACATCATGGAGAGGATACTTTGACCATCAGCTGCTTAAAATAACTTCTGTGACAATAAAATATGTTAAAAGCACATCACAGCGCGACAACAAGCAAATGTAATGGCAGACTGGACACACGCCTTCAGACATGAACTAAAAGCAATACACAATGTGTTTGTTGTTTGTGTTGATATTTGTTGCGACATTTCCTGTTGCCATGTAGACTTCAGTGTGTAGGTGGCAGCACTGACGTCTGTTCCTCCACATCAACAACCACCTCCACCTCCCATCACCCCCCACTCTCGCAACATGCACACGACGGTGGTTGGTTGTAAGTGGATGTGCTGGTGGTGCACGAGGTAGACAACTACGACTGTCAGAAATCCTGTCCATGGAGTTGACTGACCCCCCGACACTGAATAATCCACCAGCGGGGGGCTCGCGGGGGACATCGAGGATGTCCACAGGAAGTGAAGGCTGCGCAGGATTAACGGGTAAGTCTGGTCCCGGGGGTTACAGGGACCTGGTGCTTCCAAGGTGTTGGTGTCGTCACCAAGCACCAGGCGCCTGCTGCGGACTGTGACCACGTGACGACTGCGGGCCGCGCGCAGACGCAGACGCCATTGTCCGAGTTCCAAGACAAGCCAAGACCGTCGAAGATGAAGGCCTCATGGTGTCTCCGCTGGTGGAGCTTACAACATCAGCGGCAAGACGGGGGCTCGGGTGAGCATCAGCGAGACGAGGAGACGACTAGCGGTTGCTGGACGTGTTGCTCAGGAAAACGAGCGAGGAAGCCATTGTGTGTCGCGGGAGGAAATCCTGGGGATCCCCTGATGACGTGCCGAGGAATCGAAAGCTAAGACCTGCAAAAGAGCATTTCAACGGACGGTGTAAGATGTCAGCGAGACTGAGACTTAGCTATAGGACCACACAGTAGAAGGTTCTAGAGGTGTCCAGACTTCAGGTCTTAGTACTCACGTGACCCAGGGCATCGTGTCCCTCCCAAACCCGTTTGAAGACAACGACCAACCACTCCAGTGCTGCCGGCAACTGCCTCTCTCTCTCTCTTTGTCTCTGTCTCTCTTCTCTCTCTAAGCTATCATCTCAGGTGACCTCAATGTCAGGGACATTTGCTCATCTTATTTCTGTGAAAATAAACATGAATGCATTGATGTTCCGGGAAAAATACCCAAACATAGTCTGCCATCTTCGGTAGACTGAATGATCATTCTATCAAATTGAGACTGACACACTCACACACACACACAGCTACAGTATATATTATACATAAACAATATTATACAATACTAGAAACTACACATTGTATGGTTTAGAGTGAATTATAGTTGTACTATTTGAACGATACCTTGCATATGGAGTTTGCTGTGAATTACATTTTCCGGTAGAGTTTAGTTCAAATTGCGGTGTGCGGTTTATTGAATTCTATATTTAGACAGAACTAGTCACGATGTAACACATCCCGTACAGTCTCACATTTTCACACGACAGCAATGTTTCACAGTCCACCCGTCTTGTCAGCTTGAGTTGTGATACCCTTTGTCAGTTGAATACCAAACAATATCAATGAGTCCAAGTGCACCGAATGTCTTTCTAAAGTGTTTGAAGTCTTAGGAAAAACAACTTGATATGGCGATTGTCTCGTGGGTAATGGGAAACTAAAGTTACAGTAATTTGTGGAGTAGGCGCTTCCTGAGAGTAATTTGTGGAGTAGGCGCTTCCTGAGAGTAATTTGTGGAGTAGGCGCTTCCTGAGAGTAATTTGTGGAGTAGGCGCTTCCTGAGAGTAATTTGTGGAGTAGGCGCTTCCTGAGAGTAATTTCCTCCCAACTCGAAATTGAACTCCGGAATACAAGGCTAGCAATGATTATCAAGAAAAGTTTTGTCTGTGGACAAGCAGTGAGATCGAAAGTCAACAAATGTTGTGTGTCTCTCCGCATTGCCATAAACTTAGTGGGTCTTAAATATATAATGTTTTGTTTTTGTTTGTTTTTAAAGTGTCAGACACACTCTACTCACTCTACACTTCTATGCACGCCATTTGTTTTCGCTTTTAATGCTCTCTCTACATCCGGGTCTCCAGTTGCAGCTTGGTGTACATCTGTACAGACACGTGTCGTCTGCTCCAAGGAAGGATCGATAAGCATCCTGTGTGCTTCCCTCTGTCACTCTATACCCCAGCTTTTTATATTTCCATTCATGGCGGGGACTAGCAAGCTGCAGTCACGTGACTCAGGTAAATGTCACGACAGTCGTCTGTCTTTGTTTTTGCTGGCGAAGCCTGCGAGTCGGTGGCTTTGTGTGAGGAGGAAGCCATGCCTACGGCTTCACTGATATTGAGGCGGGCTGGTCCTTACCTCCCCCTAGTCGCCTGAAGGTGGCGCTGCAGGCGATGATAGCTCTACAGAGGGCGCTGCAGGCTCAGCGTGACGTTGACTCACTCGATGGTGTGAAACATTCAGGGTGTAGATGTGGGAAGACGAGACTGAGACAGTAAAGTGTGAGCTGACTGTGAGTTGTGAGGTAACTCTGAGTAACTCTGAGTGTTTGTGCTCAGTGCTCGCCCCTAGACACCGCCATCTTAGAGGCCTTCACAGCCTGAGTTGTCTGTGGCTGACATTTGCAGGGGAGGTTATTGATTGAGGGTCTTGGCTGCTTACGGTGACGTCTTGCTACCTGTAGGTGGCGCGCATGGAGCGTGGAGTGCTGGGCCCTGGCCGTGGCAGGTGGCGCTGTAGTGTAGCGGGCGTGTGCCATAGCACGTCCCGTAATGCGCCTGTAACACCGTAGTGAGCTCACAGTCTCACATCCCTCCTGCGCATGTCAGGGGCGTTACACTGCTGCTTACTTATCGCAGTTGTCTCCTAGCAATCGTAATGCCGCGCAGTTGTCTCCTAGCAACCCCGCACACCGCGCGCTTCTTGCAGAACAGTCCGACCATCTGCGCATGTCAAACGTAGCAGCCCCATTTCCGCTATTTCTGCGCATAATAGCTCCACTTTCTGTGCAGAACACTTCCGGTTTATGCTAATTTCATGTGCAAAAGCTTTTTCTTCTCGCTTAATATCCAGTGGCGTCTGCGCATGTCTTTCCCAGCAGCACTCGATGGCCACCGCCTGTTACCTGCCCAGGTCCTGTCCACCCAGCCTGCCTGGCGCGCCTCACAAGCCCACCCGTGCTTCTTCCTGTGCACCTGCTGTGTACCCCGTGTAACAATCATTCCGGGTGGCTGAATACAGCGTACATCTGGGCAACGACTGACATGTCATAGACCGCTAAACATCGGTGCGACAGAAACATCTCGAAAGTCCAAGGTGCGAGTGGTTTTGGTAGCAAATCTTCTGCTTCAGCTTTACAGGACTGTTCTTTCATTTCCTTTCACCTTCAAATTATTATCTTTCCTTTATTCTTTTGCTTGCTCACCGCCATACACAGGATGGTGGAGTTGTTGTCAGCCAGGCATCACCAGACTTGCATCGCTTGACTCTGGTGGTAACGGCCAGACCTTGACCCACTTCATTGCCCTGTTTGGTAAAGATGTTTGTGTACGCCGAGACTTCCATGGTTACCAGCCTCCGGTTCCCAGACATTTCTCAGTCGCCGCATGCAGAAAGGAAAAGCGTGAAGGTAGGAGCAAGGAACAAATAAAATAGTCCCTCCGTGGCGGAGAGGTGAAGAGTGAGTGCAGCGCATGAACACAACGGTTACATGGTGTGAAGACAACAGGTTGTCGACGTTGTCGCTGCGCCTGTTGTTTTCAACTTTCGTTGCAGAACGTTGTCGAGTCATTTGGCGGCTATATTTCACCTGATACCACGTGACCTTTCTGGTCCTGACGACTTCTATATTCTATATTCCTCCGTCTCGGGAGACAGTGCTGCTGCTGCTGCTGCTGCTGCTGGAGGTGGTGGTGGTGGTGGCGGTAGTGGTGGTGGTGGAGGAAAGGCTGTTCTTAAAATGATTTTAATTCATCTTCTCAACAGGTTCTGTACCCATAATTAAGTGAAATGACTGACACGACAGCGGTTACCCATGTACCCTGGAGGCTTCAAAGACCGACCCGTGGGTGCTGGAGGTCAAAAGACGAGCGGAGTAATTGCTCCCTGGGTTGAGGGCGCCACCTAATGGCACGGGCGAGATTGCGGTTGTGGGGTGGGGTAGGGTGGGGCTGTGGTAGTCCATCAGTCGAGGCCTGGTTGTCCTCCTTGTGCGCATGCGTGGTGTAGGAGCAGCCGCTGCAGCTGCAGTTGGTGGTCACCGAGATGTCGCAGTATGTGTCGACAGGCGGAGCCAACTAATGAGGAGAGCACATTCCTCTGTTCACACGATGTGAGATTGGTGGAAAGGATGGAGGAGAAAGGAAGAAGAGTGGCGGGGTGGGAGGGTGGAGTTGTCGTAGAGCCTTGGACGGCTGTCGCTGACATGCGCGATGCGGTCTTCCGGTCGTCCACAATAAACGGCGCGATTCTACTTTTTTTTCGTTATTAAGATGATGAGCAGAATGCATGCTGGACACGATGATGGATGATGTGTGATGGCGAGTCAGGTCACGAGAAGGACGAGACAGAAGTCTCCTGGTTAGTGAGACAGAATTTATCACATAGTTCAGGTGCACACCACGTGATGGTGATTCAAACATTCCCATCCCCACCACACCCTACACCCCTACACAACACCATCCTTAGTAGAGGAAAGGGAGTGAATCAAACAGAAATCCACAGAAGCATTCACACACGCACGCAGTCACAGACACACGCATCCACACAATCGCAGGAAACAGATTTTTTTTATAGAAAACTTTGCAGACATTTTTTTTTCTAACATCTCAAGTTTGGGAATCGTGGGCACCAGAGGAGCACTGCAACCCTGAGGTAGGTGCTATAAATAGCGAGACATTCTGTCAGGTGTTACACACCTGTACAACACTCACACAGCATGGAGATGTTTGAACATTTTGAAACTGTTCACATGTTTGTAAGATTTACATTTAAAAATGAAACGTTTTCAAAACACTTTAGTGAGATGTAAAATGAAGGTTTAACACTGAAATATTTTGCATCCAGTTTGCTTCAGACAACATTTAAGCTCAAACGTTGAAAATGTATTGATGCTGTTTAAAGTGAATACTTCAATAATAATAATAACAATAACAATAATTTATATTGTTTAAAAAACATTTACCGAATGTTTTCATCGGAGACGAGGTGGGTGATGTTCAGTGCTATTTACCGTTTCCCAGTCAGGTGCGCGGACAAGATGCGCAGAAAACCACAGTCCCATTTGTCCGGGTGAAGGTCCCATGCACGATTCTCCCACATTGTCCCAGTCCTCTGATCATTTTGCATCAGAAATATGTGTTGTGCGGTCTTCTGAAGAAAAGCTGATGTTGCTGGGGCATAGCCTGGACAATCAGCCATGAAGCCTGACACACACACACGGCCAGTACAGTAGACAGGTGTCTACCAATAATCACAGCAAACACAACTCATCTTTGTCACCACTCCCTTTGAATGTTGTTATTATGATTATTTTAGCCTAGAGATTTTTCATTCTTTTATTCTTTACTTTTTTTCCATTGAAGAAGGACTTCTATTTTTATATTTTTATGTACATATTCTATCTATCTATATACAGTAAACAGCTTTATTGTGCGAATCATTACCAAGCCATTGTCTGTACCTTGTCATCATTACTAACTGAACACACAGACATGAGATGAACAATCATATTGTGTCCCTCCCACTGGCATCGTTCATTCAAACATGCTTTAACCACGTGTCATCATCGGAGCATTCACTTCCTGTTTCAACATTTCCCTGTCATCATTTTTTCACCTCCAGTCGCTGCAAGAAGCAACTCAGGATGCTGTGATGCACCGGCATGGCAACTGAAGAAGGCATCACAGAATGGCTGTGTTTTGCACCAGGAAGAGATGGCGGAAGGAAAGAAAGAGAAAGAAGCAAAAACGATGAGAGTTGCATCAGATGCAAGTGTGGTGCACACAGCCTGCAAACTATATTAATTGTATCAACTAGTGAGACTTGTCAACAGTCGACTGTTGGTGTCTACATCAGCACTGACTGTGATTTGTGACATGTCTGTAAGTCTTTTGTTTTAATAGAAATAATTAGACCACAGGTCACGTGCTATTTGTGAAGCTGCCCCTAAATAAGAAGGATTTGAAAGTGTCCCCTAAGTTATGTTCCTGTCCTTCTTGATTGGTTATTTATATTCTTCCAGAAACTAAGATGAGAATAAACAAAGCAAAGTGTCATTCTACAAGACTATGTAAGTATCCCACCAGCCACCTTTGTACATCCAACCAAAAATGATTTCTCCATCCTAATTGTGCCATTGTGAATCCCAGGATACCATTTGATGGGGCAGGACTGTCCCTGTGTCCTCTAATGTCTGTCAGTGTATTGTCAGACAAGACTACAACGACCACACTGTGTGGGTGTTGGTGGCCAAGCATGACTATGATTCACCAATAACAGAGAAACTATTTCTGGTCAGCTCTTCAGACGATGGACAAAGCTTGCTGCCGGCCTCTTGCCGTCTGTCTATTCCTGTCCCCATCCACTGGAGTGGACTCCCGTCTACACACAAGGAAGCACTCACAAACAAAGACTCAAAGTGATGACCAGCCATTCATTTCCTCGCCTTAAAGGCCTCGCACCTTTGTGGAATATTGGGAGAGAGAGGTGAGAGGAATTGCAGGGAATTTTCCACTTTATTGCCACAGAAGCTACAACAAGTTTTCTGACATGTTAGTGAACTCTAGGCACACACACACTAACTAACTAACTAACTAACTAACTAACTAACTAACTAACTAACTAACTAACTAACTAACTAACTAACTAACTAACTAACTAACTAACTAACTAACACACTAACTAACTAACTAACTGTCTTTGATAAAACAAAAAAGATTTGTCGTAAGGTAAGCTTTTCTGGAAGAGATTGCAATTTTTGAGAAAATCTTCAGTATCGTCTGTTTCTCTGCAATGTGGCAGCTTGTGTTGTTGTTCAGCAGACAATATAAACTTTCTGTAAACAAAGGATCCTTCAAGGCAATGTGTGTGTGTGTGTGTTGTGTTGTTGACCTTGTGTGTGTACATGTGTTGTAACAAAAGCCTGTTGTGTTGTAACAACTGACTTCAGTATCACCTGTACTCTCCATGTTTCAACTCTCCGCCATTGTATCGTTGGACCCTCACACTCCATGCACAGGAGATATTGTCTCACGATTATGACTCGTTATCGAGATTTATAACTAGGAAACCTCAACAATTCTCTCGGCATTCATATCCGGTTCTCACCCAGCCTTCACTTCTCCGGCTTCCCATTCTGGGTTTTGTTGGTGCTGCCATCTACAAGCCTTTCTTTGCCTGCCACCATCGGAATGTGCATGTTTGACGAGTTGATGAATAATAATTTGTGTGATCACCGCTAATTTGCATGTTTTCCATGCCACGAGTATCTTCCATCAATGGTCCGGAAGCACTTCCGCTGCCACCCCAGCCCCTGGGACAAGACTGCGCATGTCTGTCGGGGGATCAATGACAGCCCCCGACGCTCTCCTCCTCGCCAGCAGCTCATTAGGCCAGCGTCGGACATGCGCAGTGGCAGGCAAACACCACACACAACACTCGTCATTGCCAGTCACATCAGCCTCGCCATCGACCAGCGCTAAGAATAGCCCCACGGCCGGACATTACTGCATTTCCCAACAGCCAGTGATAATGTTTCACCGAGAAACTTTAGTCCTCAGGGGGCGATGATAGGGCCCGCCACGCAAAGCACGAGCGGCGCCACCACGTGACTCAACGGGTTGGCACTGACTGCCCACCTCTTTCTGGTGATGATGATGATGATGATGATGATGATTAATAGATGGTTTTGACTTTCGATGTACTGTCCTCAAAGTCAGCCCTTAGGTTACTTAGTAGAACATCACGTGGCCACTATCGTTCTCTAGTGGTTGGCCCAAAGGCCGGCCTAATCTTCATCCAACATTGTTTTTTGAGGGTTAATCTATTTTTTTGTGGTGAAGGTCTTTGTTTTCTGAGACCCGCGCGTGTCTTATCACCTGGGCGAAGCCAGGTTCCAGATCCCAAGAAATCGCAGGACGGTTGCTCGCGGGCAGACCCAGGACAAGATATATTTCCAGTTGCATGCTTTCAGATTAAAGTAGCATCGACCAGACTTTTCAGGTAAAAACTGAAGTTTCATACATGAAAATAATGAATTGAGGAAAACATTAAGATTAAGAGCTTCTTTTGTTCGTGATACGAAGCCAATAAACAAGGCCATACGACTGACAAAAATGCCATGAAGGGTTTGCTGTCAGGTGACCCTGATTAACATCTCGCCATTATTGATGACTGCTAAAGACAAGCGAAACGTTTTTATAATAAGCCATCCTTTGTGCTGGAGTTGGCTATTCTCTTATCAGAATGAGGGAGATTGAGAATTTATTACTTGATGCATTACCTTTAATTACAAGTTTTTCTTAACAAGTGTTCAGTTCCTATTCATAACACATGCCAATTATCAATCAAGCATGGCGGTCGCACTAAACTATTTGCACAAAACTTCATTCATCATTAAAATATCACGATTTTACCTATATCACTACATCGTTACATTTTCATT
Organism: Pomacea canaliculata; assembly: GCF_003073045.1. Lineage (NCBI taxonomy): Eukaryota > Metazoa > Mollusca > Gastropoda > Architaenioglossa > Ampullariidae > Pomacea > Pomacea canaliculata. Next base: position 1,805,780 of record NC_037597.1, read on the forward strand.
ACAACCACTCAATAGTTATATACAAATGCTAAAAACATTTCCCGGACTGGGTCAGGGGACGGCTCAATTCGGAGACCGCGGCGTAACTAACCTTCTTGTTCGGTGATGAGAACTCTGAATACCAGCTCTCTTGGGTGAGCACGATACTCAGCAGCTCTAGCACATTCCTTATCATTATCCTCATTCTCAATGCATTCACTCCCTTGTGGTGAAAATGGCGAGAATAGAGTTTAAAATGAAGTAGGGTACAGGGCGATCCGTGATACACAACTCCAACAGGTCGAAACACATTTCTCCAAACATTGCATCTCACTAGCAGTAGCAGCATGAGCAAGCTTTAATAGCCACTGGTAGCATTGTAGGTCAAAGTTTATCTGATTGCATACCTCTACTTCATTCCCATAAATAACATTAGAATGTTTCTGGAGATATTGGAATGTTGTGCGGAGAATTGAACTGAGGAAGGCTTTTCTAAGCTATACAGACACTTGTCTCATCAATCTTGTGTGAAAGGGCGGGTGATGGTCAGGACAAGTTTACTTCGCCAAAACGCAGCAACCATTCTGTCACACAGTCCATATCTGAGTGAACAGAGGATAATTTATCAGCATTTTTGTCAGCGATTACCATGGGATAATGTCATTACAACAAAACACAACCACCCGTAAAGGAATGAATGAATAAGTGATAAAACTGCTTTTTAAGAAATGCAATTAGATGATTGATGTTGTTTCATAGAGTTACAAATATATCTTCAGATTCTCATTAAAGATTGCCTTTATTTACGAAATCCATTCTATGATCATTAATGTGGACAACAGAAATATTTATACTGGGCACGGCAACACGACTGCAGAAATCGGGAGCGACAGATGGAGATACAAACTGAAGTTTCCTCGTTTTCTGCGAGAAATCCTCACAGTTAGGAGCTGAGGACAGCAAGGCACTGTCCAACTTTGACCACCAGATAGTTCCAATTCCTGGGGTGAGGGTGCAATACAATGTATATAATAAATATAATAGTCGATCACTTTTATTTCTGAAAGTGAAGCCGTTTGTTATAGTAGTCAGGGTGGGGCCGGCGGGTGGGCTTGGGGAAGCACTAGGTAGCATTTGTTTTTTGGTGCTGAGAGAGAGAAGAGGGTAGGATCGTGGTCCACACGCGCTTTGCAAAAAGTTCTCATAATGAACTCCTGAAGCCCAGAAAATTGCTTCCGATCTCCAGGAAGAACTGTGCGGAAGGCTGTTTTCAAGAGCTGGCAGCAATCCAACTCCTCCTCTCTGCCATGGCGAGGTAGTCTACATCTGGGGGGCATTTTCTTGTCGCAAATTTGGTCTGGCATTAGTGAGAGACTTGACAAAACATACTTTTAGCAACATAATGGTGAAGTTTTGGGCTGCATGCAGGCTTTCACGGAGGTTTTGTTTTAAATGGCGGACATTTCTCTCATACTTGTTTATCTCGTGGGGATTGTTGACACAGAGGGTCCTGCCCACTCGCTTGTTAGGTCATTGTTGACATGTTTTGCCATAGATTCTGTTTGTATGCGATACAAGACTGATATGAAGGGAGTTGTGAATGAGGTGTTTACACTTCTCACTCAAGGTGCATTTGTAGGGGCCACCTTCTCTCCCTCCCTCGCTAAAATTCCCTTTTATCCCTAAGACAGTTGAGTCAACTGGTACGCTGCGCTGCATGGGAATCGAACCCGCGCCCGCACCACCAGGTTTCAATTCCTGTTTAATTATCCACTTCTTTCATGTGAGGAAGAGAGAAGGTATACTGCTAGACAAAGAATTTTTCTCTGCTGGACATGGTAGAAGTATTTAAGGCGACACAGACGTCTCTGATATTTTGATAAAAATCTTTTTGTTTAAACTTTTTTATCACCAAGCGTTTTTTTGTGTCAAAGGGTGACTACTGGAGTGGCTAGCTGTGTCTAAGTGGCTAGCTGTGACAGGACATCACGTGCCATTCGTAGACTGCACCGGACGTGACCTCGGTCTACGGGACTCTCCTGAACTCTACTCATCACCGGGAGACACGTGCAACACTTGTCTTTCTGTGGAAATCTGTTGTCAAGCGTGTTTTGCCTGCACGTGGAGTAATGAGTGGCTTGTATTGTGCTTGTACATTATCCATGTCAGCGTGAAACAGGTCACCAGGTCACCGGTCACCCGGTCAGTCACCATCTTGCACAGGTGATGAAGGGGGCTGGGAGTAAGCTGTCGTTTGCCTCCTTGTCTGGAAGGCTGTTCTTTGTTTCCCTGTCTAACAGGTAATTAGACCGCGAACTTGTATTACAGGGTCGACTGCTGGCAGACGATGTTTTCCAGTTAACCACTAAAACGAGGCAGAGACTACAAAGCTTCCGGTTTAGTCACATTCTTTGTTTCGGCTCGCAGAGACCTACCTAAATTAACAAGTCAACTTCTAACCAGGCTGATTATGTATGTAGTTTGAAAATGTGGTAACATTTCCATGACGACCGACTAGCTCTCTATACCTCCTCCCATCCCACCTTTTCTTTTTTCCCTGGGGGTAGCTTTCTTGGGAGGGCGGTGCCCGTCTCCTCTCCCTTGCTGCCTTCCCTTCACCCGCACTGTACTGGGGGTCAGGTACCCGTCAAAACACTGTTGACTGGGGTAACCCTGGCGTCTCGAGGTTGTTTTGTTGTTTTGCAGGAGGAACATCGTGATGACGGGAAGCCAACGGACTTGTTTACACACAGAAACACGAGACAGAGGCCTTGAGTGAACCTTTCACAAGCTTTGCCGAGGACCGCAAGAAGCCGCCATGAAGTGGACTGAGCATGCGCTGTGAGACAAAGAATGGAAGCTGATGTCACAATTACACAGAAGTGCATTCCATTCCACACAAAAATTATGTTCTTCCTGTTAGAAACCGTTGCGCCATTTTTTTTTACCTGCTGACGTCAGCCCACATTAAGTCGCGGAACTTTTTGTGCAGGTTAAACTGAAATCTTTAACGGTAAGCACCTCTCCAGTGTCAACAGCAACAAGACACCAGCAGCACCAGTGACATCAGCAAAGCCAGCATCAACACCCAGGGACACCAGCAGCAACAAGTCGTCAGCAGCATCAACCGTCTCGGGGCCCGCTGCCTCTGACTGCGGTCACGTGACCACTCCCGCTGCTAACCCATCAGGCCCTGGCACAAGGTTCTGCTTCACAACTGATGAGACGAGCTTTTACCGAGAAGTTTATACAATGGATGGCACAGGAATGTTCTGATTTCACGCCGAGGTTTTTTTTCTAATGAGTTTCCGGTTTTCTCAGAACTTCCATGTGTTGTTGTTGTTGTTGTGAAGACGTTGGACGTGGTGTGATTGTGAATGTTGTTGTTAAAGGGCTCGCCAAGACCTTGTTGTTATTATTTAGCGAGGTTAATCGTTCTTCTCGGTGGACTGTCCAAAATCCAGTTTATGCAAAGGCTGGAGGTAGTACAGACAGACCAACACGCTTGCAAAAGTTTCGCATTTTGTGGACAAGAGGTTTGGATCGCATTTCTTTCACCGCCAGGAGGCTGGTCGCTCGTGACTCCTATCGGTTACAGAATTATCAGATTATGCCGCTGGTGTCGTTTACAGCTGAAATATTTTTTTAAAAATTTATTTGAGGAAAAATATGAAATGAATATTTTGGAGTAAAATCATGCTTTTAGTATATAAGTGTTACATTCGATACCAAGTAAGTCGATATGTGAAGGTGTCATTGACTGTAAAATCCACTTTCTCTACAACATTTTTTCAGGCACAAAGCCAAAGAAAAGTTCAATGAGGTCGACATTTAACAGAGAGCATCGCAAGCAAGCTAGCTTTGCTGTCGGCTTTCGATCAGGTTAGCCTTGGTCTACAATTTCAGTCAGAAAAAAACCCATTTTATTTAAAATGAAGGAAAAAGTTGAGTAGATGAGATCAAAGGCCTGGCCAATAGCAAGGAAGGCCGCTGACCATCTCCAGGCTGTCTGCATGACAACGAAACTAATTGTCTGAGCGGCAGGTCCCGCTACTCCGGCACTCGCTAACACTCGCACTGCACGCGCACGCACGCACGCACATCCATATACACGCATACAGACAGAAGACATGGGGATGGAGAGATTTTTGTGTCAAACTTGATTCTTATTAAAACGGGGTACTTGAATGGATGCTTGAACACCTGCAGAGCTGTCCACCTGTAACACCTCTACTGTCATCTGTAACATCTGTAACACCTCTACTGTCTGTCATCTGTAACATCTGTAACACCTGTAACACCTCTACTGTCTGTCATCTGTAACACCTGTAACACCTGTAAGCAAGGTAGCGGGTAGCAGGCGGGAGGCATGGCGAGAAGCCCGAGGCTGAGACCGAGTTGAGAGGTTGTCTACAGGAGTTGATGGCAAGACAAGGTGTGCGAACATCGCCGCTCACGGAAATGCTCTCGTTCGGTCGTCAGCGCCAATGCGTCTTTCCACGGAAAGATAAAAATGTGGATGTCAAGCTGCGCGCGCAGGCAGCGGCGTTCGAGGATCGATGAAGATCGATAAAGACCGTTGCACAGGACGAGAGGCTGGCGGACATGACGACCGTCCATTGTCCCCCCCTCCCCTGTTATTGTCAGCAGCCTCCTCCCCCTCGCAGCCTTCCTCTCCATTTCACACTCGTCGCCCTGGGGTCGAATTCCGTCTTTGATCGTCGCTACATCAGTCGTCGAGGCCTCATCACCGCCGCCTCCGCCAGCACCGACTTGCAGGAGAAGACAGGAGGTATTAATGTGATGATGTCGGAAGCGAGATGTCGAGCAGTCAAAAAAAACATCTAGACTACGAGGGAAGCAAGATGGCAGAGGAGGACGGATGGTGTTGGTGGCACCATGAGGACGAGAGACGACGAGAAACGATGACAAACGATGAGATCAGGACTTAGAGACCTGTCCAACAATGGGAGGGAGAGGGAGGGCCCCACAGCGGAATATCTGAGAAAATCTTGATAAGATGGACTGGAACCTGTATATCCGCCTTAATTAAACTTAATTAGTAAAGATTCAGTTGTTCCTTCTGTCTCTCCTTAGTCCCTATAGCTAGCTTGCGGGTGGGGGTCAACTGAAGGGGGGAGAATGATGGAGTCTAAAGAAAGAAGATCGTTAGAGAAGGTGTGTTACCGACCTGTGTATGTACCTGGTGTCTACCTTGTTGTCTACCAGCCATTCTCTCAGAGACATCAGGTGGCAGCAGAGAAACTAAAGCTCGACAATGTGAGGGATTTGAAAGTAATGAGGAGTCAGATGTAGGGAACACATTCCAGGGATCGTGTCCACCACAAATACATGTCTTCCGTGCTGCCCGAAAATAAACCCTAGAATCAGTTTTCAGAATGGTCGTTATATGAGCCACCCCGAATACAAGCCCATCGTCAGCAGGATGGACGGATTTGTTCGTCTGTTGAAAACACGACGAAGGTATTGGATTATAAAACAATAATCTTAGAGAACAACTACATCGTGAGTTGTGGCGATGTACCAGATGAGACACTGTACTAACATCAATGTCCATTTTTCTACATGGAAAATAAAACATTCCGTGAAAATAAGCTCGAATACATCTTTTGGACAAAATGTTGATACAAGACCCAGAATTATTTTCAAGGAAACACGGTAATACACGGTAATACACAAATTTTCTGTCACAAAGATGTCCGCAAACCTGACAAGCTCTCTGTAGGTGAGAGGACAGGTTTGTTATTGCCACAGAGTATTGATTGACTTTATTCGGACAAGAGTGAGAGAATTATTCGTTCACGACTTTGCATAATAACACAGCTTTTATTAGTGCAAATTGGAATACATATTTGTTTGGGGAAAAGTAATAAAAAATAAAAGATTTTCTTTTTTAGTTAACATGAAAATGTTGACAGTTGCAGTGTTTGGCCCCCGGATGTCAACACTCTAGGTGTCACTGAAGTTCTGGTGTTGAAGCAGCTGTCATAAAGAGCTGTTACTTGTCAACTGTCACTGAAGACTTGTAGGTCAGATGATCAGGATATGGGGAAACAACAAGAGATAAACACAACAATGCCTGGGTACAATGAGACAAACAAAGACGAGCATAGTACAGGGAGAAGTGCTTACAACCGACCTCAGCTGTCCAGCTCCACCGCATCTCTACCCAGCCTTACAATGCTGTCATTGTCTAGGTCTGCACTCCACATTCCACGTTTACCAGTCCCATCCTCTTCCACTGACACGAGATGCGAACCTGTTTGCTGATGTCAGAAAAAGAAAATCCAAGGAGTAAAGACTGATGCCTGACTACATTGCTCTGAGTTTCCTACCTCAGGAGTATCACAGAGCACGTTCACTACCCCAGTGAGATGCCACAAACCCTCTCTGGCAGCAAGAAAGTAGAAGCTGGTCTGGTTTTGGTCACGTGACCCATGACAGCTCTCTGTCTACCACCTTCATTGTACCTCGGAGCGAGGCCGACGCAGGAGTGAACATAAAAAGTGTCTGGGAAACATAAAAGAATAAATTGACTGGACCGTGTAGGACTTGCTGGCATCCTCCCGACAGGACAGGGAGGCAAGCCTCGTCACCCGAGGTGTCAGCATGGTCACACAGAATTCATGTCGAGGCAGCCTCATGTAGGTCAACCATTGACGGTCAATGAACCAATGAATGGTGTCTGTACCAGTAAATGGTGTCTGTACCCTCAGAAGGTATTCATGTCCAGGCAGCTCAAGTAGGTCAACCATTACCCGTCAATGAATCCAGTAAATGGATGAATTACCCAAGAGCTATTCCTGAATGACCTATTTTGCGAAGAGCTATAATTAAAGAGGAAATAATTTATTTCCTTCAATAACCACATGTCCTTCCCCCGGTCTACATCTATTTTTGTACTTTTCTCATCTTCCTGGACGTAGATGAATTACTTCATTAAATCTCGATGAGTCCTGTACTGACCACGTGACTCTCTGTGTGCTGCAAGTATTGCTCTAGTCTCCTCCGTGTATTTCTGGGTATGTTGATTTTTTTCTACCCTGTCTCTGCTCTACTTTATCTCACTCTACATACTCGCTTCTCTGTCATTTCATCATCTGAAACGTTTTCAGTTAGTGTTCCCCTTCCCCTGATGCTGCCACACACCTCGAGGGCAGGTGCATGCTGGGTACCTCGACATCCTTCCAGTCAATCTTCCCTTCTTTACATCTCTTTTTCTTCAATGAATCCACTTCAGTGGTGTGTGCGAGGTGTTAATCCACTTGTGTCCAAACCTCGCGGGTGGACAACGGAGTTTCTGTCATTGCTTATCGTCTGCTCATTGTGTTTGGTGCTCGCTGGACTCATCGCTACTTGCGTCTTCTTGCCATCAAGCTCGTTATTAGTTCAACTCCATTCTACAAGTTTATTGACACTGAATCCTGTCCTCTCTGTCACCATGTCCTGACCAGTTTTTCTCGCAGCTTCTGCAGCCTCGTCCTCCCTCAAGGTGTGGTGGCGCTGACCTCACTCAGGGATTTCTACAGTAAAAACATCGGCTGTCGTCAAACCTTTTTTTCTCTCAATACTCTGATTATTTCAGAGCTAAATACAAATCCGTCGGAGGCATAATGGAGTCTGGGGCATAGAAATGCCTCAATGCCTCATTCTGTACCACCTCACACGCGCCTCGCTGCTGCTGACTGCGATTTAGAAAAAAAAATGCTCAAGGATAAAGCCTCGCCTCCCTAAAGAAAGCCAGAACATTAAGGAAAATGAAGAAATAAATAAAGAGAGTGCATCTATCTGTCTTCTCTGGATTTGTCTTACAACCGACGTGACGATGCAGAAAATGTCCGCCATTGAAGAAGTGGAAGTCGAAGTTGTCTCCCTTGGTAGAGCTCTCTCGTGGACATCAACTCCTTACTTTGCGGCTTTCGTCTGTAAAAATAGTTTCAGAGTTTTAATTATTTATTAGTTTTATCTTTACTGTTTCGCTGTACCCTGTTCGCAACAGTAGTCGCGTGGAAAGTCGTCGACACGACGCTAGACGGGTGAGGGACTGAAATACTGTCACCTGTCCACCCGGGGTGCTCCATGTAACAGGGGATAAGAGGATGTGGGCTCCGAGACATGGTGAACCACGTACATTTCACTGTCATTACTGCAGCTAAAACAATTATCTTTTGTTTAATTCTTACCAGGTATCCATTGATGTCTGAAATGTAGTTCCACTTCAACACCGCACTTTATTTACATGATTGCACCCAGCGGGACTCAATTCACTAAAACTGTCGTCTGCTTGTATTTAAATATGTTTAATTGCTGACTTCAAACATGGTAAGAAAAGAGACCAAAATATGATTTGTCGTTGAATAGCAAGAGCTCTCTCTAACGACTGGACCTGTCGAGGGCGGGGGTCCAAAGTCCGGTCAGACCGTCGGTGGAGAGAGAAAGGAAGAGTTGATCAAAGGACTTGCTGTCTTCCGCGAACAACAGGCCTTTCCTTACACCCAGGACTGCAGACATCATTGAGAGAATCCCAGAACAGAATATAATTCCACCAGTAGGCTTTGAAAAGAAAAAGTAATGAAGGCGAATAAAAGAGAAAATACAAGAAAAACGTATTCTACTGCCAAAAAGTATAAAGAGAGAAAGATTTTTGTTCTGAATGACCAGAGCGTGATTATACTAGTTACTCGTGCAGCTAGAAAATTGACTGAGGCCTCAAACAACTTTTATTTTGTCATTCACTCTCTCTCTCTCACACACTCACACACTCTCTCTCTCTGAATTGAAATTGAAATTCTTTCACACAATCTGAATCAAAATTTAAATTCAATTCTTTCAGACATAGTTTGAATTGAAATTCAAATTCAATCCATTTTTTTAGACACACACACACGCATACACTCTCTCTCGCGCACACACACGCACGCACAGGGATGCACACAAATGTTGCATGAAATGCGTCTTTGGAGAAGTTATTCACATTTTTGTTACAGTTCCATTGGACTGCAGTTTTGTTTTTAAATCAGTGTTCCACAAAAGGTTTCCCAACCCTGATTGAACATCAACTTCTCCTTGTCCAAGATACACGCTCGCGCTCACAGTGAGGCGCCCCATGACGTCACAATGGTCTACAGACCCGCCATCTTGCATCACGTGCCCAGCCCCCAACTGGTTGTAGCCTCTACAATGTAAGCTTATCTATACACACTTCTGAGGTCTGTGTTTCAGAGCTTTGTCTGTCCGCCACATTAGCCTCAGTCGTGTGAATTCCCGCGTCACATCGTCACATCGTCACATCGTCACATCGTCAGTCTCGTGACGTCACTTGCCGACTCTGTGCTGCTGGACTCGTGCAGCGCTCGGCAATCTCTCCCAACTCTCTGTGCACCCAGACCCCTGCTGGATGATAAATTGTGTCTGGCCAATCTTTCATTGATCTACGGGATGCTCAAAATTCAGTGAATTTTTATTCGTTTTGTACACATCATATCGTCTATACGCAACACGGTTGTTGTATTTTTTTTGTTTTTTTTGTTTGTTTGTTTTTTTTAAACAAGTGATGAACGTATATTTTATGCACTCTTCAGGCTTTGCTTGAGAAGAAACATAATAACACCGTTTGATGCAGTCCAACTGGACTCAATCACTGGAGTTGCTAAGAAACTGTTTCGGTCAAAGCGAGTGAGAGCAGCCGAACGTTGGCCTGTGGACTTTCTAATGGACCCTGGGATGGAGAGCAGACATGTTGGGTCCATAACAGGATAAGCAGGCGGCACAGATCGGTAAGTGGTGTCGACATGAAGAAACCAACTCTGACTTCATTCATTAGTCCATCCACACGTGACTGGTGCTGGTCTTTGTGGAGGCACATAGGAGGAGACAGCCTGTCAGACCAGCTTTGTGTGGCAGCCATCAAGTCCTGCACAGGTCGCCCAGTCCAGCCTTTGACCTTTGTCAGTCAGTCCTTCCCGGGTCACCGCGGCGTCCACTCCTCGACAGTCTGCTACAAGGTATCGTGCCGGGTCACGTGGTCAAACCCAATCAGCTGGCACTGCTTGACTGTTACAAGTAGAGAGAGTGGTGCGTCGTACCAAGTCATTCATTTCCTCAGGACCTTGTTCTCCAATGTCTGGATCCTCCTTTCCGCAGCTCAAGCAAAGTCCACGTTTCTCATCTGTACAGCAGGACCGGTCTTGTACAAATTGTACTTTATATGAAATGTGATGATAAGGCTGCACCAGACCCTGTCATCACCACTGATCCTGCTGCTATCCTGAGTGGAGCTGCCATCCTTGGAAAGGGTGGCTCCGGGTGATGCTGCTTGCTGTTTCCGAGGGTGGCTCGCTCGTGTACATCTTTACTCTACCATTGCCAATGTCCATGACTTTACCCTTAGTAGTCTGTCACACTGTCTGTCAGTCTGTCGGTAAGACATTGCAGTCACTGCCTGTGTCATGTCTGTCGTCTGTAAAGTGTAGTCATGGTTACATGCACGACACGTCACAAGTTGGACAATGTCACTATGTTCATGGAGCTGTTCTCATTGGAAGACTTGGCACTCGACAATGCACTGTAGCCAGTCCTGTCGACTGGAACTATGCCCAGAGCAAAATGTTTGTAAAGACCAGCAACACTTGTGACATTCAGAGCTGACACAATGTTTGTAGTCATGGCGGATGTTCGCCACATAAATATTTACTCAGACGTCCGAGCCTCTATCATGTCCCCCTAGATGACTGGGTAATACTATACATGTCTGAAGACTTCAGGTTCAAACCGTCTCTCGCTAAGTGCCAGACCTCGACACAGCCTCCTGCCAGAGGTCACGTGCTGCTCGTGCGTCACCGTCAGATGTCACGTGGTGTAGGGCAGCGCTGCTGGGGGTGGGCGGGTGAGGTGGCGACGGCGTTGTAAGGCAGCGGGAGGAGGAGGCTGTTAAGATGTGCAATCTCGTGGAGAAAGGTCTGAGAGCAGACAAATGGCGGGTAGATTAAAAGAAGCCGGGATGGACTGGGTGCCGGTCGCCATCCTGTGTCAGCTCTCAAGATTACAAAGATGCTGCTGCCGGTCGCCATTTTGTCACGCATCCACCACATCATCTTAGCCACGTGGTCAGTAATAGCCGAGGGTTCTCTAACAGCCACAGCAACACAAGCACAACAGCTTTGGTGCTGTTCCCATGGCAACCAACGATGTTACTTTAACGTTGTGTCTGTTGGTGAGCTGCAAAAGTAGATGTTTGCAGTTGTTAGAGGGTTAATCAGATTTTATCTAAACAGGATTTTATTGCCACACAACTTTTGCTTGCTTACCTCGTGTTTACTCAACCTCCAAGCAGCAGCATCCCGTCCTTCTCTCCCTCGCCGAGCAACACCAATGAAACAAAGATAAACGAAGACGGTCATTGCAGGCTTTAACATGTTTATTTGAGAAATTCTGTAATTTGCAGAAGCAAGGAGATAAAAGGAGGAAAATGGCGGAGTTGCTAGGTGACGAGTCTGTGTGCTCAGCTTTCACTGATGTCTGGGGATGGGGGACATCGCAATGAAACTCCAGTCTCCGGTAATAAAACATTTTTCAAGGGAGGGTGAGCAGGCAGTGACGAAAGACCTCTACAAGGGGGTGGGCTTACGGTTTCCATAATTCGATATCTACATCATTATAACTCCCAGAATAATGTTGAGCTGTCGTCCAGCGCTGTCATCGCCTCTCGTTGATTCACAGATGATATTAACAAATCGGAATGTTTTAGAAATGTTTATCTGAATACCATTGCAACCTACTGTCCATTGAATTATTGAAGTCAGAAAGAAGCTTAAGCCAGAGCCGAGCTTCCAGTGGCGATATCACGTGATCACGGCCATTACTGTGAGAACAAAAAGAAAGTGGTTCAATGGGCTAGGAGACGCTAAGAGGCTAACGACGTACGAAGTCTGACTGGAAGTAGGTTTATGGGTTTCTTAACACTCGAGAACTCCATTGACCTACAACAGGAATAGCACGAGCTTAGGAATTGCACAGTGAACCTCACACTGGCCTTGCCATGGCGGTCTCCTCAAGGTGCAGAGGTCACTCACATAGACATGATGCTCAACAGACCCTTCTCTCTGCCTCCCATTCTCTCTTCCCCGCTCTCTTCCTCTCACTCTCCTTCCCCTCACTCTTCCTCACTCTCACCCTCTCACTCTCCCTCCCATTCTCTCTTCCTTCTCTCTTCCTCTCACTCCCCCTCACTCTCTATCCTTTCACTTTCTCTCCCCTCACTCTCACTCACTCTCCCTCTCTCTCCTCCCTGATGTGTCGGTAACACATGTCTCACTACCAGTGGCGAACTAGAGAGCACGAGGGATGTAGCGGAACCTCACAATGAAGTCAAATTGTCGTCTGCTCGATGTCCCTCAACTGGTGATTTAGAAGATGTGAAGTGAAGCCGGACTCCGAGCCTGAGGCTCAGCAGCTCAGTAGGTAGATAGATGGCGACTAAGATGCTGAGGTGGCGGGTAGCTGGTGATTCACACCCGTCTGTACTCCCCACATCTGTCGCTCTCACCATTGTGGTTCCTGTGCAGGCGAAGCTTGTTGTCCATTTTTACTAATTTCTACACCTTACGGTCGTCTTTGTCCGAGACCTTTGACCTCTTGTTGATTCATCGACAGACACACCGTCTGGAGGCGGTTGACATATTGCAGGTGTGTGTGTGCTCCGTGTCTGCTTGTTGCTCCTTGCTATACACAGGATGCAGAGAAGCTTACTCATCTAGAAAATTGCTTCTGTAACCAAGATTTGTTTGTTTGTTTGTTCCTTGCTCATCTTTTGCCTCATCACCGAATTCATTTTGTGCTGCAAACAGGTTTGTCGTGAGAAAAAAAAGGAACAAAGCAAGGAAGGAAGAAGTAAGTGAATGAATGTTTATTTATCTCTAAATCCCGTTAGGTAGCATGGGGTGAAGGCTGTCCCGGAGGAAGGGTCCCTGTCCTCTATTTTAGAGATTGATTTTCATGTCAGCGGCTCTTCATAAATCCACAAAAACCCAGAAAGGGTCTTTGAGCCAAAAATAGAAAGCAGCGAAAAAAACTTTGTAAAAACTGTGTGGAAAACTGTGAAAGTTGCTGCGAAGTGTATTAAAATTCCTTTTAAAAATGTGAATCTGTGACATTTATCAGCATGAGGGTAGAGGGGGACACACACACAACACACACACAAACACACACACACACACACACACACACACACACACACAAACACACACACACACAACACACACACACACACACACAAACACACACACAAACACACAATTTACAGATTTATTACTCCAATGTTGACATATAAAATCACCTAGCCTAATAATTTGTACAAAAATATGTGAAAATATACAGATACTTCAGTCCTCGTGGTTATGATGCTTCAATGTAAAACAGATGTATTCTCAAAAATAAAAATAAAAAATAGCTCTTCCATTAACAAAACTCAAAACACATATTTACACACACAGAAAATATCACAATCACACGTTCCAACATGAGCACACCCCCACACACACACACACACACGCACACGTGATCTGGGTCTGTTGAGGCTGACCGGAAGTCGGGGGCCGGCTGTGCTAGCCCATGGCTATGTCTTGCAAGCCAGCGACAGGAAGTGTGTGGCAGCGCCCTTCATCACGGAGTGAGGCGCGAGGTAGTAAGACTATCCCCCGGTCCCTCCTAATCCGCTCCTCACTCACACAAAAGATTGTCAGCCCCGGGAGGCCGCCACATCGTTTTCCACGAATTCATTGGCGGCCCCCGGATCAGCGGCAGACTGATTTGACATTTTGAGGCCCCTCCGGCCGCCGAGGGGCTTACAGTCACAATGATTACAGCCTTTGTCCCGCCCACCACGCCGGCCATAGCGAGGCTATCAACTGTCGTCTTGGCGAGTGGATGTCGTCGTGGTGAGGTTCACACTAATGTGCGAGCTGCCGCATGCTGGCCACCGCCATGTCTGGTCTCTAGCGCCACTAAACTGTCATCTCAGCCTCCACACTGCTCCTGGGGGAGTGGGCCAAGGTCCGTGTGGACATCGCCAGCTCTTCTCTCGGTGTCGCCAATCACAATCACCATTCACACTCACATCTTCACATCCTTGTGACGTGGCAGTGCGAGGTGTGACTGATGGCGGTGTGGTGATGCTGATGTAACCAAACCGACTGCTCCGACAGTTTTCTCTCTTGTCTACGCTCTACCCAACTTTATTTCTCTTTCAACGTCCTGACGTCAGACTACGTCGTCAGTCACACGTCATCTCAGCTCACAGTCACGTGTTTTTACCATCCAATCGTATCTTCGACATCTGCCTTGTACTAACAAGTGTCTTTAAGTGTCAGCTATGCTGCAAGTCACGTGTCATGACACAGGGTTACGTCTGGGATCATCTGACAGACCCTCGGCTTTAACACCTTAACACCTGTTGCCTGCAACAGTCTTCACACCTGAGATACCTTTAACTGTCGTCACATGTATTCACGTAGTCACGTCTTCACGTATAGCTTTACGTCAGTCACACGTCTCCACAGTTACTGTGGTGTGACCTCACCTCTTGTGTGACCTCAATTACTGTGTGTGACCTCACCTCTTGTGTGACCTCAGTTACTGTATGTGACCTCACCTCTTGTGTGACCTCAGTTACTGTGTGTGACCTCACCTCTTGTGTGACCTCAGTTACTGTGTGTGACCTCACCTCTTGTGTGGCCTCAGTTACTGTATGTGACCTCACCTCTTGTGTGACCTCAGTTACTGTGTGACCTCACCTGCCTCTTGTGATGTCTCAGTCTCTCTGGACTGCCATTGCTGTCTGGAGCTGCACTCTTGTAATTGTCCTTTGCCCTTCTCTTGCTCTGGTATTCAATCTCAGTCGCCTTGGTCTGACCCTGGTTTGTCCACGACTGCACTCGGGTCCAATCCCTGCTGCAATCTTCTTACTTGCCATCCATCCAACCATCAGGACAGCAGCTACCCTCTTCTTGCCATGCACGTGGCCACCGAGTGTGGGAAGGGCGTCAGACGAGGGTTTACTCAATCCCACCATGCCTCAGGCTTGTACAAAAGTTCGTACTCGTTAACAGCAGGCGTGATGTTCTGTAAAGTACAGACTGACACTAAACCAACCCCAAACATGTCAACACATAAATATAATGAACTGTAAGGGGTGGAAACCTTGTAATAAAATCCTTCTCGCCTCAAAATAAACCAAAAGTAAAACATGGAAGTCAGTGTAGACCTCTAATCAAAGGAGCGGTGATTCCACAAGTAATCAAATTTAGCAAAGCCGAATTAATTAAATGACAAAAAGATTTTTTAAGATGTGTGGAGGAAGATTAAATTAGTCGGTGTGAAAAGCGAGAATAGAGAATGAGATTTTTGCCCTCGTGTTTTTGTATCAAAGGTCGGTCAGTGGCCAGAAATCAATGGCCTCGGCGGGCTTGTGTTTGGGGCCTCCACGACAAGCAGACATCACGACGGAGGAAGACAGGAGGAAACAAGGGCATAAAATCCAGAGAGAAACTGGAAACCATTTCTGGCTTGACAAATGGCGGCAGTTTCCTTGGAATGGTCTCGAATGGGAACAGAAAATTGTGTTTCAAGTCTTGATGCCTCCCATTAGCTGCTGTACTTTTCTTTTTATTCTTGTCAAACTCGAGTCTCTTGTCCATATGTTGTTTTTTTTTTAGAAAAAACAACAACTGAGAAACAAAAAAAGAAAAAGAGTTTTGGATTATCAGTTAAGTAAACTGCATTTGAAGATTCTTGTCATCGTCATCATTAAGCCAAAAACATAAATTTTCAGAAAAGAGAAAAAGTACACTTACAATTCAGACAACCATAAAAAAAAATCAAAACCTTTTTTAAAATCCATTCAAACAGCCCTAAAAGGGAAATTCTTGAAATAACTTTTTTCCAGAGAGAGAAAGAGAAAGAGAGAGAAGGAGAAAGAGATAAGAAAGAGAGGGAGAGAGAGAGAAGACACAGAAAAAAATGTGAACATCTCAGATAAAAAGAAAACCGAGCTCAAGTCGCATTTTATGAACGATTGTTGGAATATTTTCTTCTTTTTTCCCCGTCGTCGTCTCTGCTTCGCTTCTTAATGGAGAGTCAATCTTCTCACCCTGAGTTCGTGTATCTTGGCATTATCTGCTTTTTATACTGGAGTTGATTTTTTTATTTAAGTTGGTTATTTTGTATTTAGGTTGATATTTTTATAGTTAGGCGGATATTTTTATATTATTTTTGTCTGATAGTCTTTTCCCGCTAGCCTTTAGGTCGCTGCATCTGTGGTTTATGAATGAGAGACCGAGGCAGAAACATCCTCTTAAAAGTTTATTTCTCGTTTACATGTGTTTATATACTTTGATTTATTGATTACATACCGAGATACGCTTGATAGGGAATGAAAAGACCAACAGAAGGAAACAATAAATGAGTGAGATAAGAAATATTTTTAATATATTGGCTGTTACAAATCAATCAGTGAATATGTGTGTGTGTGAGAGAGAGACAGATTGTATATAAAAATAGACAGGAAATGTGTGTATGTATTTATATACTTTTGAATATCTCAATACCCGGAGAAGGACTGAACCTCCATCATGTCAAGGTAGTGGTGGTCACCATGTCATCATCTGTCCCCAGTAATCTGTTCCCTCTATTGACCTGCTGCAATGACTACAGAGGAGCAGTACACAGCCAATTGGCAAGTGGTCCAACGGAAGCTGCCAACACGACAACGAGTGCAGGTCAATGACGAGGGTTCGATCCTCACAAAGACATCGCCAGACCGCCAGACATCGTCACGAGCTCCTTCATCTATAGATAATGATCATCGTGTGATGTCAGGACAGTCTGCCAGGTCCCCCGGGTCGTCCATTCCGGGTGCCTCCGTGCAGGACTCAATGGCGGCGGCTGGCTTTTGTTGTTTCGGTCACGTGACTCTAAGCGTGTGAATGAATCACGTGACGTCATCAGTGTGTGCGGGGCTGCTTCAGCGGCCATCTTGCTACACCAGTCTGCCGGCAACTTCTCAGTTATTATAGTCATCTACGGTACAACAGGATGCGGAAACACCCAGAGGTCTCGGCTTTGCTGAGAGTTTGTCATCTTCAGTCTACAGTGCCCTTTGACCTGAGGACAGGCAGTCTGGTGATGATGATTCCGCCATAGACAACATAGTCCAGCTTTGGTGCTGCATTATATATTGACATAAATGTCTGACTTGTGATTGTGTGGGCGTGTGGTGGTGTTGTTGCTGTTGTGTTTGCGGTGTTGCTGATCATTAAACAGCTCTAACGGTGTGAACTGCTCGCTAACTGCCCCGTGGGACAGATGAAGTTTGCTGTGTTGTGTCATCGCAAGGACACGTGGCGTGAGACACTAGAGATGAACATTAACGCCTTACCTCGGCCACAGTTTGAATAATGCAAATTGTTTTTGTTTTTGCAAATACATCGCAGTAAGATATGGACATGAGTGTCTTCCATGACAAAGTTGTATTGTGTCGTATATTCCTTCTTCAACTTGTCTTCTTTCCTCTCAGAACGCACTGGAGAAAGAGAAATTCTTTTGAAAGGAGACCCCCCCCCCCCGACAAGCCAGAGAGTGAGTATAAACTGTTTTGTAACAAGATTTCAAAGCGGAGAGTCAGAAAATGGAAACTTGTAAGTCAGCCTAGTGTTTCGCCTGATCTTTGTTGCTCGTGTCTGTGAACAACTTAGTCCTCAACCAAGCCTCAACTCAAAGCCTGACCCAACCAATGACAGATCGTGATCCTAAACACCAGGCTAGCTCATCAGGTACCCCCACACTGAAGAGCGAACTAAAGAAATAAGAAAGATATGAAGAAATTATAGAAGAGGAATAGAAAGCCGTGTTAAAACCTGACATGAAGACTGGACACTGTCACCAGGGGTTGGCTGGGGCTGTGTAGGTACACCCACCCACCCAACCCACCCAACGGCCGGGGAGGGTAAACGGATGAATATGGTTCTTCATGTGAATGATTTAACCCTGGCTAGACTTCAGCTTCTTACAGAATGATAGCCAGCTATACCTGCCTGAGACTACCTAGCCTCAGCTACCTACTGTCCTACATCAACATGATGTCGGGGGAGCACTGTGCCCCCGTCTCGTGCAGCAGACGCACTGCACAGCACGGACAGTCTGCCAGCTCGCATCGCCGTTATCAATAAACGATGTACAGACAGGAAGCAGCAGGGAGGGCTCCGCTATCCGCTGGCACCGCCAACAAAAGAAAACATCGTGTCCTTTGTGTCCAGAAATATCGCGCTTACAGCCGTGGGCGGCCAATTACACGCACGACTGTCAGCCACCACAGAACAGCATCCTCCTCCCCGACCCTCCCCCCCCCACCCCCTTCTCCCCTACCCCATCCTCCACCCCACTACACACACTCAGCATGTTGTTGCCCACCTGTACTGGTTTCCCTGCCAGGCACCCGAACAACGCAGGACGACCAATCAAAGCGATTAAACCTCACATCACGTGGTGTTGGTATCAGATGCTCAGTTGTTACCTTTGGCAGACGTTGGGTGAGCGGACGTTGGGTGAGCTGCCATTGTGTGAGCGGACGTAGTGTGAGCTGCTATTGTGTGAGTGGACGTAGTGTGAGCTGCCATTGTGTGAGCGGACGTAGTGTGAGCTGCTATTGTGTGAGTGGACGTAGTGTGAGCTGCCATTGTGTGAGCGGACGTAGTGTGAGCTGCCATTGGGTGAGCAGACGTTGGGTGAGCGGACGTAGGGTGAGCGGACGTAGGGTGAGCAGACGTAGGTGAGCGGACGTTGGGTGAGCGGACGTTGGGTGAGCGGACGTAGGGTGAGCAGACGTAGGGTGAGCGGACGTTGGGTGAGCGGACGTAGGGTGAGCAGACGTAGGTGAGCGGACGTTGGGACGTTGGGTGAGCTGCATTGTGTGAGCGGACGTAGGGTGAACGGACGAGCGGACGTAGGGTGAGCTGCATTGGGTGAGCAGACGTAGTGTGAGCGGCCATTGGGTGAGCGAATGTTGGGTGAGCGGACGTTGGGTGAGCGGGCGTAGGGTGAGCGGACGTTGGGTGAGCGGACGTTGCGCGCGCAGTCACGTGAGCGCGAGTGCAAGACGTTGACGAGACTTTGAGACCAAAGGTTCCTCGATTACCCAGAAGTCCCTTGCTGCGACCAAGATGTCAGGTAACGGCGTGTGAACCTTGTAGACGAGGTTCTTAACTCATTCACAGAAATGAGAGCGAGTCTTGTCCATTAACTCGGCGCCAGTCGTCACACAATGGATGGCGCCAGGAATAGGTCTGTTAGCGCCGCCATTACTGGACTTCAACGTTCGAAGGCTTATTGAGAGGTTGCTACAAAACAACTCAAACCTCCGGTCCCTCCCATTTCAAAGGCTGGTTGTTGGAGGCTTTGCTGGGCGCCGCGACCCTCCCACAGGGCGACAACAACAACATCGCCGCACTTCACCACCAGCGTGTCATCAGTCAAAGTGGTCCACTGGTCCTAACAAGGTGCAGACACTCACTGCAAAGCCATCAGCCATCGTCAGCAACACTTCTGTCAACAAATATTTCTTGTGTAAAGATCGTCTGTCTGATAGCTCGCTGCTTTAGTTAACAGTCTACATGACAATCTGTTATGTAGATATACAGGAAACATTTTCTTAATAGTGTTTTCTCAATGTTTTATTTTTCTAACTTGTTTACATTAAAGTGCGTGTTGTTTACAACCCTTTGTCCCTCCAAGACATATTATCTAAAAGGTATCGAGTATGCTCTGATGTATTTCTGTCTGCAAAGGAAGCAGATTTGCTTTGTGCAGCGAGTCTGGGGCTGCTTCCTGCTGAACACAATGGCCTGCAGCTCTCCTCCACCTCTCCTCCACCTCTCCTCCACCTCCACAGTTAGCCCCGAGCTTCTTGTAAAGCTGGGACTGGCTAAAAATCCAAACACCAGTTTGTAATTAAGATTTTCGGCATAATCAAGGCTTTGACTGTCACGTATTACAGACATGGCACTTGGGTGTCACCTCGGCCACACAACGCATCCTGAATGTCACGAACTGTACACAAGGCACATTACATGTCACGAACTGTACACAAGGCACATTACATGTCACGAACTGTACACAAGGCACATTACATGTCACGAACTCTACACAAGACACATTACATGTCACGAACTCTACACAAGGCACATTACATGTCACGAACTCTACACAAGACACATTACATGTCACGAACTCTACACAAGGCACATTACATGTCACGAAATCTACACCAGGCACATTACATGTCACGAACTCTACACAAAGCACATTACATGTCACGAACTCTACACAAAGCACATTACATGTCACGAACTCTACACAAGGCACATTACATGTCACCAAATCACGGCAATGCACACTAAATGTCACGAAATCACAGCAAGCCATGTTGAATGTCAACGAGAAGCACGGAGCATTCGCTGGTCACGCCATCACGCCCGCTGCCGACGGGAGAAAATTGTGGTTGAGAAAGTCGTTAACTATTTATCACCTGCAAGGCATTAACTATTTATCGCTTGCAAGCAGCTGTTTGAAGTCGGGGGAAGGCGGGATGATGAAGTTCTCGGGTGCAGATATGACATCTAACACTGGGGCCCGCAGCAACAAGAGGTTTTATCGACCACAAGCGTCAACGTCGTGGCCACGTGCGCCGAGTGCGTGCTGCGACACATCCTCCGACACCAGCAGCGCCTGCGACCACCAGATTCTCACATCAAACGTTTTTAGTATCAGCGACACGGCCATGCTGTTAGCTGTGATGTCACTCTCTCACCTCCAGGCCCTCGGTGACATCATTATTACGATCGCAATGTTCGTTTGTTCGTTCAGAAGATCCACCCGCCCCATTCGACCCTCAATCAAGCCCCTGACCAATCCCCCACGAATCCCCACGTAAACAGGTTTTCCGCCTGTCATCCGGGTTCCTGGTCTTCGTTGGATACACCCGCTTCCTTCCGTCTTCCCATCAGCGTCTATTTTTAGCCCAGGGGGCGAGGGTCTGGGGCCGGCTGCTCGAAGCGTCGCTAAGTGCAGAAGTCGCTCACTAAGCAGCCAGCCATGCGGAGAAATTCTCATTCTGAAGATGCAAACAGAATGATGTCCAGTTATTGTGAACACGACAGTCAACAAAGATGGCGAGGTGACGGCTGACCAGACAGTTGTAGTTGACCAGATGCGATGACGATGATGACCGGATATTTTTAGTCAGACTGGCGATGCGTGTGCTTCGTGCCCCAGAAGAAGGCTTGGCTGGAAGAAAAAGAAGAAAAAAGCCGGAGGGATTGGTTGTGAAGCTGCCAGCGGCTGACCTGCACCGACGATGGGTCTTTGACCGGCGAGCCAATCCCACTGGCAGCCACCGGCTTCGTGGCGGAAGTCACACCGATCCTCGCGAGGGAGCCGAGACAATCCTGGCCATCATGGCCCCCACAACATTTGACTGGTCCCCAACTAACTTGGATGATCCATGGTCTAAAGTGTTATTAGACTTGACAGATGTTTCCCTACTTTAAAGTTGGTTCATGGACCTCGTCCCGGGTAGGCGGGTAGTCAGAAGGTTCAACTTTCTGTGCACACAGGACAGATCGCAGACTGGAGGTCGAGAGGGTTAGAGCTTGTACCTGGGTACCACGTGACCCCTCACACCTTGAACTCTGAGGTTTTCATCAGTGAACACAGTCGACAGTCGTCAGAAGGTCGTGAATGTCGTGAAGACAAGGATGAGATGTAGATGTGTCACTCCTCCTCTCTACATACAACATCTGTAGTCTCTGGACCCACAGCTCGGCAACTTCTCGTTGGCTGACCGCATCTCACGCTCGGCATCTCACTTAGAAACCAAAACGAGGCTGCAAGTAATTTGAAATTTTCCACCTGCATGGCTCTGTGCGACCATCTCCCTCAGAATGTCGTTTGAAATTGAAATTTCACGTTTGTTCTAAACTTCATGTGGGGAAAAAAAAATCGCAGAAAGAGTGTAAGACATTTATTTGAGACAGGAAATGAAATAAAACCTTCGAGAGATAGAAGGACGGGTCTGTGATGGTGTCGGCCAGTGAGTGTGTTGCCTAGCGACAGGACTGAGCGGTGGTTGTCCTGACAATGAGCACAACTCAGCATGGACATAGGCAGGGTGGGGAGAGAAAGGTGGGTGACTGTAGCCGGGGGCGAGACATTATTTTCTCTCGACATTCGCCACAAACTCCTGCTAGACACGCATTGTCCTGGTGACTGATGATTGCTGCTGATCGTTAGACACAACAGACACAACAGACACATCGCCACATTGTCCCCGTGTGTACCCCGGGTCACAACACACCCTTCCTTTCTGCACACCATCCCAGGGAACAATAGCTTCTCGAAGATTCCCTCTCCCTCTCTCCCATCTCTCTTAAGAAAAGATGATGTGGCTAGTATCAATCATGACTTTCGTCTCACCCACTAATTGATATTGTTTTGGTTTTTTTTCTTGATTTTAAATTATTCATATATTAATGATATAAACATTTAGACGCACTATCCTCTCCGTTTCGGGTGAGCTCATGGCATTTACAAAAAAACAAAACAAAAACAAACAAACAAACAGCAAGCCTACACACGCACAGACACACAAACACATTAACTCATGATTACATCATACATCATGCACGTCTGTCCAACTGACCAAAACTTTTTATAATTCAAACTTTGTATAACAAACTGAAACAGCAAAAGAAAACAAAACATAACAATGTCGGGCCGGGTGCACGGATTGGAACAGAGGTTCCTCAGTTCATTGTGTGTAGTGTGTGACTGATGTAGACATGTAGGTTGTTGCAGACCACAGACAAGACATGAGAGAGTATTGAGAATGAGGAATGAGATAATGAATGCAGAGCCGAGAAAGAAGAGAGCATCTCTCAGTACAGAGGATTTGTCTGGTGGATGACAAGGCAACACATGGGAGTCCGTTTTATCCGTTGGTTGTAGATGGCGAGTCGGTGCAGCTTTGAAATGGAGAGAGAGAGGACAAGAGGATGTCAGAGGAGGCTGGCTGTAGTCCCCCTGTAGTCTCGCGAGGTTGTGAAGGAGATGATCGGAAATGTGGGCGACAAGTGAGTTTCCGCAGTAAAGGCGAGAAGGACTTGATAAGTAAGACGAGATGTTGTGGTGAGAAGGGAGGTAGTGAGGGATTGAACTGAGTTGACTGAGTTCATTGTCTGAAAATCTTGTGGAAATGCGAGGGTCACGGCAGTCAGCCCTGTAAACAGATGTCACGTGCAGAGAAAGAACAGCGTGCCCGAGACGAGATCTGAACCCAAGTTTGGGTGTATGCACGTGACCACAATGCTCTATAGTTTGGTGCTAAAAGGTTCAGTCCCAAGATAAACACTAATTAGCCACAAGATGTCCAGCAAGGACTCGGCCAACTAACGACTGTCTCTAATGATGTGGACCACCATCCACGTGCAGTGTTGTCTCCATATTGTCGGTGTAGTGTCTCTATTAGTCAAGTTCACTCACAATTAAACCTGACTAACGGCCAGAAACTCCCGCTCACAGTCTGAGAGTCGTTAGTTGCAGGAATGGTTGCTTCCATTAAAGACTTGTGGCACCAGACACCAGACACCAGACACCAGACACCAGACACCAGACACCAACACCAGACCCTGCTGTAGTCCAGCCTCGTGGCCGCCGGCGCTGGTCTGTGGACAGGAGTCCAGCGGTCGTCGTCTGAGGACGTGGTGACAGTCTGGCACCGACTACAGCAGTGGAGGCCCCGGGTCTGGAACTCACAGAGAACCTGATGTCTCTGTTGTGGGATTTCTGCAAGACTGCACTCAGCAAACAGTTGAAGAGATCACTGTTCCACAGAGCTGCAACTAATGAGTGGACATCGCTCATTCATTAAACTCTTGTGTATTGACAGAAAACAAATTCTGACATCGACAGATGACAACGGTCGTGAAACTGTTGTGTCTGTACGATGTCTGTATGTTTGTACGATGCCTGACTAAAAGTAAACAAATAAATGTTATTATTGGCCAGGTGGTATTTCTGATGCAGGTAAGTATTTAATTTGTGAGATAGAGACTGTGGTGGACCGCAGCCTGCATGTAATGTAATCTGTTCATTAGTCTGTTGCTGTACCCGGCCACAACGACGGGTATCTCGTGATCTGTGTGTGAACCTGGGGAGGTGTTAGAGGGGTGGGTGTCCCTGTGATGCACAAATACAATGATGGGTACATGGATTGGGTCCCTGAGGTGGATTGTCTGTTATTGGCTGAAACATTGATAAACTGATTATCGTCCTTGTGTTGTTTGATGTCGTCTGATACATCCTCTGTCATCTCCTCCGCCCCCTTCACATCTGTGATGATTAAACAGGTGAGGGTCAAAGTTACAAGCAAGTTAGGACTAATCCGGGTACTGGGAGTGGGAGGACAGGCGAAAGGACTGTTGCACTGGACAGGGAGTGTTGTTATGTAACTCTGTGCCATGAGAGTGACCAACTCTCGTCCTCACAACTACTCTAGTGGCAGTGACACATGGCAGTCCTTGGTTGTCAGTCCGGTGGCGAGCGTGGTCTGTCTGCCACTGGCATCGTTAGTCAGGGAACAGCAAGTGCGGCATGTGCAGGATGGATGGGAGGGTGGATGGGAGGATCCAGAGACTCGGGGAATCGATTTACCTCGCAACGAACGGCGCTGCCTCCTGCAGGGTCCCTCCTGCCCAACGGCTGCTAACAGACACGCGGGTGGCTTCCTCCTCAACATCCTTCTGACACTTGTCGGACTGTCATCCATTCATTATCGGTCACCTCGTTTGACGAGGGCGATACCAGATGGAGGCTTGCTTGCACTGGCACAGAATGTAGGCGTCAGTATCAGTTGTCATGGAGATGTCAGGTACCATCTGTCACTCACACAGTGTCACCTGTCAGTTGTCTATCGTCATCTGTCATCCACTCAGTGTCACCTGTCAACTGTCATTGTCATGTCATGTGGGTTAAATACAAAGTGCCAGATGCGTTAGACACAAAAGCCAGACCCATGCTCTCACAGCTGTCAGGTTGTGGGTTGTTTTCCGGGTTGTATTCTGGGTTGTATTGTGGGTTGTATTGTGGGTTGTTTTCCGGGTTGTATTGTGGGTTGTATTCTGGCTGAAGCGCCCTCTGTCTTAGTAGTTTATTCCCCTGGTGTGGCTGCTGGTGTTGCACCACCAGAGATGTTTTGTGACTGCCAACAGGTTCTCTCCTCCCTCAGACAACACAAGCCAGGCTGACCTTTGTCTGCGTGCGATGCTACACCTCAACACACTCCAGCCTGAGGACCTGTGTATGAGGCTCCTGTTTCCGCTCAACTAAGAAGAAACAGAAGAAAGTAAACTTTCACCTTTATGTCTATCAAGAAGAAGAAAGATGTTCGATATTTTTAAGAATCATTAGCGTTAGAGAGGCACAAGGAGTGAGTGAGTGAACAAGTGCCGGCAGAGCTTTTGTGTGGAGAGGTTAACATGTAGGTGGCGCCCACAGTCTGGCAACAGTTGCTCCTCTTCACCTTTGCTGCGCATGCGTCTTGCAGTGGGAGGGACAGAGGAGGCCAAGTCACAAAAATAAATAATAATCATTATCATCAGTAAGATAATGTCACGAGATGACTTTGGAGGAACAAGTCTTAATGAGGACAACAATCTTCGTGACAGCAATCACACTGTCTCGGACTACACGGACATCTGTGTGCAGCGTGTTCTCTCTCTGTTCTCTCTCTCTGTCTCTCTCTCACACACACACACACGGACAGACTCTCTTCTTCATGATGCTTTGTACCTCCAAAGCTGCTGACATACTCGTTGGAACCTCTACTCTTCAGTCCAATCAGTCACACCACGCACACACTTTATGTTTTATCTCATTGTTTCAGGACTGCGATTGTTTACAGTTTGCTTTAAATCTGTTTATTTCTATTTTTTATTTCTTTTTCGTTTTAAACATGTTGTTTTTGAATTAGCATTGTTTGTCCGGATAGAAAGAAAGTTATAATCTTTCCTTTTTGTGCCTGGACGACAGTCGTGCGGAGTCACGTGACTACATGCACCGTGGCGGAGGTAACTGTTCCCTCGGTGACAATTCATTCCGCCAGAGGCGCTGGTGCTGCCCCATGCACATTTCCGTTTTTCAGAAATGAATAATTTCAAGAAACTGGTTTTTTGCTGACCTGGACTGTGAACCATTTGAAAACGATCTCGGCATTTCATTGGCGGCATTGCGGCCACTGCGCCCCGCCATCCATCTCAAGGCGAGGTCCGGTTCGCCGCCTGTCGCCCGCCGAGCGTCCGCACGCAATAATCTGGTTATTGTCGGGGGGGCACCAGGGCCCTACCCTCGGGGTGCTGCACGCGAGGCGCTGGCTGAGCCAATGTGAACAGTTCAGTCTGCACACGGCACAAACACATTGTGAGCGGCTGTGAACACTGCTCACCCTCTGGCATGTTGTTTACTGAGGACCGGTGTCTGTGTTGTTGTCAAGTTGTGTTCGTGAGTGACACCCACCCTTGTGTCATGTAACTGCTGTCACCACCCCTTGTGTCATGTAACTGCTGTCACCACCCTTGTGTCATGTCCATACATCATGTCCACCGACATTCTTGTGGCAGACGTGGTCTTTGTGTCACAACATTACACGTTGCTGTCGCCTGAAGTCGGTCCCAGCTCCCTACAGGGTTTATTAGGGGACAACCAAACTCATTTCCACCTTTGCCGTGAGAGATGGGAAGAAGGACTGATTGCATCACGTGGCTGGTGGAAGCTGCGCATTGTTACTGCGCGCATCACATGGCTGATGGAACCTGCAGCCCGTTGCTGCATCGCAAGGCGACAGTGGCGCCACCACACGGCCTGACGGCAGGCCCCACGTCTGGCCGCCCGCTGCCTGCTCTGCCCTCTCTCCCTGTGTAATTTCCCACAGGAGCACTAACGAGGGTTTGATAGATGCCGCGGCCAAGGAGTCGCCTGCAGCCGCCTTGCAGACACTTAGTACAGACAGTCGCCTCCACAGCAGCCTCCACATCGCTCACATCGCCGTCCTCCTCCTCCACCTCGTCGCCTGTCACAAACCTCGTCGCCTGTGGCCTCCGACAACGACAGGCGGGAGGAAGCCATGAAGTGCCTGTGGTTTCCGTCATGTCCCCCATTCACTCACTCACTTGCAAGTCCAGTGGGCAGGCGTTTGATGGTGTGGATGATGCGTGGTGTATGGTGATATTAATAGATGATGTGGTGTGACTGATGGTGTGGTGTCACCGGGTGTGGTGTCACTGATGAGTAGTGTGGTGTAGTGTTCTTTAATTGAGACAGTGACCCCTGAGGGACTTGTCGATTGGTGGTTCAACTCATCGTGCCCTCTTGACGACTGTGAGCTGTCAACCACTCAAGTTACTAAAGGATACCAAGAGCTGACTAGTGAGTTACACCAGCACCGCACATGAACAGCAGGACTTACAGGATTGTAAAGGCAAAACAAAACTGGTTATAATCTCATAAAGAGTGGGGTCAGTTGGAATCTCGTCTGTTCTCGTGTCTGTTCACGTGGAAAAAGTTGAATGCTAAATAATAGGATGTTGCGTTTAATAAAATAAATTACACTGAAATCTTCGTCTCTTTCGATGCCGGTGTCAGCTGCTGCCATGGTATGGTTGGACATTGTTCATACAAGGATTGTTATCACTAACATATATCCCTACTCAACTAACCACACACCGCCCATCACCTGAGTTCAAATCTAACAATGGCCGACACTTCCTGTCCCTCGCTGACGTCACACAGCACGTCACAGCTTTACTACACCTTGAAGAAGCTATTTATAGCTGAAAGTTTTCAAGAACATCACAGAAGGAAGAGTTAGCAGAGGAAATCCATTCTGATGATGTCGTGTTAGCCCGGCTAGAAGTTTCTACTAGGTAATCTCTTGTCACGTGACACTGGGCACGTGACTGAACTGTCCCATACATGAACGCGCGACAGGCTGTCACGGTCCATTGAAGCCTTATTTCCACTCTGTTCTGCCGCCATCTACTGAGGCGTGCAACACACGATTAAGTGCCCCTTCTCTCCCCTTCTCTCCCCTTCTCTCCCCTTCTCCCCCGCTCCACGCTACAGCCCATCACCTCGACAATTTAAAAAAAAAACAACAACTCAGTTGAGCTCTACGTCATCAATAATTGCGCACACTCCTTTGCTCGACCAATGGACGGCGACTACATTTGTGAACATGGTCTCTAAACCCTTAATTTTATCCTCGGCTTACACGAGTTGCAATTGTCGGCGATGTTGTTGTCCTCGTTCACCTCGTTCACCTCGTTATCGTTTATCACGTTGACCCACAATGCACTGCTATCAGCTGTTGACACGTGGCCTCCGTTCGCTGCCCGCTAGCGACCGGGTTTTTTTTTTCTACCTGATTCTGTCACTGACCTGCAGTTAAACGCGGTTATCAACTGACATTTGTTTGTTTGTTACCAAGTTTGTTTTGTCTGCTCAGTCGTAAGAACAAAATAAAAACTTACACCCAATCTAACCTTGAACCCTAAACCTAACTCTCCCAACTTTATCGTGTGAATATACGTTGACTTAAAACACACACACACACGCCACACACACATATATACAAACATATACACAAGCTCTCAGAACAAAACACCAAGGCGTTGATACAAAATATATATTTATATATAAGCCATGCTGAGAAATGAACCCTGTGAGGTTGGGAGGGCAAAGGTCGTTTGTTATTTCTGACAGAGCGCTGGTGCCGCGGTAGAAATCAGTTCAACTTTCAAGTATTGTCATCACCGGACATTATAAAAGAAAAAAAAATGAAAGAAAAAAGAGGATCTGCGCATGCGTGGCAGAAGTAAGGAGGCAAACAACATGTCGCTGGCCGAGGGCTCGAATGGCGAGAGTTCGCTCTGTTCTTGTCAACGCGGTTTGTCTCTGTGTTCCATCTTCATCTCTTCTATTGATAACAGTCGTCTACAGGTTTCATCGCTGGTGTTCTGGATTGTTCTCTGTCTGCGTCAAGCCAGGTCCTCCTCCCTGTCAGCTCGCCCACTGACTGTCAGCTCGCCCACTGACCTCCTCTGTGACCTACTGTCGGCCATCTTGTCTGAAGTTGTTGGCGTTGCCGGATGGTCTCCGCAGCCAATTCCACATTTTCTGACCGACAGACATTTTCCATCTTCTTGAAAATCTTTCTTGCTCTGTCTTTCTCTGATTAAATTTAAACTCTGCGTTTGTAAACGATATTTGACTGAACTGCCGACGATCTGTGGGTTTTGTGCCTCCATCTCAACTTTCCTCCAAACACACTCTGCGCACGCGCAGTCGTCAACCTCTACGCATGCGCAGAACAACGAGAAATGTGTCATCATTCTAAGACAGCAAAAGTGAAGCAGTGAACATTATACAGAATTACAATCGACTTTAACACTGTCGCCAATGGCTACAACTGAACAACTGCAAGTAAGCAAAGCGAGACGGCGATAATCAGGACATAACGACGATTACCGATAATTAGTGAAGCCAACAAAACAAAAAGTTCTAATTAAATCTATGTGGTCTTCCGTTGGGCGAGCTGGTGATGGCGGGGTTCATCCGACTGAGGCTTGAGGTCGATATAGTCGGGGCGACATGGTTTATGGGTCGAAATAACCAGCCTCCTCCCCAACCCCCACGCTCATCGCTGTCTTTTTTACCATTGTTCATCAGTCGATGTGCTTCATTGATGACCTACAGGAGTCACGTGTTTAGAAGATGAGATTCTGTTCGTGCTTTATTTCGACCTTTTGCAGAAATCACTTCAAACTACGAATATCGTATTTGTCTACCACGGTGAACATGGATTGGTCGATCTCTCTTAACTGGTGAGTTAGCTCCCCTGTGACTCTTCAATAGAGTGAAACAAAGAGAGAATAATCATGACAGCGAAAAGGACAAAGAAAGAGCTTTATATCAACATTTAAATAAATGAGCGAATTTAGGACGATTTGTGAGAATTGTCTATGCACGTGACCTGGACATCCAACTGATGGTAGGTCACTTTTTCCCAGTTTGTATACATGACCTGTGGCATCACATCTGATGTGGTGTGAGATTCTGTATCAAAACAAAGTGCTCGTGCCTACAGAAACATGGAAGTGAAAGGCACAGGTAAGGCAAGGTGTAAATAATCAGGTTGTTGATGTCTCTTGATGTGTTGTCGGTGAACACATCCTCGTCCTCTCTCTTGGCAGGTGGACAAGCATCATCCTGACTGTCGGCCATGTTGAGGACTGGTCTCCTCTCTGTTCCTGTCTGCTTGCTGTGTCGTCTCATGTAGATCCTTCCCCCGTCCATTAAAGTCGGATCGATGGAGTGCTTCTTAGAGTGGAACGATGACAAACGACATTTCCTTTCCGGTGCGAAATACTCTTGTAGAATCCTCCATCTTGACGGCGGTTTCAATGCAGTTATGAGGTATGCATCTGCACTGACGAGTTTGGAGGTTTTTTTTGGCCTGAAGATGAGCAAAAATAGGAAGCAAGTCCACAATACATTAAGTTTCTATTCTGGGATGGACATCATTGTTGCAAACTACCCACAATTGGAGGCTGAGTGCGCAGGCAACCGATTTGTCATAGCGTGGGCAGGACGTCTGTCTGTAATCATCCATTGCCCCCAGCCTCGGCTTCTTGGCTCTCTGGACAACGGGGAGGCGAACCTGCTCCACTACTTCAATCTAGAATTACAAATATGGATATTATGTGTTCTTGCTTTCTCAGAGTGATGTCAGTTCTACCAGTAGCCACACGACCATGGAGGACTGACTGGGAGGCCGCAGTTGTTGTTGTTGGCGATGAGAAAAGTGGGCGAGAGAAGGCGGTGGCATTGATGAATGAGGTGCCAAGATTTTTCTTTCACAGACACAGAGTAAGTGTGGCTAAGGTCAAAGGCCACCAAGATGGGAGTTTCGGCTTACACCAGACAATAGGTGTTGTCAAGGACAGCAAGATGGCGGAGGTTTCCTTTAGCAAGAGACCTTGTGGACGGTCGGGGTCAGAGGACGAAGAAGATGTCGATGGTTTCTTTGAGTTCTGTATCAAATAAAGAAAGTGAAAAGTACAGAAGTCACGTGACTCTTAGTATACGGGAATGTCTTACTGAGTATTTAGGTGCTGGGGTCCTTGTGTTTCCCTGTCAATTTGTTTGTGTTCTCGTGAGTACAGAAAATTGAGTTCGACTCTACATGGCGAAACGCGCTTTAGACATCATGTCTATTGTGAGTCATGTCTACTGAATCATGTCTATTGTGAGTCATGTCTACTGAGTCATGTCTACTGAAGCATGTCCATTATGAGTCATGTCCATTGTGAGTCATGTCTACTGAGTCATGTCTATTGTGAGTCATGTCTACTGAATCATGTCTATTGTGAGTCATGTCCATTGTGAGTCATGTCTACTGAGTCATGTCTATTGTGAGTCATGTCCATTGTGAGTCATGTCTATTGTGAGTCATGTCTATTGTGAGTCATGTCCATTGTCATTCATGTCCATTGTCGTTCATTTCTATTGTGAGTCATGTCCATTGTGAGAATATGCAGATGAGACAGGTTGCCATTGACCACCAGGTTCTCGACACGAGACTTCTCACAAGCCACCATCTTGTTGCTGGTCATTTGCCTTTCAGATGACTGGTGATCGCTGTGAATGGCCGACACGAAAAGTAGAAATGAAGAGCCGATGGCGGCCCACAGAATAAATTACTCATCCTGTCTCTTCACAATGCTTCAAAGGCCGGATATGTGCTATTGTAGCAAGGATCCTGTATAATCCAGGATCATACGGCTTTAAGATATTGAAAATAGAAGAAGGGGGAAAAAAATAAAGGCACGTTCATGCCGCACTTTTGAAGAAAACAAAATGGCTTAAAATATTCAACCTGTCGTTTAATACAAAGTCTACACACATCAAAGTCTATGGAAGTATATTTTGTTGTTGCTGTTGTAGACACTCAGCGATGAAAGCAACACCAACCCTGTGAACATTTCAAATTGCTCTCGTCTTCCAGTGTTTGGTGAAGACACCCGGGGTTCCACCCACGATCACCAGACATCACACGAGGCCTCACGAGGCTCAGGATGACAAACATGTCTGAAACTTTAATGTTTGAATCGACTGTAAAGCCGACAGATTCTCAAACATTTGCCGGATGCTGTCCAACCGCTCACATCGCAGATGATAATGATGACAACAGGGCTTCGTGTAACCTGAGCGCGATGCCAGCCTCGTTCTTTGATGAAGAAATAAGAAAACTTTATTAACAACAGTAATTTAAAACCACGTGACAAAGACAACTCGGAGTAAAACCGAGGACAAGTGAGGGTTAAATGTATCAGCAGAAAATAGAAGATGTTGTAGTTCTTCATCATGTGTTCTCTCTTTCTGCCTTTCTCTCTCTTTCTCTCTCTCTGCCGAATGATCGTCTTTCTGAGCGATGTCCACATCAGCCTTCTCTCCTTCCCGCTGTCATCTGATCTGAACGAAGACCGATGTTCAAGAACTCATTCTTTCCATTCTTCCTTCCCTCTCATCCCCATAGCTAGCTCTTCTCTCACTCTCCCTCTCTACTTCCTCTCTCTGGTGTCCGACATCGGCATGTACCCTCCCGAACTGAAGACAGTAATTATATCTATGTACTTATATCTATGTATTAGTAAATAACACTGCATACAGTTGCTGGCTGTTCGCCAGCAACTGTATGCAGTGTTATTTACTAATACATAGATATTAGTCCCTTCCATGGGACCATTGCCGTTGAATGGAAATAATAAAGATGGTCTTCCTAGTGACCAGGGGACATCTTGGCAGGGACCTGTCTACCTTCTGTACCATCTCCCGACACAGTCTTGGTGAGGGATTAGAGGAATGGTCGTGTGACAGCTCATCTCCGCACCCTCCCGTCCGGCGGCTCGGCCCCTCCCGGTCCTCAAGACGGAGATG
Organism: Pomacea canaliculata; assembly: GCF_003073045.1. Classification (NCBI taxonomy): domain Eukaryota; kingdom Metazoa; phylum Mollusca; class Gastropoda; order Architaenioglossa; family Ampullariidae; genus Pomacea; species Pomacea canaliculata. The sequence goes on from NC_037597.1 coordinate 1,838,876, forward strand.
ACAAGGAGGAGCATTAGTCTGAGCCCAGAGCAAAGTGAACTGTTGTCACTCTCCATCTACTTCGCTTGTGTGAGCATCACAGCTTGTCGCACCTCACCTTCACCTCACACATCACTTCACGTGGCTGGACATCCATTGTTCTCTCCCCCTGACAAAAAGACAGCCCAGCTATTTTAGAAAAAGTCCAACTTCTACAAAATCTCTTTCAATTCTCTAAAAAGTCTTCAATCCATTGCATTAGTGACCTTTCACATCAAAACATCTCTGCCCGGGTATCACACAGTTAAAACACTCTAACAACCCGTCTTTGTAGTCCAGTCACGTGACCGAAGACAGGGATTTCTCCTCACGCCGGCTGGATGAGAGGAAAAAAGAAACACACATGTGAGTTCACCGAGTGTGTAATTATCAGTCACAGGGGAATGTCACATCACAAATTCAGCAAATGTCCTGTCGGGGCTGCTGATGACTCGAGTCCTGTGAATACATCCCATAATGCAGGCGCCACCTTTGTGAGGTCGACTGCTTCGTCACACCTCCACCACCAGCAATGGCGCGGCCTCTGGAGGGTTGACATCTTGGTGGCAACAGCGAATCCGTCTCCAGGGCCGACATCTTCACTGGGGCGACGACTGATGGCCGCTTGTGGACCAAACAACAAAGTGTGGAAACAACATGGTGGCTGAGTGCATCCGAGAACAAGTGCCTGAGGACGATGATCCGCATCTCGTACAAAGAACACAGAACCAACGACGGAACAAGATTGTCACAGTCGTAGGACACCAGGAACATCTACTCTCAACAGTCGAGAGATGTAAGCTGGTCGTCTTTGGTCATGTGACCCGGAGCAACACCTTGTCCTTCAAAAAACTTTGGATGTTAGTTCTGATTGAGTGCAACTGTCTGGCTGCGTGTCATGTACACCTGTGACCAGTTCTGATTGAGCCTGGCATGTACACCTGTAATCAAGACTCTGAGTCTGGCATGTACACCTGTATCCAGCTCTCTGGTTACCGTTCATCGTGTGATTTCCACTTGTGTGACATCACATGCACACTGTCCTGTTGTCTCCTTGATTCGATTGATTTCCGTTGATGATAATCCACCCCGGTGTCTGCTGTGCCTGCGGTTGGCGAACTCGCCGCGTACCCAGGTTATTAGAAGCCGTGAAGTGCGCCATTAACGGGGGCTGCACGATGCCTGCCAGGCCGCCTGGTGAGAGGAGAATACAGCAAAGGGAGACAATCTTCACGGCCGTCCCTCCCCCACTCCCACCCCCACTGCCGACGTCACAAGCGGCAGTCTGCACACGGCACTAAGAGACAGCACTAATTACGCTCTTCTTTCGCGGAGGCCAGGCTGGTCTTGTGGCTGAAGCGCCATCAGGCGGCTCAATTGCCCTCCTCCCCCCGACCTCCCCACCTCCCTCCTCCCCTACGGCCGTTACAAGCGAGGATCGTGTTTTCGGGTGGGTGGGGGTGGGGTGGAAGCAAGCTCGTAGCCCCTCGGCACGATTACCCTGGCCATCGGCCGCTGAACAAGGAGAACGAGAAACCCAAACTGGCCGCCGAGCTCCGGGGCGCAGGTCGTGCTGCATGCAGCAGATGCACGTCATCTGCACGTGCTGCTGGTGCCAGTGAGTGAGTCGGGTGTTGTGAGGGTACAGCAGGTGAGTGAGCATGGTGTTGTGAGGGTACAGCAGGTGAGTGAGCATGGTGTGTGTGAGTGAGTGAGCATGTGTTGTGAGGGTACAGGTGAGTGAGCTAGCATGGTGTTGTGACAGGAGGTGAGTGAGCGTGTTGTGAGGGTACAGAGGTGAGTGAGCAGGTGTTGTGAGGGTACAGGAGTGAGTGAGCATGGTGTGTAAGCAGCATGGTGTTGTCAGTGAGGGTACAGGAGGTGAGTGTGAGCAGGTGAGTGAGCAGTGTCAGCAGGAGGGTACAGCAGTAGGTAGGGTACAGGGAGTGAGCAGTGTACAGGTGAGTGAGCAGTGGTGTGAGTGAGCATGGTGTTGTGAGGGTACAGGAGGTGAGTGAGCATGGTGTTGTGAGGGTACAGCAGGTGAGTGAGCATGGTGTTGTGAGGGTACAGCAGGTGAGTGAGCATGGTGTTGTGAGGGTACAGCAGGTGCTCCAGGTGTGCTGCTGACTGCTACTACTGACGGGTGTTGACAATGTTGATGTGTAAATGTTTCATGACAGTTGCCAGTGCACAAAGGTAGTGTCAGGGAGTAGTGTCACTAGTGTCAGGGAGTAGTGTCACTAGTGTCGAGTACAATGTACCTGTTGACTCCACTGGACACTACGGACCGTTGAGTCTTGTCTAACACTTGTCACCAATCAGCTGCTGGCGGCACTGGAATTTCTGTCTGCTGTCCATTGTCATTTCTTCACGCCATCAGAGATGCTGCTTACTAATAATGATCACCATGACAACCTACTGACTCACTGGGACAGCCTGCCCACCAGTGTCCAGTCCCACCTGCTGACCCCTGCACATACTAACACAGTGTCAAACACAAGCTGGGGATACATGGAGGTACTGACTGTCTACCAATGACATCCAGTAAGTCTGATGGTTCCATGGAAGCTCCTCCATGTCTAGCAACGGTCTGCAGTAGCGCCCTCTGGCTACTGGGAGGGACTGAGAGCTAACTGTCCAGTAATATTGCAGAGTCCATAGAAAGTTCAAATAACTGATATCAGTCTATCATTTACGTATGATATGAAAGCTCAAACCACCGTTGCAGTTCGTACCTTGAGTAGTTTCACGCACGCGTACACACACACACACACACACACACACACACACACACACACACACACACACACACACACACACACACACACACACACACACACACACACACACTGACCATCAGTACTCATGTAGGTTGTCACCAGCAGCCGGAGCTAGGGGATGATGAACTGGACACAAAGACAAACACTATGAGGGTCAAGCTCACGATGTCCACCATCTTCCTGAAGATTTGCAGCGACAGAAGGAAGAAACACAAAGGTGTCTGTGGAAGGAAGCAGAGAAGGAATCCATTAAAAGAAGGCGAGGAAAGACGAGTCTCGGGGAAATATTAAAAGAGAGGTGATGTGTGTGACAAGGGGAGGACATGACAATGTGAGAACACCAGACCCGCCATCTGCTGGAGGTGACGTCACTGAAAACAAACTGACAGTTAGTCGTTGCTGCTGTCGTTAGTCTGTCCACTCTCAAGACGACAACTGTGAACAAGATTAACAAGTCCACTGTGGACTGTCCAACAACAATGTCCACTGCAACCTGATGAGTCGCTTAGCTCGTGGAGAAGCAGATTGTCTAACTCAGTGTCCATTACTGACTCCACCGGAAGTACTTCATGTCTATTAATAGTCTCAATATGAGGTCGGCAACACTCAAATGACCTTTTCTGCTTTTTATTGCGTTTTGCGAGCTTCCGTGACTGCAATAAAGCGACATTCTTGTGTCGGCCTTGAGGAGGATGTCGGTAACATGAGGATCGTCTGTGACATCACAAGCTGATGTTCGATGAAGTTCGCCTGCACTTTACAAACAAACAAACAAACAAACAATCTCCATCTCGCCCGGCTCTTAACGAGAAAACTGAATTTCTTTGACGCGAGATGTTCCTCCCAAAGATCGCAGGGCCAAGCCACGTTTCTTGGCGACGCAAGCGGCCCCTGGGTCAGCCTCGGAGTGGCGGCGCGTGCTGCCTGGCGACTGCTGGTGACGTCACACGGGTGTCGCGAGACCGGCGCGAGGCATCGCCACACGGCAACGGCAACGGCATGCGGCTGCTGCTGCCACAAGCTCCGCTGCTGCTGCTCCTGCTGCAACACTCATGCAGCGCTGCAAGCTGGCGGCTGTCTTGAAGCTGTCGCCATAATTTAGTGGAGCATGGCCATGACAGGTAGGCCACCGTTCTGTCCTCCTGTCCTCCTGTCTTCCTCATCTCTCTTCCTTTTTTTTTTTTCTTCTTGTCTGTCTGTCTTCCTCGCGTCTTTTTATTCAGCCAGTGCAAGTCGTGCAGATGGTGTAAAGTGTGGAAACATTTGAACCCACTTCCACTCATGACAAATTGTTTTTAGAAAGTGGGATGCGCGCAGGTCGCACAGACAAACATTCGCATAAACACAAGCACGCGCACGTGCGCAAACACATGCGCCAACACACAAGTGCGCATGCAAACGCACACACACACACATACACGAAAAGAAGAGAGGAAACCCTGTTATGTGGGGAAATAATGTATCAGAAATTAAAGTATTCCAGTTTTCAAGGATTTTTTCTCTTGCTCAAAAAATAAATAAATAAAAATAAAATAAAAAAAAAGAAAAAAAAATCCGCTGCGCATCCTACTGTTGGTGTTGTGTGTGTGTTGCTGGTGTATTACTGTCAACTATCCTCGTCTTCCTCTCTCTTCATGTTTTTGATGGCGATCTGATGTTGTCAGATGAAGTGGGAACATGAAATCTTCATTATGTGATAACATTACTGTGTGTTTGTATTATCGCCGACATGACGGGCAACATTCAGCCTCCATGTTTATAGGACAACAGGAACATTTGTTATTAATCTTATGTTTGTGACATGTCTGGCGACATTAAATCATCCAAGTTAATAACCGACATAGGACCATGGTGTGTTTGTCTTACATTTCTAACATGACAAGGGAATATAAATATCTATCAGACAACATGTGAAAACTGAGTGTCGATCTTCTGCTTGTGACATCACGTGACCACCTCGCATCATCTTGTGTTTCTATGATGAAGAAAACTAAGATAACAAGAGGAAAGCTCGGCATCGATGTTTCTATGATGAGGGAGGAGCACGGAATGTTAATCTAACTTTCTGACATTTTGGGCAAGTCACGTGTCTACCAACTGCGCTTTTTACTGACAATCAGGTAAAAGCTGTTTCTCTTTAATTTCACGATCAGCCTGTGGCAGCCTCCGGACATCGATCTCTTTGCTAAACAAACAGAAGACATCAAAGCTCTCCGCGGGTTTCTGTAACAGCCATCGGGTGTTGGTGGAACAGGCTACAGACACGAACTCCAAGAAAACAATTTTTTTTTCTGTAGAATTAAAGTCTTGATGAGGAACCGAGCTCCCCGAGCCCTCGCCATCCTGTGGGTGTGCGCATGCGCGAGTAAACGAGGTTTACCTGGAAGTGTTTACAGGTGCGAGAAAAACATGGCTGCGGCGTTGTTGGTTGGTTGTTGTCTTGAAGTCCTTCTTGCAGTGTGGCGGGCCCTGCCATAGCACTCCATCATGCTCACCATCTCTGCCTCCAGTGTATGTAACAACACATCATACAGCCAGTGTAAAATACATAGAGAGGGGGGCGCACTACACTGCCATCAGTGCATTAAGCAGTGTAAGTAGAACTCATAGTCTATCAGACAACATCTCAACAGACAACGGACTGTACGAGGATCCATTGCCAGTGCCCCACACTACAGATACCCGGGAGAGCTGACAGTACCCGCTAGTTGTTAAGGAGGGAACGCCATGCGACTTTTAAAAAAAGAGAAAGAGAAGGAGACAGGAGGTGATGTGGATTTGGACCGTCGTCAATAGGAGCTGGACGGGATTTGAACCCGTTACAAATAGAAACGAGGCTGACATCAAGTGAATCAAATGTGTACAGTAACGGTCAGGTGTACAGTACAGGGAGGGTACAATAATAGGAGGTACGGAGACTGTTTAGCCCTATAGGAGGGCTGTGTGACTACAGACTGACAGCAGTCTATGTCCTCCGTGCTCACACCTGTCCCCAGAGGCAGAGCGGAAGAACGCACACTCACTGTTTCTGTATTGACAGCCGTTAAACGACAATTTAACACATCGGCTCGTCTAACAACAGCTGAACTGCGATTCCACCTGCTTCTAGGCTGTACTGTAAACAAACAAACAAACAACAACAAATCTTTCACAGAAAGCTATGAGGTGTAGGTCTGAAGCTTCTAGTCAACAGTCTGTCAGGCGGCCATGTTGTTTGTGGAGGCGACCTGTCAGGTCCTCGGCAATCACTGGAGGCTCTTGCTGTTGCCGGAATCTTCCAAACACGATCTCCAGAAATTCTGTTAGGAAACTTGCAAGATACAAGCTTCTCAAACTTTGCTACAAACTTTGCACGGGACACGATCATTGCATTCTCTGATCTCATTAAACGAGTTTGAACTTTCACCCTCCACATACCGACTGTGAGGTGCGCCGTCAGATTCTGTGTACCTTCCTGTCTTCCGTCTGTCGTCTGGTGTGTCTCTTCCTAAAAGCTGCAATCGAAGCGTTTCTTCAATTAAATCTGACATTTCTTGATGCCAAACCTCGCCTACAACTGTAAATGTGGCTAGAAGTGTGTCTTAGTGTGGAGTTGGGACTACAAACATCTTGTCAGAGAACATTGGAACCTGTCATTGACCTTAGGGTAATCAACAGTCTTCTCGCGTCCTCTCAAATATTTCACAACCACAACTTCTTTCTGCTGAATACGAGCAGCTCGTGGACTTTGAAAGTAAGAAGTCAAAACACAACCTCAAGACATCAAGTGGACTTCTGAAGATATATCAGTCACGATTCTCCACCTGAATAGTCGTTGACCCTAAGAGTGACCCCACTGTTAACGATGCTGTACAAGAGCTAGCGACCTCTGGCAAGACAGAATTACAGTGGATTTCAGACAGAATTACAGTTTCTCGGATGTTCTGCGTCTGCACTATTTCAGGATGGAACTAGTTCTGAGGAGACACGGAGCAGGTAAGCTTTCACATGGCATTTGTTGTGGCTGGGAGGTCTGGGACAAAGCCAGTCCTTCATTCTTCTTGTTGCATGAGGCCCGGGGCTGGATTTTCTTCTTACTGGTCATTACAGTCCTTGACCAGGCACAATGGAAAGGACAGAGCACAAAAAAGTGTTTGTCTGTAAGAGCTGAAGTCTCTCTTTTCAGCCGAACTTGCGAACTGGACTGTACCACCTACTTCCTCAGCAAAAAAAAAAAAAAAACAAAAAAAAAAACAACAACTGTAATGACCACAGATGGAGGAAACCTGAAAATCCGCCCTCAGTCCAGACCAGTCCTATCAGGATTTTGACATTGTCTGCTATGTGAGGGATCTTATGATTGTCATCCTGGATTACTGAATGTTTTAATGAGAGGACGATCACCGATCAGAAGGATGAACATTGCCTTGATGACTGCTCAGCTTCTGGATTGGCTCGTGAGGACAGAACTTGCTGACATGGAGAGGAGTTTGAGCAGAATGGAAGGAACGAGTGATTTGCTGAGAACAGCATTCTCCATCTGTGAACAACTCAGGGTTTGCGAGATGGATGGCTGCTTCCAGGACCGAGGATGCTACAGTCTGATGAGATGAGACCGGACATGTAACTGAGACTCGGTGATCGCTGCCTGGATAAGACGATATCTGCCAATAGCTGTTGGCTGCACAGAAACAGGTGAGATCACGTGACTAGTTTACCGGATTGTTTAATGCCGACAGGCAGGTAGGCAAGTAGATGTTGTGTGTGGCCACGACAGAGCGGACCTTTACAGCAAAGACCAGGTGTGGACAAGAACAGGTGTCACAGGTGTCACAGGTGAAGGGTCGGTCGGACTGTCCAACGTTCGCTAACATGAGGCGAGTGAACGATCGGCTATGTTCTCCAACATTCGCTGAAGACATGCAAGCACGTGTCAGTGACGTGGCTGAGAAACTACAGGAATCTCGTCTGAATTCTCTCCTTGTGGACCTCTTGTGACTGGGTGTTGATGGCGTGAGTAGGTTTGCAACTCTTTCCAATTTCCTGCAGCGTGTTGATACTCTCTATTTCCGTCAGTCCATCCTACCATTTAGCCGCCATGTCCGGGCCATGGAACTCTCGTGACGCGCAGTCTCCAGTTACGTCCCTTCGTTAACCAACTCCACTTCATAGACACTCCTCGACAAACGCTCGCCATCGCGTGCATTCTCGCGCACGTGAACGTTTGTGTGTACTGTGGTGTGTGGTGTGTGTGTGGTGTGTGTGTGTGTATATATATCCCGTATTCGTACACACACAGATATATTCACACATCACATAATGACATCATACATTCACACAGCATACAACGCACACACGCGCACACACACTGACTGGTGTGTACAGACAGACGGATATCGGGGTAGGAATCCCTACCTCCGAAAAATGTAAACAAATGAATCAAACTCACAAACACACACAACTGACGTCATAAGGGCAGTCAGTGACGCAGCTTGCCTGCCTGCAGCAGTTGGTGACGTAGTCTGCCTTCGTGTGACCTTTGCACTCGGAGGGTGTTGTTGCCGCTGCCTCACCTGTTTGTCCCGAGGCACATCAGCTCATCCTCCTGTCATGGCGCAGCGCCGGGCAAACACTGGCGTCTGTCCTCACGTCACGTGGTGCGCGTGTGTGACGTGTTCTTTCCGTCTCGTGACGCACAGACAGACAGGTGAATGTCTCCTACAGGAGAACACTGTCGGAATGTTTACAACAAGCAACACGATAGTTTAAATATGTCAATCCTTTATTGTTGTTTATTTTAAAACTACATAAACACAAACTCGTTGTTTACTTTTCTTCGCTCTACTCGCTGTAAATAGAATTTCAAAGAGAACAAGTCCAAGACGGAATGTTTAAATACCAGAAGTGATCATCTAGAATATTAATTCACAGGGCTTGGTCAGAGCAACTGTTTAGCTCTATATAATTTGTAAAAAAATACAAATTATTTACATTCACAAATATTTTAAAATTAAGACATGTTAAATATCTACAAACAATTTCAAGGCGTCAATAATTGTTATTATTTATTTTAACCACACTGCAGGCACATTTTATAAGAAATTCGTGACAATCGCCTTTTTGTTTAATTACTTCCCCTTGCAGACTGGCCATCACTAACGGTCGCATGGGTTTAAAAGTTTGAACATAGAATTGTGCTGTTAACTATGGAGAAGATGTTGAAGCACAGAGCAGCTGAAGCCTGGCGGCGGACGAGAATTTATTTGTTGAAGGGAAAGACAGAGGAGATGGTGGCCACCCGACGTGTGGAGCCTAACGTGCCGTTGCCTGTCGTCTGCTCGTATCCTCTGTCTTATCGATTGCCGCCCGTTCCTCAGGTTAGCAGACGACACGGCATCGTTGGCAGCCAACCGCCATTTAATGACGACACGCGCAGCCTGCAATTGTTACAACCGCTCCTCGGCCTGAGTTATGCGCCTTTAAATGTTCCTCCACGACGGCGAGCAGTTGTTCCTCAGACATTCTCAGACAACATTCTTCTGTGCAAACGACTGGTTTTATTTTTCTCTTCGTGCAGGAGGGCTGGGGGATCCGTGGCCTTATCTGTGTACCAGTAACAGATATGGGGATGGAGGGGAATTAGCGGGGAAAAAAAGTGAAAACTGCGAAGTTACAAATGTCACTCGGTCCTCGAGGCAGGTCTTGGAGAGCTGGGGATGCTCTTCATGGCCAGAAAAATGTAATGCGACGAGAAAAGCTTGGTCGGAGACAGTCTGTCCTCCAGCTACTGTGTACACCACAACACCAGAAGCTTGGTTGTTAATAAGCACTTCACTCAGCCTGCATCCTGTCTGATGAACATCCACCAGTGCCAGTCTCAAATAAGACTTAAATACATCACCGGTACATGTCAGAAAATATCAGTATACACTGTTAGTGCGATCTTAAAAAGGCTTTCAATCTGTAATCTTTAATCAGTAAGACTTAAATACGTCACTAGTACGATGTCAGAAAATATCAGTATATACTGTTAGTGCGATCTTAAAAAGGCTTTAACCTTTAAGATTGTACAGGTCTTGTAGAAATAATCAGGAAGCCTTAAATACACCATGACACAATATTTTAAAAGTACATCATTAGTCGAATCGTGGCAAAGTCAGGTACACATAAACTGGGTTAACAAACCTTCCAAACATCATCAGTGTGACTTAGAACAAACCCTGTGTGTGTACGACTGTGTATCAGGTTCCTGGGGACAAATTAGAATTGCTCTCTTCTTAACCCTGACCTTTACTGGTGAGTCTGGCGAGTTTTTCTGTATTTGATCAAAGAAAATCAAAGTGAATTTTTGTCTTTAAGACGAAACTGGAGACCAGGAAGCTGAGGGTAGGGGAGCTTCCATTATAAGTCAAAGCCTGCCTTCACGCGGGTTCTTGATATTTATATTGCAGGTCAAATGTCAGTCCATCGGCTGCCATCTTGTCATTTCGAGTCATTATTTCATTTATTCAAACCCTGACCAGTTGTAGCTGACGATCGAGATAAACACGATGCTGGCTAGAGTGATGTTTCCACTCCCGTCTGTAGTCGTCATCAGCCAGTTTGATTTCCTGATACACCCCGGGTATCCTGAAGGAAAGTCTGACACGAGGGTCAGCATCGCTACAGCACTCCAAACTTAACAACAACCCCGCATGTTCGTTAACACACACACACAATATATATATACATATAAACTATGTCATCATTCTCTGAAATTCGTTTTCGCCATTTGATGACATTTTTACAGTTGTTCCCGTTGACTGTTGGAGTGAAACTGTGTCAGTCAGTGAGAACGACATCGACTGTAAGATCAAACTGAGGAAGAGAAGACACTGTGAGAAGCAATTACTTAGCTGGATAAACTTTTATTTACACCCGTAGTGAGGTCAGGACGGAGTGACACCAACAACAGCTTTTCGTGTTTTGACTTCGTCGTTGCTCGGCGATACAAGGCCAGGACGGCCGGGGTGGCAATGCTGTTGGCGTGGACAGACGTGGCATTACTTGATGTTGTCAGTTTGTTGCTGTGTTCTCTTTGTTTTGTGTGTAGTACCCGTCGGCTGCTACCCGGATTACTTACGCAGGTTACTGAGGTTGTTGTTGTTGTTGTTGTTGTTGTTGTTGTTGTTGTTGTTGTTGTTGTTGTTGTTGTTGTTGTTGTTGTTGACAGTGTGTTCTGTGATAGTTGCTCTCAGATGTTTTCACGAAGTTTTGTGTGCAGTGCTGTACATGACTGTTATATAGTTTCTGAATTCTCTGTTTTCAGTGCCCCCGGCGGAAATCGCCGGCATTATCAGTGGCGCCATCTGTGTGGTAGTCTTCGCCTCCGTGGTGGCCATTTTGTGCTGGCGTTTCCCATCATGCCGCTCGCGCCATTTCTGGGACAAGAACATCAAGAAGGCGCTGAGAAAAGTCTACGGTAAAGCCGACTTCACGCGTAACTATTCCATTCCTTTCTCTTTCATACTTTAGTCAGCAGTGGGCTTGTGGCCAGACGGTATAGATACCCGTAGGCTGTTAGTGGGTAGGGTGTGCTTTAAGTTGCCAGACTTTATAGATACCCGTAGTACACTGTTTGTGGGTAGGGTGTGCTTTAAGTTGCCATACTCTGTGGACACCAGCTATGGAATTCTCTCGGTTCTTAGTCACCGTTTTCCTGGCAAGGCTGGCATGTACACAAGTCAGTCTATTTTTAGGAGCTACCAACTACATATTTATACTTGTGTGAATTCAGTTTTTTCCCAACAGTATTTTAGAATCCATTGACATGTAATTACAAATAATTCCTGTGCAAAAACATGGTGGAATTCAGTGTCATACGCTGCACTTGGCCTCTACCCGTTTGTCAGGCAAATGCAGACGGCGGAAGGAGAAGGAGGAGAGGAAGAGCTTGATCGTGGGTCCGGCACTGCGCAAGCGCAGTCGAGACGAGGCTCCCTTCGTCGTGCCGCAGATCTTCGTGGACTACGGGTCGCGCCGCACCTCCTACGCCTCGGCGTCCGACCACGTGATGCTGGGCGCCCTGGCGCTCGACCTCCGCCGCGCCTCCAGCAGCAGCTGCGGCAGTCGCAGGACGTCGCTGGCCTCCGACTCCGACCGCCGGGGCTCGGCGTCCAGCCTCGGGTCGCGCCGCACTTCCTTCGCCTCCGACACGGACCGCCGCGGTTCGGCTTCCAGCCTGGGCAGCCGCCGGACCTCCATCTTCTCGGACCCCTCCGACCGCAGGGGGTCCGCCAGCAGCCGCAGCAGTCGCAAGGGGTCGGACGGCAGCAGAATAGATGACACGGATGTCTCCTTTGCAGGTATCGTTTGGCTACCCTTTGACCTGGTGTGTCATTGTCTTGTATCGTTTGGTTACCCTTTGACCTGGTGTGTCATTGTCTGTATCGTTTGGTTACCCTTTGACCTGATGTGTCGTTGTCTTGTATCGTTTGGTTACCCTTTGACCTGGATGTGTCGTTCGTTTGCACTATAGTTTTCGGGTATCGTTTGAGCTGATGTGTCATTTGCTGTTATTATTTCCGTCGATGTGTTTATTTGCTGGTGTAGTTTCCACTGATGTGTCCTTTGCTCCTATTGTGTTTGTGGATGTCACTCTGTAAGGTGACAGACGTTTGGCACTGGACTCAGAAAGCCAGAAAAGCGGGACATTCGTGTCGCCCGATGGAGGTCAAAGCGGGACTGGTGACCTTACTCTGTGTCATGTTCATGTCTTTAATGTACATATACATAGCCTTCAGTTGGATTTCTGTCCGAGTTTAGCTGTCATGTCCGAGTTGTCACCTGAATAATCAAACTATTGTTATAAAAATGCTTTAAAAAATCAAGAACATGAATCTGTCAGCTCTGCTAGAATTTCATGACGAGGTCCCTGTCTCCCACCTCTACCTGGTTTTTTTCAGAGTAGGCTTTCCTTAGAATTAATGTTTGTTGATCGTCCTGAGACTGGAGGACGTGATGACATGACATGACATGATGACATGACATGATGACATCTACACGATTAGAGGCCAAGATGTCTGCACAGGTTGTAGGCGCAAAGTTCCATGTTTCTGTACAGATTTCTCCGACTCAGAGACCGTGGATGTGGATGACAATCGGGTACTTGGACCTCGGGTACCCCGACGAACGAGCTATGACGTCAGTGGGCGAGCGAAGGAGGCTCCACCCCCTTACAGGCGCAGTCACTCTCTTGCAGAACTCCAGGGTGGAGGGGTGGTGTCAGCGGAAGGTACGTCAACGACTTTCTATAAATCATAAAGTGTCAACATGTAGATAAGCTGTGCTCGTACACTCACTGACACTGAAGTGTCGCGTCTGTGCAGAGAGACTGTCCTCCTGAAAGTTGTTTGTGTGTTGGGGGGTGAGTAGTCCATCAGTGTGTTGAGATGATGAACCACTCTGGGGGCTGCACGTTGGTGTAATGCTCTCGTAACACTGAACTTGTTTGTGTAACACTGGGTGTGGCCCCTCGCTAGCTTGTGTTGTGTTGTGTTGTGTAACAAGTTTGACAGTTTCCATCACATGCAAACTTCAGCCATCGAAGGTATTTCTCACGTGACCCTCTTGCTGCTAAAGCCTGGTGTCCACCTTCCTGAGGACCTCACAGGATGTGAATCAAGCACAGAGACAGCATCCCAGGCATCAGGCTTGTACATCAATACACAAGTGGCAGAACTGGGACTAAATGTTGACTGGATGTATCTGTGGATAAACAGTCTGACCGCATTCTGTTCACAGTGAGGCGTGTTTGAGTGTATTCTCACAACGGAAGAAGAGAATCTTTTCAAGATTGAAGCATCTTGCTTACCGAGCTTTATTCAGTCGTGAAGGAAAAGCGTGTACCCCACTAGAGTCATTCATGATGTAGACCAGTCATTAAGGCAACCCATGTACCCCCTAGACTTTAATTCAGTCATTAAGGCGATACCCCACTAGACCTTTAATACCACAGTCATATACCATCCACTAGACCTTTAATACCCAGTCATTAAGGCGAACCATGTACATGTACCCCACTAGACCTTTAATACCCAGTCATTAAGGCGAACCATGTACCCCACTAGACCTTTAATACCCAGTCATTAAGGCGAACCATGTACCCCACTAGACCTTTAATACCCAGTCATTAAGGCGATGTACCCCACTAGACCTCTACGCTCGTGGTTGTGAGGACGCAGTGGCTGTCTATTGATTTTGCTCTCACGTCTCCATCAACGTGAATGTCAACATCTATTGTTCACGACCATCTTATCACAAAGAAAGAAAAATCTTTGTCGTGGGTTCGACTCCGCACAGCTCCTTTTGAATTTGTTCTTTGACAAAAGTCCCTTTGCCATTTTGAAAAGACTCAGTTGAGAGATCCTCCTCCCGCAGCAGCCATTGCGTGAAAGTATCTCTTGCCTGCATGTGGTCTCCGCGATTCTTCGGCATCTCGGGCTGAGATAAACACAGAGCTGTGACACGTCACTAAAGCCATGCCAGGTCCAAGACAGAAAGAACTGTGACGAACGCTAACAGAGCCAATCCAAGTGTTTCAAGGGGAGTTAATGAGGTGACGTGCCTTCTCCTAACTCGAAATGATGTCACCATTGTCATTTCTGTAAGTGCTCTCACCATGTGTGTGTGTGTGGTGATGCATCACGTGATGTCACCATTGTCATTTCTGTAAGTGCTCTCACCATGTGTGTAGTGATGTCACCATTGTCAGCGCTGTCAGTGCTCTCACCATGTGTTTAGTGACGTATCATGTGATGTCACCATTGTCAGCACTGTGCGTGTTTACTGCAGGACGGCCATCACGAGCCGGAGAGAGGAGGTCGACGCTGTCGACGCTGGTGTTCAGCTCCCTGGCGGCGCTGGATCAGACGGGCTCCGCTGTCATGCCGGCCACTTCCAAGTCCAAGAAACAAAAAGTAAGTCGTGAAGCAGACTTTCATCTTGCAGTTCGTGGTCGTGTCCTCTGATCCCTCTAAGCCACCAACCGAGCTGCCACAAGGTTTGTTCACTTAACACACATCCTGACAGACCGGAAACTGAACCCACACCTTGTCGCTCTCTCAGAGGCGTTACCTAAGGGGTGGATGTGGGATAGGGAGTGCGATGGCCTCAGTAACAACAGGCTGCTCAGGTAACTGTGGTACTTTTTTTCTGCACCAGAAACAAGGTGTGATCGGGCTGCCCGACACCCCCGTGGCGCTGCACGAAATCAACCTGGAGGAGCTGATACCCCGCTACGCTCCGCCTGTCAAACCAACGGGCCGCCTGAAGGTGCAGCTGCAATTTGCAGACGACAAGTCCAGCCTCAATGTCATCATCATCGAGGTTTGTACAAGCAGTCCATTCTCTGTTGTTACTCTCCCTTCTCTCATCCTTGCGTTCACCCACCCTGGTTATCTCTTCGGTCCTCATTCTCTCACTTCTTTTGCTTCTGAAAACACGTGTATCCCATCAACAACACTGCATTTGTCATCTCGTCAGTCGATGCCTGAATTCTTTACTATGGTCACCTGCGTCAAGTCACGTGAAGCTATCAACGCTGACCAGGACACAGCACGTGCACAACGTGCACAAGAGAAGGTCAAGGATGTAGGAGTGATGCAAGGAGCTGGAAGTAAAGTTCTCAAGCAGACTTTTAGGAAGAACAGGACGTTTAGCGACAAGACCCTCTTACTCAGACACTCTCGTGTTTCTGAGTGAACTTGCGATGTTCTTGATAATTCGCTGCTAATAGAGAATCCACATGAGTACATCCTCCCTGTGAGTTTTACCCCGCTTTTATTTTATGATGTTACAATATAGAGCAAGTGTCTGACCTCCTATAGCAAACATCAAAATCGTAAAAAGGGTTTCGTTGTTGTCAAGTAAGCTGTCGGGGTCTTCTGTCCTCTGTTTACAAACGCAGGCTCAAGGTCTGATCATACCTGGCATTCCTAAGGATATCGAAGTCAATCCCTACGTGAAGGCGTTTCTGGTGCCAGGACGGACCTTCAAGTACCGCACCAAGACACTGCGCAACACCAGGGTAAGTGGACAGTCATTTCTTAGGAGTCTTCTTTTTGCAACTGTTCATTAATTATATTCTTAATTAATTAAGCGTAATAGGTAGCCCACACCTCACTTTTTGCTCAGTCTTTAGAATGAGGACACGCTACACGGACCTACTTGTGGCGCTCGCTTTTCCCGACTAACGATATGACCTATGACCTGGCTGGCTTGACCTAGCGAATGTTCCGATGTGTGTTTATAGGGATTGCTCTAAACTCTAAAGCCTGGATTTAGTGCGCTCGACTATCGAGTAAAAGGTCACTAGTTCGATGCCTGATTCGGCCTGTGGGTGCAAAACTCCTACTCTTCCCATCCAGCACCTGAATGATTTACTGAAGTGTTAGCATGAAGGAAAGGTTAAACTGCTAAACGGCATGACGGGATTGGAAAAAACTGAGATGAGCGAGAGTGGTAACACGAGTGCAAAAGTAACATTACAGAAAACAACAGGATAACAATGGATGCTCACCGTCCAGCCTCCTTCTCGTCCACTGTATTCAGCGGCTGATGCACTACGTGCTCAAGGGAGAAAACTCTTTACCACAGTTAAAACAGATTTTGCTTTCACTCACAGGTCTCTTTGTTCTTAGAGAAGATTTTTGTTGTTTTATTTACAGGACCCTTTGTTCTTAGAGAAGATTTTTGTTGTTTTATTTACAGGACCCTTTGTTCTTGGAGAAGTTTTGCATCAAGGATCTTGTGGCAGGGGAGATCAGCGAGGAATCTTGCTTGGAGTTTCAAGTTTACTCCTCTCACCACGTTTCCCGCCGCCATCTGGTTGGTGTGGCGTCTGTGCGCCTGCTGGATGTGGATCATCTGCCTGGAGGCCAGACGGAGCTCATTGTCATGCCACAGACTGTGTACAGAGTGAGTAACTTAGTGTACGAGGCCTCTATGATATCAGACAGTCACGGAGAATTTTATAATATGTATGCCTGGCATATTTAGTACTAAAGTTAAGGTTTTGTTAGGGTACCGACTTGGAGAAGCAGACAAAATGACAAAAAATAAATTAAAATAAATGACATCTCACAATTTCCTTAATTTCGCTCTCTTGTCATTTTTGTCATGTGAAAACGGCATGGCGAGAAAGACAGAGAGGAAAACAAAAAGACATTTTGGACAAAGTTAGTAAAAGAAAGATTATTTCTGATCAGCTTCACCAAGGGGACCTACATCTGTCGGGATGCTATCAACCAGTAGCAGGCAAGATTGTCTTCAACATTCTGGAAGCTCGAAATTTGCCCCGTGTGTCCTTGTTGGGTGCGATCAGTAAGTACATCATTCTGTCAATAAAACTTTCTAGTAAAATATTCGTAAGGACTCAGCCATTGTACCGTCATCAGCATTTATTTTTATCTGCCAGCGTGATATATATATATATGTGTGGCTGTGTGTGGGTGTGTTTCCGTTAACTCAAAGGGCAGCGGGGACAAGCAATGTGGCAACCTTTAAACTCTAAAGTATTTATGCAAAGATACTTGTCCCGTCTAACACTGACTTGAATCCTTAAACAAATTCAATATGGATATGGAGGGTATTTTTCCACAATGCAGGACAAGGCGTACCTGGCACTGCATGAGTTGATCCCAACCGCTAACTTATTGACCTGGGATGTTATTGTCAACTTTGATCAATCATTTTGTTCGAGTCAAGCTTATTCGTGTGTTGCATCTCTGTAAAACTCTTGCATTCTTCATGTCCTTTTCCTAAGCTAACAGTTCATGTCAGGCCTTAGGTGCATGATTCTTTGAGTGAAATCACCACCCGACTCGCTCCCTCTCTCGCTTTCTCCCCCACCCTTCCTGTTTAACACCAGTTGTCTGTCGCAGACCCCTACGTCAAGGTAGAGATGTATGTCAACGGCATGCGTGAGGGCAAGGCCAAGTGCAAGGTGCGGCAAAACACGCAGGACCCGGTCTGGCATCACCAGGTGGTCTTCGACATCAACCGCGAGAACCCTAAGCTCCTGGGCCACGTCTTCGTGTTCCATGTGCTGCACAAGGACATGATGACTGGAGTGCACAAGATTGGACAGGTGCGTAACGTGGGAAGTGAACCTTAGTTCCTCACTTCGTCTTATCATCCGGTATTTTGTCTTTAGTGTTGTAATCACCTTCAGTCCCAAATTTTTACTTACGGAATCCTACAAGCGCATTCTGCAGCCAGGAGCTAACAAATGAAAACACGTACTAAACATTTCCAGAAAAAAAGATAGAAAAAGACACACTTGTAGACACAAATTAGGTAAAGTAAAATTAGGATAAACAACCAGCCCATGACACTAGGGGGTTGCTATTGTCAGTGTGTTAAAACTATGTAACTGGGTAGCTATCGGCAAGTTGCACCGCCCCCAGACAACAACTGTTAGATGACGTCACCAAAGATGTCAACATTGTGATGAGGATGTTGGAGGTTATGACGAGTATTTCATTGATTGTTCCTTTTTTTGTGTGTGAGGGTTTTAACCAATGATTGTGTCCATTTGGGAGCGGGGTACTGCTTGCTGTTCCAGATTTTTCCGACACAATGTGTTTATACCCTCTCTTCCACCCCATGTTTGACCAACTCCACCGGGGCAAGGTCCCTTTAGGCTGTCCACGGCCAATTCATTCTCCTCCAGTAGCATTGTACAGCGATTTTTTTCTGCTGCCCAACCTTAGCGAGAGTTCTAAGTAGTCTCAGTTCAACCTTAGTGAGAGGTGAAGGTGTCCTCCTAGGGTACGCTATGCTGAAATAAATAACAACAGAAGGGAAAAAACTCTTGATACATTCAGGATTTGTTCTAGCATGGATTACTTCCAGTTGAAAAAAAAATCAACCAATCAGGTACTGCCGTACTTCGTTATGCTTGAAAGTGGGCAAGGTTCAGTTGACCAAGCGCCATTTTGCAGTAGTTGGGGGTTACTCAATTAGAAATGGATTTGTACTCAAACAACTGCAAATTACAAGAAAATAATCAGTAATATTTAAAGCCTAATGTCTATTCTAATAAAATATATGTGTTTTCTCTGTCCCATACAGCTACAATCTTTCATTTTGATTTAGTAGAAGAAGACAAAACCTATAATTTTTAAAAGTCACATCGCGCAAATGTTTAAAAAATGCTCTTTAAAACGGTGTATAACAGTTGGTTGTCTTTATTATAGGTTATTAGTTATAAATATTCAAAAAGATCCGATGGCGGGCTAGCTTTTAAGCCCAAGTCTCGTGGAACTGTTTAATTCAATAGAGTTGTCTCCCCTCACCATCCTTTGACCTCGCGACATCGTCTGGCGACATAGATCACGCAAAGTTTTTGTTGCTTGGCGGTGGCAGGAAAATGTTCTTGTATACCCACCAGGATGGCGACTGCGTTGCGGACAAATTCGTTCGTTTTGTGTTCGTTGTACGAGATTTCAGGGTAGGCCTACTCAAATTGTTTTACCACCCGATATTTTATTGGAGGTGTCTCCTAGTAATTATTTTTCCAATGAAAAATATGGTGGAAATCGTAATAGGTTTATTTTAGCGCAGAAGTGAGCAATGATTTTTTCCTAGACTTAATAAATAAACTAGACAGAATATACTGATACATAGCCATTCGCTTAAATGCTATTCTCCTTGAATTCCTACTCTGACAGTAACAGACGCCATAATAAACAAAACCCACATCTCGCTATTCGATCTTCTTTGCCGGACACTTGTTTCCAAACTAACATACTCATATTTTAGTCATCTGTTCCTTAGTCGAGGAATAGAATTTAGTCAGAATGAATAAATTTGACTTTCTGTAACTTCTTGGTTACTTTTTTGATTTTTAAAAATATTTCTCATATTAGTTGAAGTGTCCCTCCTTATCGGGAATTCTCGCTGATCGAGCCGGTCGGTTATGCAACTTCACCTCCTCGATGGCTCTTAAATCGGGAGTTAGTTTGCCTATTGCGGTAACTTGTAATTAATCATCTGGTTTCCTTTCAAAGATAGGGCAGGTTTACACATTGATAAATTGCTAGAGTATTCCCAATACTAGACAGAGCATTAATTACCTCTGTCATATATATATATAGTAGCTATAAGTTACTGACCTCATCCCTCAACAGAGGAAACAGCTTCTTCTACGCACTAACGTCTGATTTTGGCAGAAAATAGAGGGAAAGGTTGGTCATCAAATTGTAGCTTCATCTCCTTGAGGCTATAGTTATCTATGGACCATAATTGTCGTTTGCCCTCATTCATACACTAGACGATGAGTGTTTGTTTGTCATGCAATATATGTATGTGACATGTTAACAATCTTATTAATAAAGATGAACTTTTGTCTCTTTTAACGTGTGATTGGTTGCGACAGGTGGACCTGGGCTGGTACAGCCACGGAGAGCAGCTGGAGCATTGGTATGAAATCATGGAACATCCCCATCGGGCGGCCGACTATTGGCATCCAATCATCAAAACCGGAAAGATCGCCTCGTGACCTAGCCACCATTCGTGACCCAGTCCATATTCGTGACGCAGTCAATATTCGTGACACCGCCTGTACGTACGTGCCACCACCTACCTGCCTCCAGTGAGTGACCAGAGTGAGTGCATAGTGTGAGTGGACGACTTGAGAGGACCCGCAACAACGGCGAAATGTGCTTCAACTGTCAGTGGCCACTTCCCAGTCCAACTGAGACACATTCGGAATGTGTGTGTGTGTATCCGTGTGTGTGTGTGTGCGTGCGCGCGCGCGTATGTTAACTAGCGCCCTTTACCTATATAAGCGTGTTGTTGCCAAAACCTCAAAGGTCTTTTTTCCTTGCTGTTAACTGCGAAGTATCCCGATGTTTACAATGTGCGACTCGACTCACAGAATCAATCCAGGTGCGAGAGAAACTGAAACCATGAAGTGTTTGTTCCTTCGGGTACCAAGCTCACCGAGAAAGGACGTCCGTTTGTGTTGTGTTTTGTTTATGTGCGCTTATTATGCCATTTAACCTTGTTCTCCCAATCATATCTGAACAGCTGATGTCTTTCTTTTATATTAGCTGACTGTTGAAAAATCTTTGTTAAAACACAAAAGTACAACTAAACTTTTGTACATAGATATCGGCATAAGAACAGTACATTCTGGAATCATATAGAAGCTTAGGTGAAAGATCATCATTTGTTCAGTGTCATATTCAGAATTGGATCTTTGGGGAGATTTATGCCCTGACAGTCATCGTTAATAATTATAATGTTAGAAACAAAAGTATTGAAAATGAATTGAGTGGGGAAATAATTATGTGCTATTTAAGGTATTAATGTGTTTAAAATAAGCTTTTTAAAATTCGTTTAAACTGTCATTGATTTAACGACATTTACACAAAGGATATTTTGAAACTATCGTGTCATTAATAAATTATTGATATTTAAGAAACGATTTTTAAGTATCAAATGGTGTATATAACAGACGCACCAACTTTTCATATCAAGCATGGTGTCGTGGTAATTTAAAGTAGTCAAATGGTGCATATTATATAGAGACAGAACATATCCAACGGCGTGTATTATAATTATAGAGACAGAAAGTATGAAATGGTGTGTATGATACAGACAAACACGGAAAGTATGAAATGGAGTGTATCATATGAACACACAGAAAGTATGAAATGGTGTGTGATGTAGACACACACAGAAAATATCAAATGGTGTGTGATATACAGACACACACAGAAGGTATCAAATGGTGTGTATTATACGGACACACACTTTGCAGCCGTCCAGTGTTAACTTCTCATATCTTCGCCTCAGTCAGTGCACCGAATGCTCGCCAGCGTCGGTCATCACGTGACCGTATAGCCGGTTCGTGTGTATAACACCTCCATACGAACTTCGCACTTTGGTAGGATTGCATCTACATGATTAACTAGAGAGTAATGACAGAATATTCCACAGACAAAGGTATAAACATGATTTTGTTATGTAATCCAATGGTTTTGGTCACTCTTTAAGCCCCTTGTGGACAAACATTTGACCGAATCTGACAAACGTTTTATTTTGGCAAACTTGTTCAAATGTTCGTCCACATTTTTTCGCTTAAGGGGCTTCAGACGCATTCTCTGTGGACACTGGATTAAACAACGATAAAAAGAAGAGGCTTACTAAGATGTCTATAGTCACTAGTGCCATTATACAGCAGGTGAGCAGCTTGGAGACAGTCCACAAACATATCTACATTGACTAAACTAATGAGTGTAACCGAATGTATTTTATTCTCATGGTAGGCACTGCAGACCGCGCCGTACTTTACATAACATCACGATTCTCTGTTTCATTGATATATTAGCAATGTCAGTGTGCCATCTTAAGTATACTCTACTAGTGAGAACCTATAAGTCTGATTTTTTAAGCTATGTGCATCTCTTCACAATTAAGGTTTCGATGTTATGACTGTGTGGGTGTGGATGAGTTTCTGGTCTGTTGTGGTCAGGAAGTTCCGCACGGCTCTTGGATATGTTCCTCACACATAAAGGAAAACACGGCGCTCTGAACACCGTGAACAATACATAGACTATACCCTGAGGCTGTGGTACAGCGCTGTCATAGTTTATTCTAGACTATACCTGAGGCTATCATAGCTCATTCTAAACTATACCTGAGGCTGTGGCACAGTCTGTCATTGCTCATTCTATACCTGAGGCTGTCGAACAACGCTCATAGCTCATCCTAAGCTGAGCTATGGTACAATGCTGTCATAGCTCATTCTAGACTATACCTGAGGGTATGGCACAACACTGTCACAGCCCATTCCAGACTAAGCCTGAGGCTAGGGTACAACACTGTCGTAGCTTATTATTCTACACTATACCTGAGGCTAGGGTACAGCTCTGCCTTATCCCAGTCTATGGTACGATTTCCTTACACTGAGCGCAGCTCTCGCTCGTGTTGGAAAAACTGAGATGTTGTTCCTCTTACGTGCATCAACTAATGTCCAATAATTAATTGTACACAATAGTGTACAAAGAGAGATTTATTCTTCACACTGCTCATCCCAGACAAGGGCAGAGAACTCCGAGAACTGCAATGGCAATGCAGTGCCCTTACATCCGGTCAGGAACAGTGAACAGTGAACAGAAGACGATGTGTACACCAACTGTGACTGTACAGCGCAGTGATTCTCAAAGTTTGCGCCGCACGCGTGTCATCATATGTGAGTAAAGTAATGTTTTAATCGCCATCTACGCTAATTAGTCCAGTGTTGATTTCACACCATGCCAACAGCTCGTTCGCACACAACGCTGACTGACCCACTAAGTCTTGACGTCACAGCGCGAGCATTGCGTCATTCAGCCGCGTCATCCGTTACCCGTAGTAACGTAGTAAACTTCCTTATTTGTAATTGTTTTGTGTACTTTGCGAAGTGTGTAATTTGATGTAAACTTATTATTATGCTACTGTAACAGAAGTACATTTAGTTTTGAATTCTAATAAAACAAATGCGGCCATTTATATTTGAAATTCACGGTACAGATGGATTTTAGGCCATGGTGGACCGCCGTATTGTTTACTTTAGTCAAGTGGTCCACGGCCCCAAATACTTTGAGAAGCATTGGTACACGAACTTATATCTTAAATAAACGTCCATGATTGGTATAACATGCGGACTTTATTGTGGGCCAGTTAGTTCCCGGTCTAAATACTGTGATACGCGTACCACTAGTGGTATAACGGGTGGTACGCGAGCACCATGACTAAGTCATAGACTAGTAAATAATATTATAATATATATTGTAGGGGGTAGGGTTGGGAAATGGTACTCGGTCAATTCGAATTTTCGAAAGTGGTACTCGTCTGGAAAAGTTTGAAAACCGGGAAGTTTGATAACCAAAGCAGCACAAGTGGCTGATGCCTTTGAAATAACACTCATCGCTTTGAAATGTTAAAGTCTTCCCAACCCAAGTTACCTGCATAATTGAATTCTTTACTTAGTTCTGTCGCCTACTCAAATGAAAGCCTTCTGAGCCCTGCTGCATCGTTCTTGTGTTGTTTTGTATTATCACGTGTGTACATAAGCAGCCGAAGTACATTTCCTGCTCTGTCAGAACTAAGGAGTTATTTCCAGTTTTCTCGCCAATAGGGCTCATCGCTCGGAAGAGCGTTGCCTGAGCGAAAATGATAAAACAAATGGGACTCATGTATGAACTAAGCTCTCTTTTGTCAAATTGATTGAAATTTTGGCTTTAAAATGGCTTAGATCTGCACTGAATAGCTTCAAACACAAAGTCAAACATAATTTTACAAGAGAGTCCATCACCTTTATACGTCCGTCGTGGTCTTGACATGGCAAACCACTTTCAGTTCACGTCCACTAAATTATGGCATCTTTACTGTTGACCTTACACTGCACGTGCTGCACAGATTTAGACAGCACTAGTAGACAGTTAGACACCTAACCTGTAGCAACATGAGATAAAGAGCTCGTCGTGTGGATACTTTGAAAATAACCAAATTTTGGGGCTTAACAAGTGTCATTACTTTTATTATGCTTCTTTTAGTTTTGCCAACCAACTGTAAATGTTACAAATGCATCTCAACCCATGCATCACACCCTGGTCCTCGGCAGGAAAGGGTAAATCACAAGCACTCTAAACAGCCTCGAAAGAAATAGTTGCTGTCGCAAATACAATACAGAGGAAGGAATACTTGTCAGGATGGAACGACAAGCTTAGCTTTCTGTGACTTGAGGTGTGTGTGTGAGAGAGAGAGAATGTCCGAGACTTGTTATGTGTATCCATGAATGTGTACACAAAAGAGAACATGCAATGGGTTCTGTTTGTTTGTTTGTTTGTTTGTTTGTTTGTTTGTTTGTTTGTTTGTTTGTTTGTTTGGTTGCTTGCTTGGTTGCTTGGTTGTGTGTTGTTGTTTGGTTGGTTGGGGGGTTTTTTGCTCTTCCTGGGAGGTCGGTAATATTTTTTATAGTTTTATGCAGCTTATATTTCTACATTCACACATGCTCTCTCTCTCTCTCTCTCTCTCACACACACACACTCGGGCCTACTCGTGTATACATCTCTGACAACATCATAATGTCATGACAAGGCACGCCTTCAACTTGCGGCTTTTGGTGTGAAAAGAACTCCTGCATACTTCTTACAGTTCTAGTTCTTTCTTCCCCTTTTGCATAGCTAGATTTTTCATCGTTTATCCATACACTAACACGCACCTACAATCGTGCAAACACACACACACAGGCGCACCACAAAATACGTACATATGTCCATGCGTGCAGCCGTAAATACATTATACATAGATACACACAGCAGGTATGTGCATTCGAGGTGCATCTGTGCTGGCGTCTTCAGTGTATATGCCTACAGCATATTTCATTCTTATATTTGTCAGTGTGTGTGTTTGCGGAATTTTTCATGCTTTATGTTTATATTGTGACAACAGCACATGCTTGATGTTTATATTTCTGCCTACAGAATGTCTTATGTTTATGTGAATATTATCAATTTGTGTCTACAGCATGTTTCATGTTCATACTTCTAAATATGTCTGTGTTCATGAGGCAATTTTTCTTTCTATCTTTTTACTTAAAGTATTTGCCGTGTGTAGGTGTGCTTGTGAATTTGATGCATGTGCGTGTGCTTGTGAATGTGTGGCAGCTTGCATGTAATCAGCATGTTTGCCTTTGCTGTACAAAGTGGTTCTAAAAATGACAAAATTCGTTTGTTTGTTTGTTTGTTTGTTTGTTTGTTTTGGTGTTCCTCCGTGTTACATTCAGATTCATACATCTGTGAGACTTGTAGAGACAATTTTTCTTGCAGTTACTATTATTAGCTCTGTATCACTCAAACGTTTTGTTTGTGGCCAGCAAGTTAGGATAATGACTATCAGATCTTACCTTTTCTTGTTTGGATTTATCGGCTTTTAATTTCTGAGTGATAGTTTGCCCAGCCCATATGACCTTATTTACCTGACACACTGTCGACTATGGAAGATTTTATCATGACTTCCAAAAAAAAAAAAACAAACAAACAAAAAACAAACTCGACAATGTGGCCGGCTAAGAAGGCCGTTCACAAAAATGTAGTAATAATGAGTTCCTTTGCTGGCTGGGGTAAGCATTTCGAGCAGGAAGCGACTTATTTTAGCTAGTGAACTCCAGAATTGTTGGGGTTTGTGCTGGGTCTGGGCTAGGGTTTGAAGCTGATCACAGCGTGCGCTGATGAAATAAGTGACGATGTGCACGTGCGCTGCCCAGCTCGGTGCGAAAAGGAAGATGGAGAAGCCGTATCAAAACTGTGCATGTGCTAGAGTCTCTGCTTTGAAAAAAATGGGGAGCCGACTTCATCAGATTATGAATTAATTGTCATATTTTCTGTAATGAATGTATTAGAAAGAAGTTTCCAGTCATTTTATTGTCTACCTGGTTCCCCCTCCCTCTCTTTTTTTCATCATCGTTGTCGCCCTCGTTGTTGTACCTCGTCTTATCTTTATGATGTGTGTTTGCACAGCCACTAACTCTGTCATACAATGGTGTGAGTCTCTACATTTCCTCCCTCACTTCACAGGTTATTACACTTTCAGCCTATAGTCGTTTACTGGATCTCTTTGGAAACAATTTATCTGCTGCAGCCACAGACATTGCTACTTCCCTTTCCCCCTACCTCTCCACCCCTAGGGTGCACACTGTTGCAGCAAGGACGTGTATAGGGTCAATAAACAGTCTTTGATGCCATCATTGTTGGAAGTTTGTGCAAGGTGACCAAGGCAAGCTCATTGTCTACTGTTTCTTTTCACCGGGGAATTCATTGCATTACTATTTTCTATGACTGGAGGGCACTTGTTGTCTGCTGTTTCCTATGACTGGAATATTAATTGCCTGCTGGTTCCTGTACCCAGAGGGTACTCATTGTTTGCTGTTTCCAAAGATCGAGGGGCCGTAAATGTGGACCACTGATATTTACGGATGTGCAACCTTTGGTGACGGCTTCATTTGCAGTTCAGCTTTCTGTGACCGTGTTGACATAAAAGGTATTTGCATTGGTGACGGTGTAGACATATATAATGGTGCTTTTCTTCTAAAAGTTACCGAGTGTGAACTAAACAGAACTACCTGTGATGTGATGCGTTTCCTCAAGCAACCTGTTTTGGTTGGTGATGCTCAAAGCATCGCCCCCATCCCATCTTTCTGATCTATTGGATACCAATATTTTTTATTGCTTTTCTGTATAGATTTTGCCTTTAGGTTTTACTATTATGCTCTTACTGTATTATTTCATTCAGCTTTACTTTATATCCTCCATTCTTTCCTAGTGCTAGAATTTTAATGATCTTAAAACTGTGTATTGCAATAAATAAATTCATCGTGAGCTGCTTTTGTTTTTTGTTACCATCTAGATGACGTATCCTTACCTATCATCACATTTAGTCCAAAAGTTTATTTTTGTAGAAACTTCTAGTGATAATATACTATTGTAAAAACAAATCGTTATCTTCCATGTCTGTATTTTTGAGCTCCATGTTTGTACATAAAATAAATTGTATATCCTACAGTATCAACAAAGAAAACACAATCACCTCCCCATACAGATTATTTTATGACAAATATAAATATCAGTTATGTTGTACAGTTCCCTTTCCTTGTGTTGAGTGTACAGTTTGCATACTATTGTATTAAACTCGTAAAGTTAGCTGTAAGAAATGTGTGCTCTTATAGTTTGTATCGTTAATCAACTGTGATTGAAACTTTCAAAAAATAATAAAATTTGTTAAAATGCTGTACGTATTAATACATTTTTTAGGTGTCTGTAAAGTGCTATCCACACGTACACATATGACAGCTGGTATATAAGTACCACAGACAGGAAATATTGATACTGGGATGCTCACCCTCCTAGTCTTTCCTCACATGACGTCCAGAGACCAAACATCCATCATTTCACTTGCAAATTATCTCGTTCTTATTAGATATTCATGTTAGATCATGAATAGCCATACATATAATCTGCATGTTCATGAGTTAAGGTTGTTGAGGCATGGGCCAATGAGGCATAATGTGAAGTAAACACTACTTCCAGCTGCCAACCAAGTCTTTGGTTGGAGGGGAGGCTGGGGGATGACATCAACATACCTTCTCATCGTGGTATAAATTTTCTGCACAACTATTAGCATGGCAGCCAATAGGAGGCTGCAATACGGCTTTCTGTATATTGTCTAAGGTCAGTAGCATAATAGATGGTGAAAATGTACTGCATGACCACCGTCAGCTGAAAGCTGACAAACCCAGATTCCATATCCCATCCTGCTGGTTAGTATGCACACCTGCTGGTTTAGTCGTGGTTCCTGTAAGCACTAGGTTAACTGCTATTCGGTTGTTGCTTATATACCCATATACTGACATTTGTTTGGGAGGGAGGAGAAAAACAGGGGATCTGCTCTACACATTTTGATATGCCTGCTTGTCGTAACACAAAATTCTATTTAGAAGAAGTAGCAGAAAATTCAGTAAGTGTTCAGGTGACATCCTGTCAGTTTATAAGAGTAATCCAAATGAACTACACTCTTACTCTAGATTTTATTATATAACAATATGTACATAAACAATGATATGTGAATAAGGCTTCATGTTTGTGCTACACACAGACATTGTCAACATTTGAACAAGTATCTTTGTATCAAGAGTCTATGAACACTCTCATGTAATAGGTAGCTGTTGAGAAAACTATTCCTTAACAGCTTCACAAACTTTAGTATTGAATGTGAAAACCCTGCCTCTCAGTGTTTATCTTCAACAATGCACAAATTAAAAAAGTCATAGGTGACAATATTGAACCATTAGACTAGTGAGCAATGACTTCTCGTGTGAATCATTGCACCATATTTCGACATGTATGCCATGTATGGGGTAATATCCTGCCTCAAACTCCTTGCATCATGTAAAAACAGTATTGCATATACAGCATGCATCCTATAAAATATATTCACACCATTCACAACAGTAGGAGTGTATTTTCTCTCTCTCTGTATATTAAACTGTAATGTTCTCATTTCTGAAAAAAGAGTCAAACAGAAACTAAGAAAGTAAAGAAGAAATTGCAATAGCTGGAAAAAAAAGCATGAGCAAAGACAGATCCCTGGCAGCTGCAAGGACTGTAATTAAAATATCTCTGCTGATGTGAAGGAACCTGGGTATTTAAAAAAAATTACTAAGGAGTGCTTTAAGATGACTTCATGACTGAATGCTTGAATGACATTCTCTTTTCTTAAATCTTTTCAAGAATTTAGTTTTGATACCTTGTGCACAGAAGTAAAACACACCTACCATTTAGCTGTTCAGAATTGAATTAGTGGAAAAATGCAAAAAGAACAAGAGTACGACTCTCATGTTCCAAAAAAAAAATTAATAATAATAAAAACACTTGAAAATCAGAATGATCTCTTGGCAAAAATACAAAGACTGTTCTTCAAGATAAGACCACAGCCTCCGAGACTGGCATGCTTATAACACCAGTGATCAATGGCATACTTCTGCCTTGCTTCAGAACATATACCTGTAACAAAAATGGTATAATTATAGAAAATATGCAAGGGCATCTGTACAGTCAGCTATTTTTAAAACATTCACATCTAAATTAAATTTTTGGTGCTCTTCACAGTTTATATTGACCTCTCCAGCCAAGAAAGCCTAAAAAAAAGCTTTGTGTAATGTGTTATAATTAAAAATATTTAAAGACTGATTCAATCCCTATGACTGAGGTGAATGTACTACATGCGCATATATGCACCTATATGTCAACAAAAAGAGAAGCTTTAATAATAAACTGACTTAACCTTTGACTTTCAAAAATACTCTATCATACCTTGACAGTGTCCGAGACACCCTTGTCACTAAGACAGTCAATGAATGATTCATATAGATACATTAATCCAGGAACTAGCATAGGAACCTGAAATTTAGAAAAGAAAAATTTCCAAGAAAAGGAATGATGATAAAGATGACAATAAATAATAATAGAAGATAATAAAGGAGTCTTACAGACTAGTATGACAATAAGGCAAAGAACAGCAAGTCATGCAAGAAAATGTAAGCAGGTAAATAATAAAAAAGCAAGGATATTGGGGTGGGGGAGGGGCAAGTCAGGGTAGAGGGGAGAAGTAATGACATCCACCAGCGCACTGGGATAACTGGCAGAGAAGCAAAGAAGTCCAAACAGTAGGACCTCAAGAAATGAAGATGTAAAGAGTGAAGAGACCTATTTCAGCTAGTGTTCACAAGGCAAGAATGTAGTTAAGTTAATTTTAGCACAAAGTAACAAACAGTTCAACTCAGTTTTTGCAGTCATCAAAAGCTGAAGCCCACTAGTCTATAAGAACTTTACCTACATCTTAAAATGAATTAAACTCATTTGTTTGAAAAAAAAATTGCAAATAGGTTGCTCCTTTAACTTTCCAAGATAAAAGTGACCTGGACTGGATTTCCCAGTGTGACGTAAGATCACACATCTAGCTCCCTTCCACACCATTCTACACTAAGCTTCACATCAGTGTTCTTTTTCTCAGTTTATTTCAAATACAAGCTTTTTCCTGGGGTAAGAGTTATCTCCTGATGTGAGAACCTGGAGCTCTATGCAAAAACAAAAAAACAAAAACTTTCTCAACCTTTTAAAAACAGCAGATGTCATTGCCGGAGGGTTTTCAGTTTACTAGTTGTTGGTTTTGCCAAGATATCTAATGATGAACTGGATGACCTTTCATTCAGACTAGACGACAGTCTTAAAGTAAGATTGAGGAGCACAGGTAGATGAACACAATCTCACCTGAATTAGTTTCTTGTGAAAAGAGTACAATTTATCATCATATTCAAATGTAATTAGTAATGAAGTAGAAACTTGAGTTAAGGATGTATTCTGAAGGTTCACCGTCAGTCTGAAGGTTGGGCCCACACCTTGTACCTGTATACAATCCAGTTTTTGAAAAAAAGTTGTCTGCATGAGTGACATGACAAAATATACCATGCTTGACCAGCTTACTTCTGACCTGATATAAAATAAAATAGTAACCTTTTGCTTTTGCAAGAAAAAAATTTTAAGAAAAACAATATGTTATCATAGAATAAATAAATTAAGGACAGGAATAAATGTAATCTTGAGCACTTTCATTTATTAGATCTCATGGTAGAATGAAATCTGTCATACATATGTAATAAGAAAAAATAAATATTATTCAGATATTTAATATTTCTGCAATAAATTCATAGAGACATTGTCTTCACAGAAACTGTGTCACAGATAGAGGCTCAATCTGAATTTGAGACCTTCACAGTCTCAAGTGCTTAACAATAATATGTCAGCAGACCAACCACAAATAATGTTTTTAAATTTGGCTTGAGTTGTTCAAGTAACCAACCTGAGCTGTAAGCTTGAGAGGCTCTGTGGGATCGGATGAGATGGGGATTCATGCTGTTCTCAAGTGCCTTTACATATTCACGGGCAACATTCAGTCGTAGCAAATACAAGTCTCTCTGGAAAGTTCTGTGCATTGCTGCAGATGGAAGTAAAAGCTTAAAAATTTATGAACATACAACTACCACAAATAGTTCTTTCAATAATAATTAAGTATTTGTGAGATTGGCATTATTATGAGTGCATAATCAGTTGTTCTCAGAACTCTTTTGCGCAGAAGTTAAATTGCAATGAGGAATGAATGCAGCAAAAGCAAAAGAAGCGAAGCTAAAACATATCTGTTCTTTTAGATTGCCTCTTATTTTCCCCTGCAAATTATCAAATGGAATCTGGCATATGGCCATTGTAATTTTTATATGCTTTTCAAGACCCACATATAACTACAACTAAATGAAAAAAAATAACCAACAAAACTTCAGGGGAAAAAATCTGCAAGGTACTACAAAAATTGTTCTTTGAATGCGAAAACTTTCATTTGTTATCTTATAGTTGACTGTTGTGAAGATGCAAGGACCCATCACTAAAAAAAAAAAATCACAGGGTAATATACAAATCTGTCAACAATGGAAGACCAATAAATTAAGCTATAATAATCATAAAATAATCCATAAATTTAAAGTCAATGCAGTGTGTGGTGATGTATTTGTGGTGAGTAGCTCCTGAAACCTATGCAAATCAACACTGTCGTATCCTCAACATCTTAGGCAAGAACATTCATTCTGAGAATGTCTTGGTCATGCCTGTAAATTACTCCAGAGTATGCTTATGCTTGAAGTTTTATTTTCTGTTCCAAGATGTTAACAGTGAGTCAAAATGGAAGAAAATGCTATGCAGAAGAAATTGAAAAGAATCCCTTCTATGAAAAAGAAACATTGACCAAACCATAATTTGAGAAAATACCAATGATAGAGAGAGGGAGTCGGAGGGAGAGAATAAGGAAGGAAGCAGAGAGCAAGCAATTTATTCATGTAATGGCTTTACTCAGAATGTCATGCACCCAAAGGTACACTGTCAAGTTAGGGTAGAGGCATCAGCACAAGTCTTTGATTATTTCACTAAATTGATGGCCTGCGTGAATGAGCTTGACTCAAAAGATGTGACAGATCAAAAATTGACAATAAAATCAAAGCTAGAAGAGTTAGCGGCAGAAATTAACTCCATCATACCCTGGCTAGCAAAGGTGTAAAATTGAAATAGCATTTTAGGTGTCCTTTGCTATATTAATTATATAAAGTGTAAACTGAAAAAATAGAAATTCCTCATCAGATTTTGCAGTGTTTGTACTGTGAAGTTAAGTAAATAACTTGTCCTTAAATCTGTTAACTACATCAAATTTTGTTTAACAGGCTGTATCATTATTGTAATATTTATTTTAAAAAATGTGATGTCTTTGTGCTCACTTTTATGAAAATTCATGTTATCTTAAGTATTCTTACCTACAGCATTTTCCCGTTCTCTGAGTGTCTGGTCAACAAAAAGTTTAGTTTTCTTGGGCACATTCAGCTTGACATTCTGGGCAGCTGGCGGTCCTGCTGACAAATCTCTTTCCTCAAACTTGGCAGTACGCTTCAGGATCTTGACAAACAGACTGCCGGCTACCAGAAACATGAGACAGTGAAACTTTTTGTGGTCTCTTGATATTTATCTTGCTTGTCAGAGTGAAACCAAATCTACAGCGTCGATTCTTAAAATATTAGCATAGTATTACAGTCTCTTACATCACTTTATTGTTAATGGTAAATATTATAGAAATGTAAACTTTTTTAACCTAGAAATATCTCATGAGTAAGATCATGCAAATGGATTTTTAAATTACTTTAACTTTTGACTCATTGAACTTGTAAACCTTCAAGAAGCAGTATTATAATCAGTTTTACATATATAAGAACATATATGGATGCGGATACTGGCCAAAAGTATTGATGTGTCCATGATTTTCATAAATTTCACACAAAAGCTAGTCTCAAGGGAGAATATCTGAAAAAGATTCACACATCGAGTTGTCATGACGAGGGTTCCATCTTCCCTGGCAAAATGTCCAAAACGAAGTCCTGTAACCACATCCTCTGTGTGAATGACATCTGTTAGGTATTTTTCCTTGTAGATCTGCACCTGGCTATTGCCAAGAGCAACTGCAACCCCACTGAAACCTTTGGGCTTAAAGTCAATGGCCTCCAATGTCATGATTGTTGCTGGCATTTTAATGGACCATAATTTTTTACCCTACAAAGAAAAAGACATTGTGGAATCATCTCATAGAGAAACCATCAACAGCATAAAACTAAAATGACTACTTTCATTCTTCACAACTCTTCTTATGCCTCTTTGGTTGCAATGTACAGAGGACAAGGAATCTTTGGTTGCACTGTACTGAACACAAGGTATCTTTAATAAGAACCACAAAGGATGCATGTGCTTATGTATGTATATGTAAAGCACCAAAAAAAGATTCAGCTGTGAAAATAAAAAGCTCATAGTCAATCACACTGACTGTTTCATTGCATGCAGAACACTAGTTAATGCACCCATTCCTTGATCTATGAGTCTAGTCCATCCCTCAAAACTAGTTTTTTATCAAAAGTTCATAAACCCTATTAAACACCAACTATAAAACTCCAGATCCAACAGAGACCAGATTATTCTTTCAAAAAAGCATCAACACACAGTATATATATATATCATGGTTTAAAATCTTTTATATGGTATGCTGTTTTAACGCGTTTTCCCAGTGAGGGTAAAGTAAAATTCATTTTTTCAAAACTCTCTTGGTGTGAAAAGTGTGCACCTCAGTTTGATTCCAATATGCAAAGAAAGAAAAAAACTCAGTTCTCATTTCCTTCAAGAAGCTTTATTATCTTAATCCTAATTTTTTACTTCTGAGACGCATACTGTCCAATTATTTATTCCCCTCGTTTACTCCCCATGATAATTTACACTCACACCCTCAGAGAAAAAGAGAGGAAAAAGACATGACCTTCGCTGTGAAGCAGTGTAGCATCTGATCCATGGTTCCCACATATATGTTCTTACCAATTCGTTCCATACCAACTGGCTGTGATTTTAATTCTATAGTATGCTTGACCACAGCTTCATTTGAACCCCTGAAAAAATACACATCAGCATTCTAATATGCATAGACCATCCAATGGCCAAAAAAGATATACAGTTAGTTCGAATCCTCATCGTTTACATGTGCTTCAATGTTGAAATAGTATCTTTAATAGGGATGAAAACAGACAACATACACTGCTGATATGTGATAAGCTTCACTTTTTAACTAGAACAAACAATATATTATCACAACAAAACTTAAAGAAACGTAAAAAGATTTTTAAAGTTTCAGTTAACTTACCTTTTAATAGTGTAAACACAGCCATTTCTACAAGAGGTTACAATACGATATTCAACATCATACAGTCCATTTACACTAAGGAAGACTGGTACACTAGGAAGCTCCATCTGGTGAAGGAAAAAATGTATTTTGATTATCTAAGACAAGTAGTTATTGTAAGTTTTTACCTACAGTTTTTTTGCCAGTGGAGCTTGCATTGTATGGGACAGGCACACTTCAAATGGATTGTTTTGATCATCATCAATCAATCATCAATCAATCATCCATTCATCCATCCATCATCAATCAATAATCAATCATCCATCCATCAATCATCATCAATCATCATCATCCTTTTACATTTAGAAGTTTAGAATGTATGTCTTCTAGTTTGTGGGGTCTAAATCTAAATCTGAGCGAAGAGCTGAAACTATAGAATGGTGCACATAAACGCTGGTTAGCCTTCAGGGGCAAAAGCTTTGATTACATCACTTGTGCACTGTCTGACACAAATTACTTAATGGCCAAACTTTAAACTTATGGCAGGAAAATATGGTTTGACACAGAGGAGGGAGGTCAGGAGCCCACAACGTGCTGGTGACCCTAGCGATCATTCATTGCTAAGCACTGACTTAGATTATTTAACAGCTGAACTTTAAGCTTATGGAAATAAAGAGTGGTTCGACCAGATAGAGGAAGGTAAGGAGTAAACACAGTGCTGGCGACCCTAGTGACCATTCTTTACTAATTGGCTCCAACTGGCCTGACAATTATCCTCACCTCTCTCTGCCAGATCGAATCCATTCTTTTATTTCAAAGAGTGAAAGTCTGTCCTTTAAGCACTCAACTTTCCCTTATTACTTACCGTGGCCAGAACAGTAAATGCTTCAGGATCAAGTACATAAATGGCTTTGCTTTCTGTTCCAATGACAAGACAGCTTATTGCATCATCATCTGCCAGATTCTTTTTCAGTGTACCTAAGCATGTGATGACTGTCTGTTTAATATAAAAAAATATATATAAATAATCCCAATTGGGATAAACAACAATTTGTGGCAATGAAAGAAGTAAAAGTGTTATTTTTTATGCATTGCCAGGTGAACAAATCAGCTTCAGTCCAACTTATGGTGGGGCTCTACAGTCTTTTTTTTATTCTTTTCTTAAATCTTTTGAAACGTCTTTCTAATTTTTGTCACCTTCAATTATAGCCTCAAGTACCAATGAACAGTTGTACAAAACACCAAAGGCCCTATATTAGATAACACAGGTGGACATAAACAAGCCATAATACATAAATGCAAGCATCTTGTTAATAATTTTACTTGACTGCTAAAATCAGTAATAAGAAATGCTGGTGTTTTGTGATTTTCAACACAATGAATAGTTTATAAAGACCTAAACAACAGAGATACCAACTTTTAGCCTTTTTCAGTAGCTTTAATCATTCAGTGAACTTGTGCTGATAAAATGTACAACTTTTCTCCTAAATGTTGAAACACATACCTGACGCTTTAATGGGGCAGATTTTTGGACTTGAATAAAAGTGTCTAAATCAGAAGGATCCAGCTGTAGCAGTCGCAATGATCGTGTTGTCAAAGTAGCTCCCTCCTGCCTGCAGATTCAAAAAAATACAATTCTCAAACAAATATAAATAATATAAATATTACAAATTTGAATGTACAATGCATAATAAAGGAGTGGGGCTTTTTGCATACCTGTTAAATAATCATTTGATTGGCATATGAAACATGCACACCAAATTAAGTCTTTCTTATGCAGTGCAACAAAGAGAAGATAGATTCAGTACCTTAGGCTTTCTAAAGTCTCCTTCATGATGATGGGGCTTACATGATCCTGAAAAATAGCATACCAACTTACAACAAATATATACTTTCAGCCAAAAGCAAACACTTTAAATGTTAATGAAACACTAATATTAATAAAACTGAGGGCAGAAGACAAGTATCAAGATATTAACAAACAGCAAAAACAAATCAGGAATACCAGGTGATTGCTTGGTGCTTAAGAGATTGTGCTGTGTGGTATCTTAAAAACATTAATAAATTTGTTATTACAATTAAGAGACTGTACATATTGGGTGGTGTCTTACAGACATTAACCATGTCATACTGAAAGGCTTGTCATAGACAACAGGAGTGTGGCAAAAGTTACTACATTGGAACCCAATGCAGTAGACTTTATGGCTGACAGCAGGCTGAAACTTATCTATAACCAAGGCTTGTACTAAAGTAGAGATTTATTTTCATCCATAATCTACTGTTCAATGTCTAGGAAGATAGTCTAAAGAAATTATATGAACAACATATTATGTAAAGTATTTGTAGCACAGTATTAACACTCTAAGCCCTGGGTGTCCATGAGAACATGAAGAAAGCTGACTGCATGCTGTGGCAATAGTGACTTTTTCTTATGTGTTTACCCTGGGAGCAAAGGCTTTAATTACATTCTGAGAAAACACAGACCTGTCTGGCCTGATCCCACAAATCCTGCTCAACAGGGTGAATTTCTAATGGAGGCAATGTAAACTTGAAATATGGACGCAGATTTTTGTAGATGTAAATGTAGGGTCCAGAAGCTACTGCAATAGCTAGAAAAAAAAAAGTAAATTGAGCATATCAATTATTTGTTTTTTTTAAGTAGAATTTCCTCCCTCCCTCCTTCTGCAAGAGTGTGTGTGTGTGTTGGGAGGGGTGTGTTGATGTATTTATACATCATAAAAAAGAGTGTAGCAGAGAGGAGAGAAAGTTTGTGTGTGTGAGTGTTTGTATTAATATATATATCATACACGAGAGTGTAGTGGAGAAGGGGAGGAAAATATTTGTGTGTGTTTGCATGAACTTGTATTACTGGACTGCCAGATGACAATTTTTTCACTAAAACAAGGCTGGGGTATACAAAGCTTTCGGTTTAGTCACATTATTCTTTGTTTAAAACATTCAATAAAATTACTGCTTCCACTCGATCTCAATTTAGACAAACACGTCCAAATCCATACCTAAAAAGAATAAACCTGATCCCCGATACTTAGTTTTGTTTCCCATTATTGTCCAGTCATTCTAACATTTTGTAAGCTCTCCATGGAAGTCTATGTTATTCCATCTTTGTTATTTTTATCCAATATCTTACACAACTTATGTATATGTTAATGAAAAGTGGGTATCTTTCAAAATCACCATAGATCATGTTAGGAGTATGTGTACCCACACCCAACAATCTTTTCATAGCATATGCGTGCACTTTTTCAATTTCTGTACTAACATTTACAGATACTTCTCCATGCTTCTGCTCCATAACATAAGACTGGTCTGACTTGCATATCAAATAACCTAGTAAACACATTTACAGAATGATTGCCAATCTTGTATAATATATTAGTAATGCAAAATACTGCTTTCTTGGCCTTGGCAGTTAGGTCTTCAGATGTCACAGGAAAATCTTAGCCTTGTGGTAAAATATAAAGGCCTAAATAATTATATGTATTAACCACATTTATTTGTATACTTCCATATAACCACCCTTCATTTGCTGCTAAAAATACCCCTTTTTCTAAAAACAACAATATTCCTCTTATTTAAATTAACATTTAAGCTAAGTCTTACTGATGCTTTATGTAATGTATTTAACTGATTCTGTAATCATATTACAGATTTTTGTAGAGAGAGAGAGTGGGCCTGTGAGAAAGAGAAAAGAGGGGGGGGGCTGACGGGGCCAGTTTCTTGCTTACCTGTATCTAATTATATACATTATATATTTCCTGCAAAAATTGTATAACATAATTTTTATTTTTGCTTATCTGTTTTAATGCTTTCAGTTATATTAATTGCTAACCTGGTGTTCGTGGTTCTAGTGTGTCCAAGTAGAATGTCACAACACCAGTAGGCAAGTCCATGATAGTGTGTTCACTCATTAGGTTAGTATCTGAAATAAGAATCCATTACAGTAAGGGCATAGTGTATGTATAATTTCTGCAATCATTGTTTTCTTTTCCTGGGGGTGGGGAAGGAGGGGATGTGGGACAGTAAACCATAAAGCAGAAATTGAGAGAATTCTGTTTAACTGAAATACATCAGGTTAAGTTAAAATTAGTGAGTGGCTGCTCCAATCAAGCAAAACTTCATGCACTGTGCTAAAAGCATAAAACAAAAGAAAAATACATACTATTCACAGACAAAAATATTTGAATTCTATAATTACTTGTATAAAATTAAGGAAAAACACAGGTAAAATTAAGAGCTCGAGACAGCTTCAATAAACTTTCCTTCAATTCTGTGTTACTTGTAAATCCTGGCATACACAGGGCTTCTGCTTACGCAAAAAATTGCGTACAGTACGCATTAAAAGTTCGGAGGACCCCTTCAATTTTCGTCAATGGGGTCCCCTTCAAATTTGGGCGAAGAACAGGGACCCCTTAAAAATCTGGAGAAGGGGTCCCTGGGACCCCAAAGAATTTAGCCTTAGCAGAAGCCCTGATACAGTTACTCTGAAGAGGTCATTGTCATTAACTTCTTCAGACAAATCACTCCAAGAGGACTTGCTGTGATTTTTGTTAAGTGACCAATGTGCAATAGGTGTGCTGTCAGTAGATAATGCATCTTTAGTCTAACGTATTGTGCTTTGAATTAAGGCAGTCTGAGCACAAATATTGGTTCTCATATATTTTTTACAATTCTGAATGGTCTTTTATATTTTATCATGAATCAATGAACTATCATACCAGCTGCTGTTATCAGGACTGCTCATTTAATTACTGCCAAGAGATTTCACACACACGCATGTACACGTCTCACACACACACACACACCACAGTGCATTGCCCACAACAGCAACAGATGATGACTCCTTCAGGCATATTTATATAGTAAAATTCTAGGCTCAAAATTTTTTAACACTTATGCAAAACTCATGGCAAGATACTTTCTCAAACTGAATAAATAAACTCTCTTCTTCTATTCTTGAGATACATGCCTACAGACATCATCATGCATTAAAAGAAAGGCATGTCACTCAAGAACAAAAAGGAGGTTTATTCACATTTTTGGAAATTCTATCTCACACTGAATACCTAGTCACCTAGACCTTTAAAGATTGACTGCTGACTATGTTAAACAACATTTTCTCCATACTTTTGTACACTTTTAATTTCATATCGTAACTGCCAGTTCCCAGATCTGCTATGATGAGCTTCCAATCCCCATCTGCTTTGATGTCAGACAGTGTCATACACTGTGTAAATGTGTAAAGTGATGCAACTCTGTCATTATAGGCATCAAGCCACTTGTCACTTGTGTCACTGAAAAAAAAATTGTGCAGACAATGCAAAAACATGCACTGCATAACTTTTCATTTGATACTTAAATACGATGGTGGTTATTAAAAACAATTGGTGGAATATTAATAATTGACACTGTACATATATATCAGGATCAAGTCACTAGCTTGGAAAGATGCTCTACCATCAGGATTCGTGTTATTTATATAGAGACATGAAATAATTTTTCTGGAAGTTGTATTGCTTAATGGGCACGTACTAATATGGAAATATCTAATAGACACTTGTGAAAACCTGACACTATACACCGATACAACGTTCATAATCCACATTGTGTATACAATGAAAAATTACCTGTACCTCACACAGCACTATACCATCTTTAAAATAAAATTGGATTCTATTGCACATACAACACACAAGTTCTACATTTATCAAAATTCTGATCTTTACAGAAAGTCTAGATGTAAGCAAACAATATCATCAATTGAGCATTTGTATTGTGATACTGAATATTTGTACTTATATTTATATACTTATAACTTATATTGTATTCTCACCTTAGTTTCTCCTTAGAATCCATTCTACATTAAAAGTAAGATCTGAACTTTTAAGACACCAGCGTCTGCTTTCTTCTGCTGAGCTTGTTGCTCATGAAAACATTTGGTTGCACTTCCGCTGTTCAGCACATAAATAAAGGTGAAAGAGAAGGCCGAGATGAGCTAAGAAATTACCGATATAATAATGTTCTTTTTTTAATGATACTGATATATCAGCTATTAAATTCGAAAGACCTCATTTACTACAACAACAAACAACATGAAATTTTTTTAAGGTGAAGCTTTGTGTGCGGGATTTGTTAACTTGAGAGGTAACTTCAAACAGTAATTTTAGTGACTAAGTGTAGATACACGATACAGTAATTTTAGTAAATAATTGTAGATACACAATGAAGACTTTACTGATCTAATCTTTTCGAGCATCTAGACGTGAGTTTTCTCCTCGTCGTTTGTATTTTCATTCTCACATATACTGGTTTGAATCAAATGGTTCCTTACGTGTTATGTATATATATGTTTATCAACATGTATTAACTTGGCCACGAATTATTTCAGTAATATTCGCAGTTTTGTAGACTGGTGAATTATACTAATAACTTATATATATATATATCAGCTACACGGTTTTCTCTAAACAAGCATTTATCGAATTCTTAGAAATATATTTATTGTTCACAGAACTTATGGCAGACCTTTTGTACCTGAATCAGCACAAGAGTTTCTGTCATCTTTATCGCTTCTGCGTCTCCTAATTGTATCCCGACGCTGTGGGTTGCCTTGTTCCCATTCAGCTGTTATCGTACTCGTGTATAGGTTTATGCATGCATGTAGTTACTTGCAGGAAACGGAGAACGATTTAAAGGTGTTACTCAGTCGGACATACGACTTGTAACAGACCTTCACCATGTAAAATCCACCTTCTTTCAACTCATTTGCAGCATTTTTCCCCCCAGTGGCAGACATTCAATGTGCTTGTGTGCATTTGATGTTGATAAAGTTGATGCATGTACTTCAGTAATGATTCAAAGTTTTCTCAAATTAACATGCAGGATGTTTGTAACTGCATTTGACTGGTCTAGCTCTACCTGCATTTTGATAATGTTGAACAATAAAAAAAAAAATTATTCATAGTTCTTAATTTTCAGGATTTGAAGGAATGTGTTCTGTTGTAAATGCTGTTATAATAAATTTTATTGACGCAGATCATGTCATCAAGTGCAAAACTTCCTCGGGTGGGATGCCGGAAGAAGAAAGTGAATCCAAAACCAAATGCCTTATTTACTGCATGGCTTACTGAGTGGAAAAATGAAGCCAAGGAGAAAGGATGGAAGAGTGAATGTGTATTTGACAAGGTATCTTCGTTTTCAATTTTATAAGAAACAGACTATTGCTTTAGGAAAGATAAAAATGTGTAAAGCTGTCTTGTATATAATAATAAAAAAGTTGATTCATGTGTATATATCTATAGTACCATTGTCCAGGATATGTAGTACTACTTTCAGTATTGTTTTGGGACATTTCCTCATTTCACATTAAGAGATAATTTACAAGCTAATGACAACTCTATTTGCTGTTAACTTGATACCATCTTTGAGCTTAGTTTCATGTTAGACTTGGTTAGCCTAAAAAATGCTTCTCCTTTATTCCATCACATAATTTTTTTCAGTTTTATAATTTCAGGCGTTAAAGTCTTTAAAGAAATATCCCATGCCATTATCTTCAGGAAAGGAATGCAAAATTTTACAATATTTTGGTATGTGTTTAGAAATTTAGTTAAATATTTTACCAGTATAACAATATTTGGTATAATTATGGCATCAAAATAAAATAATCAAAAGAAAATGTTTGCAATGCTTGAGATTTCAATACCAGAAAACATTAACAACAAAAATACTGATATTTCTTTATTATTTTTTTTAATAGTGTTTCTATATGTGAAATTGTCATTGACAAGAGTGTATAGCTTTTAATATTCATGTGTAATATCTGAGCAGCAAAGAAAATAGTATGTTTAAAATACTTAAGCTGTGGGTGGTATTATTATTGGCTACATTCAATTAGCAAATTACTTGTAGACTAGCCACATGATGTCACAGACTAGGAGGTATGTGCTCTTAAAGCTTGTACATAAGGTCTTTCTTATTTGCATAAGTTGTCTCTGTTTGTGGATGTGTGGTCAATTTGGCATTAGACTTTAATTGTTGGAAATGTTCATGTCCCACCCAAAGTTACCATATGACATTTTTACGACGTGTGTAGTGCTTTACCTTGGCTTATGCAGGAGAAGAGTGGGCTTGTCTGTTTTCGTGCTATGCATGTTTTTTTTTTTTTGTTTTTGTTTTTTTGTTTGTTTGTTTTTTTTTTCCTTGGCGATTCTTGATACTTTGTTAACATTTAAAGGTTCTCACATCATAGGGTGGTCGGTGGTGCAATGGTTAGTGCCTGTCATCAGTACAATGAGGGCTGGCTGTCCTGAGTTCAGCTCTCATCTTGGGCACGCTCTTCTTTCTCATGTGCATCTATTTACAGGGCTGGCTGCCTTGCCTCGATATAGCCATAGTTGCTGGCTCAGCATAAAGCACTAATCTCCCCTACCACACATCCTAGAGGCCATATGGTTTGCCATCACTTCATATTTCCCGATCTCTACTATGCAGACATGAATTTTCATTCTGGCAATGGTAGCACAGATACAGGAAACTTGAGATTGGTCCTGGTGCTATTTGGGGGTGAAAAAAATCGCTGGCCCATGTGTAGTTTTCATTTTCCCATTTTCATCTGATATTGTGAGTGTGTATATGTGCTTATATATGTGTTTTCAGGACCCAAAATTTGCAAGATGCTTGATGAGCGTCTGCATCAGCACAACCTTGAGCTAGGTAAGCATTTATTATCTTTTTCATCATCTCCAACTGCCATTTTTAAAGTTTTTAAACCAACTCCCTATCTAAACAGTAAGCACTATCCTTTTTGTGTTTCAGAGCAGCAGGTTACTGGGAGCACCTCAGCACCTGGTATACTACGTCATTCTGATGACAGTAGGAGACAGCCAAGGTTAGGTGTTCATGACATTAGTGAAAGTTCTGAGGAGGATGAGGAGGAGAGACATCCACAGATGCTTGTACATGATATTAGTGACTGTTCCGATGAAGAAAACGATCAGACAAGTTTAAAGAAAAGGTTTCCTTCAAGAGCTGGAGAGAATGCTGTGCAGTTGATAACATCAAACAGTTCAGCTTTTTCTTGTGTAGCTGAATCCACATCTTGTACAGCCAACTTGTCAAGTGAAGGAGATCTTATTCCTGATGTTTTGCCTGGCATTTCCAGGAAAAGACAGAAAATCCTGACAAGAAAGGTAAGGAGAAAAATGTTACATCTTGATATCTTAAGTTGGCTCCTTCAGCCATACTCCACAGGTAGATCTTTGTGAGCTTGGCTAAGAGGGTGTGTTTTGAGGACGGTCTTTCTGTTTGTCCCTCAAGTCAACTGTTCTCTGCTAACAATGAACTTTTAGATAAGACTGTCACCAATCCCTTTTCTGAGTTTCCAGGTTATTTCTGTAACTTCTTCACTACCAAAATAAAGCAGATTCTCAAAGATGTGGACCTAATTTCTGTCTACCGCCATCCTTTGTATGTTATGCTGGTTAATAAACTGTGTTCAGTTGCAATCTCTGGTGGAGAAAGACATCAAATCATCTTCCAAAACTGTTGTTTTGATCCAATCCCTATATCACTTGCTAAAGCTACAGTTAGCATTTTGCCTGTGATCATGAAAATTGTGAATCATTCACTTGCCTCACACACAGTACCTCACGATGTAGCAGATGATGACAATAATGTAGAAAATTGGGAGATTTTTGGAAAGTACAGTATGGAGGTCCTACTGTATTTACAGAAAAATACTAAATTTTATATCCCATGTGGAGAAGAGAATTGAGCACAAATTGTTAACCTTAA
Organism: Pomacea canaliculata; assembly: GCF_003073045.1. Lineage (NCBI taxonomy): Eukaryota > Metazoa > Mollusca > Gastropoda > Architaenioglossa > Ampullariidae > Pomacea > Pomacea canaliculata. The sequence goes on from NC_037597.1 coordinate 1,883,299, forward strand.
CATATGGCTGTCTTCACGACCTTGCGCCTGTCTTCTACAAGAACTCATTCGCCGTTACCAACCTCAGCGGAACCTTCGTTCAGCAACCCAATTCAGACTTGAACGACCGAGTGTTCAGTCAGGGAATACTAACAAGAAGACTGCGGGTTTCAGATCCTTCTCCAATGTAGCCCCGCTTTTGTGGAACTCGCTTCCCCTCTCGACCAAGGAGTCTGTTAGTCTTGCATCTTTCAAGAAAAATCTTAAGACTCACTTACTTGTTTAAACTTATTTGAAGTTATCATTTGACCTGCAGTTTGGTGGCTGCTGGGATCACCGCGCATTGAGCGCATCTTTGTGATGCGGATACTAGCGCGTTATAAAACTACATCATCATCATCAAAGTAATATTTAGGTGTTTGCTATGCAGGTGGAAAAAGCCAAGGAATCCAAGTCTCAGTATATCCCTGTGTACAGGTCTGGACCATATGCTGTCCTTCTAACTCTCTACAAACATGCACAAGTAAGTTACTTCTACACATCTGATCATTCATTAGTGTTGACTAGTTGTCCTACTTTCCACATGATCATGAACTGAAGCATTATGTTGCCTTTTTTTTTAAACAATGTCTTTTACTTGGAAATATTTTTGACAGTAATTTACTGTTTTACTAAAACCCAGGACTGGTGGTCACTGTGAGTTCTTAGTACGATATGATATTTTGTTAGGAGTGGTGATCACAGGGATTTCTGAGTGTGGTGTGATATTTTGTGATGGTGGCATGCATGTGTACATGCACTGTAAGTTGCTAAAAGGCAAATATGGAATAGTATTAAATATTATTACAGTGTACATGCTTAAATTAAATGTGTTACATGTGAAAAAAGCTGGGTGGAGTTTGTCGTCTAAAAAAGGTTAAGGATATGACCCTTATAGCATAGTGATTATTTATGTTGCAGGTATATCTCAGCACATTGTTGTTAAGATGTATAATTTATTTTTGTATATATAGCTACCTACATCTAAAGGGTTTATGACAAAGGCTGAGTTGTGTCTCGAGGCACAGCCACTTGCAGATAAATCTTTCACAGTTGTAAGTATGTTTCTTGTTTAATATGTTTTATGGGTCAATTCCATTATCTATTACAAATATGGTGTATATGATTAGCTGTGAATTTTGAATTACTTAGTTACTGATTTGAAAAAAAGCCAGTTCATCATTTGAGCTTGGTAGACCTAATTGCAAAATTTGTTATGTTTTAGCCAGAATCAATGAGTCGGTACACAGCTTGGTCTTCAGTCTCAACATTAATCAAGAAAGGTTTCGTAATAAAGGAAAGTAGTCCTGCCAGGTAGGCTGCAACATAATATTGATGGCATTGAATAATTTATTACTATGTTTCTGAAACTTAGCTGTTAAAAAATTATAATGTTAATAATAAATGTCATTACTGTATGCTTAGTGCTTTGGTTTTATCAATCAGTCGTCCTTTGACTGGTACCAGTTGTTGGGGAGAGCACATAGATGCAACCACTTAACGGCCTACTACTTGCATCTGTTTTGGGCTGTAGTGAGCATGTTCTTCATAGAAAGAGCAGATCACTCCTTCACATTTATAAGCCAGCTCTTCCTCTTACCATCGTGGCATCAATCACCCTTCAAGGTCTTCAGCAATCATGCTGGGTCACATGGCCAAACCAGTTCACATTTCACATTTATAAAACAAGCAAGTACTACATGGGCTTGTACAGAGGGTACTTTGTTGTACATCTTATGGTGTGACTGCACCAGACCCTGTCCAGTTTAGCTGCTGTTGCTGTTTCAGTCCTGATGTGGATATCTGTTGTGGAGCTGCCGTCTTTGGAGAAGGTGGCTCACAAGTATTTAAAATTTGTTTACCTTCTGAACCATACTCCATTCATGTAGATAACTGCTTTTCAGTGGGCAGTTGACATGACTTTGCTTATCAGTTCTGGTCTGCATTCCATATTCATTTGAACTGTCTGTCAGTCTTTTGGTAAGATCTTGCAGTTCTCTGTTAGTACCTGCTATCGTATTGATGTTTTCTGCAAAGTGTAGGTTGCACCAGTGGAGATGAAAGTGTGGCAGTTGTGGAGGGTTTTATGCATAATGTTCTCCAAAAAAGATGTTGAGAGCACAGGCAATAGGGGAACACACTTGACTTATACCTACTGTCATGTGAGAGAAAGCTCTTATTTCGTTATCCAGCTGTACTGCACTGACTGAGCTACTATACATTGCTTCACTGACGTGGACAAGACTCTCTTTGTTGTTAAATTTTCACATCACATGCCATAGTTCCTTGTGCCAGCTTCTGTCAGAAGCCTTTTTAAAATCTATGAAGTTGTGATAGAGGTCCTGCTTGTCATGATGCTTCTCCATCAGGATGTGACAGTTGCAGATCTGCTTAATTGTGCTCCTACCTAGTCTGAAGCAAGCCTGTTCTGCTAGCAGTTCCTCAGTCCTGATGCTGATGTGATTAAGCATGACTTCGATTAGGCTTATTCATTAGTACTGGAACTGTTTTCTGTTTCCTTTATTTGAAAAGAGTATGATTAGTAACTGCATCCATTCTTTGGGCCATTCTTTGTGTTCCAGCACTCTTTAGCTAAGACCAGATGAGTGGTTTGATCCCCACTCTGCCTGAGCAGCTCAGCTGAGTGCTTTCAATGGCAAGGTGACTTTCTCCCTTTATACTGCATACGGCTCTTTTAACCTCTTCTCATAGACTGGTAGATCTGCATTCTAGTCTGGTTGTTTTGAATGATGTTGGTGTCTGTCATCAGCTTGTACAGTTATTTGCAATATTGAGTCCATCAGTTGAATACAGCAATGCTTTTTGTGAGAAGGCAGCGATTACTCTTGTCAATGACTGAGGTCTTGTGTTGACCTTTAGTGAGGATGTTTAGTTGTTGGTAGGCCTTTTTTGTTGTCACCTAATGCCTATGGTGCTTTTTTTATTATTGTGATTTCTAGTACTAATTACTTTTGGAAATGTCATTGTCCAAAATAGTCTGCTAGTGTTTAAATATATTAAAGACATAATCACTAATAGCTGAAGCATAGCAGAGTTTTTAGTGTGGAAGTTGGGAGAAGAGAATGGAGAAGTACCACTGATGTGCTGAGTCCTGCGTTGTTAACCTCAGACATTAAAAACTGGAGGAGATCTCACTGACTGGCAAGGGTGGTATAGGAGTGTGTAGGATGGTTGGTGACATCTAGGGACATGCATGATTGCACTGCAGACAAGCAGTCCCAAAACATTATTTTTAAGCATTAAAAGAATTATGCTGGAGTGATCCCTCTGGTATTGATGATTATCATGCTAATAGTGATGATATTTTGACTGCTCTAACTATAATCACAGCTACAGATGAACTGTAATGACAAAATAAGGGATAGATCATGACAGAATTGACAGGAGGGTAAAATAGCCATGACAAATTAGACAACTGGGCACATCACCACCATCATACTATTGCCACAACTGTAACGACCACCATATCCCCATGCCCACTGCCACCACCACCATTATAACAACATCGAAACCATAAGTAGCACCATACTCCGACTGTTACAACTGACTGCCAAGTCATTGTTGTGACAATAGTTATGTTAGCAACCAGCAGATCTGTTGCTTATGACAGCAACTAGCACAGGACCCGGTGAGATTAACCAAAATGACAATAGCAACAAGAACACTGACAATAACAACTTTAAACCAAGAACACTGACAAGTTATAAAATATAATAACCGGGCATTCAAAATCTTCATTCAGTACTAAGTTACTTGTGCTTATTCCTTCAAAGTTTGCTTTTGCGTGACTTAATTTTGTTTTATGAGCAACACCTTCAACCTCATGAAATAATTATGGCACTCATCATCATCACCAACACCAACAAAAACAACTTGATACTTTTGATGGAATGAGACAAGACACATTATAGGGAAGCATTCGAATTCTATTTTCAAGTGAACAGACCATCCATTAATGTGCAGCAAATGTCTTACATGTGTGTGGATATTCATTTTTTTTAAAAAAATTAGTTGTAACTAAGCAATAAAAGGAGCAAATGGCAGTGCACATTATTATTTTATGTGATCATGTGTCCTATGCTGCTTTCTCCAAGCAGATTCAAATAAATTATTTAGACTGGAAGCATCTTTTCTATCTTGATTAAAGTGAGCATCGACTATTTCTGCAACAGGTACAGACTTTCAGAATCAGGTCACCAACTGGCAGCTTCCTTGCATGAGACAGATAAACAGCATAGACTTGAGGGCATTGGAAAAACTTTTGATGTGAACACAATAGCTCTTGGTGATAATGTGAATATAACTGCAGGAAAAAATTCTTATCCTGATCATCAGAGCTCTATGTAAGTATTAGAAGACAACAGAAGAGAGGAATCTGTACAATCTGTCGTTTGTCAGAATCATAGTATAGCCCTTCATGATAACACAAAGACTAAACTAACGTTTGAAGTAAATGCAACTATGTATGAAGTTCTGATTACATATATATTGCATAAACATTAAAAAATGGAAAGAAACTTAGTAATTTGCAGATTCCTTTGGCCCTTCTCATTATTTTTACTAATGATCAGTCCACTCCATTTACAAACATCATTTGTTAAGCTATCTGTTTATGTACATTTTACATGTCTGGTCCTGCTGCTGTGTTCTGGTGGATCAGCATTATGTATGGGTATTATTTAAGCAGGCGCTGTGTATAAAATGATTATATTGTTTATATTTTGTTATCTTTCTCATCCTTTGCCAGATCAGGGATCACTTTGAAGCAGCCTGTTTATGAACTATCTGACAGTGACTCAGAAGTTGAAACAGTGAACCATATTTCATCTGATAAAGATTTGATTGTCTCTGTCAGAGAAGAGTCGCCTCCTTCTGTCTCTTACTCTTCAGTATTACAGTCTGCAGCAGCCATTGGTGATCCAGTAGATCCCACCAGTTTTTCTTTTCTTTCTCAACAAAACTTGAAAAACAACAGCACTAATGCTCCATCAGCATGGGAAAGCAAAAACGTTTCAGATATTCCTTTGTATCCAGGAAGTTTTGAGATTGTGTTATGTGTAGATAACAGAGAATTTTATGGCAGGTGAGTTTTATTTTTCTTTCTTTTTTTTTATTTCTGTTTTTTTTTCCTCTCTTTAACAGACTGCTTTCTGAGTAATCAGGTCAGAATAAAGCCCTCAAAACATTCAGCAATTATTTGTGATGTGTATGTCATACATATTTGCACTTAACCCAACCAGGGACCCTGTTACGCCCGTTTGATTAGAATATGTAACGAGGAGAAAAGGGTTGGGGTTATTTTTTAAAGTATTTTTAAAACGACAGCAGTCAGTTGTGTAAGGGAAGGAAGTGCTGCATTCAAAATCTGAGTCATTTCTCTTTATAGTTGTTTCCTTTGAAATCTGTTTTTCCTTTTGAAGAAATTTGAAAGGGAGAAAGAAGCAGTCAGGTTTTTCTAGTTCTCAGTTAAGATGACAATTACACTCGTTAAACTATAGCCTGAGATCAAGAGTAATTTTGTAATGTTATTTGAAGGGGGGGACTCAGTCCTTCACATGCAGTTCATCTGCTATGGAATCCTCTACCTCCTGTTCAAGTCTGCAGCAGTCTTTGGCAAGATTTAAGAGTTTATCATTCCACTAGCAACCCACCCCCTTTTCCTTTTCCAAATAGATCCCCACCCCCATCTTCAGTCATGTCATTTTAATGGTGTTTCCTGTTTCCCTTACAGCGCAGTATCTTTGTTATTATGATCATAACCATCATCATCACTGTTTTTTGGAAATCTTTGTTTTGTTTTTCCTTTCCTGCAGTCAGTCCAGCAGTAGAACGCTTCTTCCAGACCTCATAAAAAATGGAGTGGCCTGTGAGCTGCGCTGTTTACATGTTGGTGACCTTCTCTGGATTGCTCGGGAACAGAAACCTGTGGGTGGTGCTGGCTGCAAACAAGAGCTGGTTTTGAACTATATAATTGAAAGGAAACGTATGGATGATTTTGTCCACAGTATGACTTCAGGCAGGCTGAAGGAGCAAAAGGTATTTTATTCAATGAGTCAATATTTTGGCGAAAAAAGAAATAATTACACTTAGCATTAAGACTTCTAGTCTGGATAATTTGAAAAAAATAATCTTTGCTTCACTGATGTCCAGCAATATGTACTATCTGATATAGTTTCCACAGATTTTTCCAGCTTGAAGGTTTTTATTGTTGTTTGTGTGTGTGTATGGGTACGTGCGTGCATGTGAATCAGATGAAAGAGATATTATAGCAGTTTATAGGTTAATATTCTCTAATTTTATTTCTGACTTTAAGTTTCGACTCAGACACTGCGGCATACAGAAAAAAATTTTTCTGATTGAAAGTTTTGATTCCATGAAACACTTCTCCATATCTGAGGACCGAATCCACCAAGCCATTGCAAATACAGAGGTGAGTAAAGAAAGACTAATCACAGCTTTAGCAATGTTTTTCAACCTGTGATCAGTTATCTAGCACAAATTATGAGACTGCACTACTTACATTACAGATGTGTATAAAGTGGTGACCATAGAGGTATCACCACTGCTACTCCCATCCATACGTGTGAAAATTGTACTTTCCACTTTGATACGTAACCACATAAATTAAACTTTCCTTTATGGCTGACTAGCTTAAACTGATATCCTGATACTATGTGGCATTTGGATTTGTAATTTACCATTTGAATCCCAAAACTGAACATTCTGGTAGATAAAACTATCATTGGGGATAGACTTGCATGCCGAACAGGAAGCAGTTATGTATAGCTTACTGGACACTGGGATTTGCTGCATAATTTTGACAGCTATTGCATGGCATGATTAAAGGTTCGGTGATGACAGCAATCACGCACAGGACCCAGTTAAAACATTCTTAAAAGAAAAATTGACTTTTGTATGCTTGATATGTCAAAAACAGAATTTTTTATTGTGTAAATTATTTATAGAAATTAACAGCTGTAGAAACATAACAGGAGTAAGTTAAGTAGCTTTCATATTCGGATTAAGTTGGTAATGGGAGAATAATAATAACCACAAATCTGGGCTCTCCAGGCTTAGCCCATATCATTGAAGTATTTCTTCAGTGTTAAGTACACTGGGGAGGCACATCAGCAATTTACTTCACTTGACTATGGACCTGAATGTACCTGGTTCAATACCTGTATAGACCTGTGGCTGGAAAATGTACCTGCCAGTGCAGCTGCCCAGTGAGAATGGTTTATCCTGGCAGATAAAGACAGAAGGAGAGAGTTAGGCTACCTTCCATGTTGTAGACATGATGGTCATTGAGTTGTTGGGAATGCATTGACCTGTGACCAGTGACTTATTTTTGTGCAGATAATTGATGGGTTTACTGTGAAATGGACCCGTGACTCCAGAGAAACAGCTGCATATCTGACACTTATGACCCAGCATATAGAAAGGTTTTACAAGGTAAACCCTCAAATGTGCCAAAAAGATATTCTTTATCAGCATGGCTTACACTCCTTCAGGAACAAATAGGGTCTATTACAGGCCTTTTTTTCACTCTGAGCCAAATGATAAATGTGTTTAAACTCACAGGCTAAATCACTTATTCCCCCAACGATAGTGTACTTCATTTCCAAAAATAAATAATCTAATTATATCTCTATAACTTACTTTAAAGAATAAGTTGTTATTAATACATAAAAACTTAACATTTGCTTCATTTTAAATATATCCAGTGTGCACTCAGGGTGAAGAGACACAGCTATTCCTCTGATCTGAGCATTTACCTATTGTAGCATATCACCATAAATTTCTGCATTTCAAGTGCTGTTATATGTTCATCATCAAACTATAGATTACCAATAAATTTGGTTGGAATCTAATATGATAAGGCAAGATATGACTTCATTTATCCCAGAGGACACTTATTAAGCAGCTCTATATGAGTTACACCCACACAGCACATCAACAATCAATAATACCAGGACACATTAATACCTGCCACACCATAAGACACCCATACAATCACAATTCATACCCCAATAATATCACAGTTCAGTCTGGGCTGCAAACTAGAAGTGAAATGTTTTTGTGTCCATTACACCACCCCACCTCCAGATACTTTGTTCACCACAACTTTTTCCTCATATACAGGACTTAGTTATTAATAACTGATTTATGGTGACCAGTGGCAAAGAAATGTTAAGATTGATTTATCTTTGCCCACTGGCTTGAAAATGACAGTTCTCAGTATTTTTGTTTTAGCACCAGTGGTTAAATCAGCACTTTGGTGTATGCTGGATTGTTTCTATGACTGCCAGTTTGTTTTCATGTGAACCATCTAAATTTTTGCATCAACTACTCTGCCCCATTGGTCAAGTTTCTTAAAAGAGACATGACTATGTCATGTATATTAGTGGATATCACATATTTTATATGGAAATTAACCAGCTGAACAACCTGACTGAAAACAGAATCTCGGAACTTGTATACTCAGTTCACACTTAAAGCCAAAAGTCTTAAAACAGGTGGTTGCTCTGTGACACTGTTACCACTAGCTTGGTAACACAAATGGTTTTACCTATCCCCAAAATTAGGTCTTTATGTAATGAGTACCTTGCATTCAACCTTTTTTTTTTTTTTTTAACACAGAACAAAGTTCTCTGGCCTGGTACATTGGAAATGGTGAAAAACGCGCAAGAGGATTCCAGTAACCATCTGTGCTTAATGCCCTTTGACTGTTTTAATGAGTCTTCAACTAAAAGCAAGGTCAGTCTGAATTTTTTGTTAAACATGAAAGACATTTTAGGTGGTAACAAGGTTGTCTCATGAAAATACAACACACCTTTCAGAAGCATAAGTCAGACAAGACTATTTATCCTAGAGGGCAATCAGATGCATGAGTTCTCAGAACAGTTTATTTTTTGCTTTTTTTTTTTTTGCTTGCAGATGTTATCTGTCAAAGAACTGTTTGCCAAACAACTTGTCCAGCTGTCTGGTCTATCTGCTGAAAAAGCAAAATCAATTACTGAAAAGTATACAACCCCATCCAGGTTTGTCGTTCTTGTACATAATATACATATACATGGTATTCTAATACAGGCCACTTTACGTTCATTCTGTTCTGAACTTACTAAGATGGTACTTGGATGATTCATAACTTTATGGCACTGATCCTCATTTAATAGATTTATGTGTGCTTTCTTTCTCGCATATTTCTTGAAGTGTACAATTGGGACTTTCTACATTTAATTACAAATTCTGTAGATCCAGGCTATTATGTCCTTTTAATTCACTGTGTTTGATTGTGAAACATCTCAAAGATAACTAAGGTCCTGAATCCAAAAGTCCTGAGATGTCCTTATCACTCAGCAGTTTTCAGTACTATTTAAGTAGATTGGAATAATTATTATGGTTTTCCTTTCAAATAATGCTGCAATACTAGTAAGTATTGTAGCATTATTCTCTACCAGTTATTTTGATTTATTGAGAAGCAAAGTAGCTTTGATTTTTTAAATTTTTTTGGCTGTGCTTTATATTGTGTTCCATTTTTGGTTGTATTTCACCTTGATAGCTTGCATTCAGCTGTTGTCTTGATGTTTAAGTCTTCAGTCTTGCATTATATTATTGTCTCTAGTCTTTTGATTTCAGTCCTGGAGTGTTGGGTGGGGCACACATCCAAGCAGGACAAATATATATTTATGCATGCTTGTATATTCTTGTGTATTTGAGACATTTTCTTTTGTACTTTAGTCTTCTTCAAGCCTATTCTTCTTGTCACTCAGAAAAGGAGAGGGAAAACCTTCTATCAAATATCAAATGTGGGCGAACATTGAGGTACGTTTCTTAATGTATCATTCTATACACACATATATATATATTGTGAATATATGAATCAGAGTTGGTACTTCATTACTCTCGAGTTCTGGCAGAGGGAAGCAGAGAAGAGATAGGTATGCATGTTGGGTAAACCCAGAATAACGTAGTTAAAGGTCTGATCCTTCTATTATAGTCACTATTTTGTTTTGTTAGTGTACTGTAGAGCACAAGTACAACAACAATGTAGGGCTTACAGGTTAGTTCTATAGTATAAGACTGAATACATGTAAAGATCAGACTTTTTATTCATGGCTGGTTTGACCCAGGTGGGGGAGGCAGGACACAGGGCATTATTACATGCAATCAGTCATTGTAAATTGCATCTATCTACCCCAAAAAGTATACAAGGTGGAAGTCGAAAGCATTGCCAGCTGCCTGAGGCGTTTTTCTTACCCTACCTTTTCTTGCAGTTGGGGTTGAGAACAAAATTTGGATGGTGAGAAGGGCCTGTAACGACTTCAAATAGCTGACGGAAGTTTTGTGTGCACATTGGCGTACGCTATTGTCTACACTGTAGTATTATTTGTTTTCCAATTATCATGTATGTTTGTTTACCCCCAAAGCTTAGAACGAGTAGCCTGTATCCATCTAGTAAATTTATTGTCCTTTCTACTAGATCAATATCTGCACTTCTGTGGCAATTACTCTGCAAGCACTTGTTTTTCTATGTATTTTTTTAAAACAATGGAACAAAAAGGATTAAGAAAAGGAGGAAGAGCAACAACAAAAAATAATATAGTTTGAAATTGTGAGTGGTTTAATTTGTGATTGTTTTCTTGTTTGGTCACCTTTTTTCTCCAATTCACTGTTTCAAACATCTTCCCTCTTCAATTTATGAATTACAAAATATTACAAGAAAATATTACAAAATATTACAAGAAATTCATTGTTTATCATTAGCACATACGAAGCACAGTCATGTCAATTAAAATCAGTGACTGTAAACACTGTGTTGTACACTTAAGCCACAAGTGTGACAACAGAAATAAAACAATACTTCTACTTATCCTACATCACCTGCTTTATCTCTATGGTGCAGGCTAATTTATAATTTACCTGGAGTTAAAAGAAACACTTTTTCAGATAGTGAATGGGCACTGTCAGGCATGAACTGATGGCCATTTGCATTGTTCAAAAAGTAAACGTACCCTAACCCAGATGAATTATCTTTTGTTGGTCACCATTAGGAATGAACTGAAAATATTATCCCCACTTGAAAAATACAAAACAAAAGATACAGGGAAACAAAAACAATGAAATTAAAGTTAAGAATTCAGTTGATTTGTTGTTGTCATTTGTGCTGTTCATCCTTCTGTTGTTCTTTCTCTTTATTTATTGTTGTTATTGTAATACAGTTGAGAATGCAGACAGTCCCAACCCTGATAGCAAGCCGTTTCTTCTCAGTTATGTTCTCAACTCTACCACAAGAACTGGTCCGTTGAGAAAGACGCCTTGGGCATTGCTTGTGACCACTCTGTGTGTAACTGTCAGGCATTCAGAAAGAAGACTACATGCTCATGCTCTGTAATCCAGAATTAATTCATTCCAGAAAATAGATTAAGTGGTAAATATTTGAAGATTTCAAAGTGCACAGCACCATATTGATATAGCTAGAGTCACATTTAGCAGGAAATTAAAGAGCCAATAATTTCATGGCAGAGTGCAAGTTCATCCAACTGCATATTATTACTTCACAACAAATATGGAGAGATAAGCACAAGAACCAGCAGAGGAGCTTTCATTGTCAAACTGTGCAGCTTTTTTTATTGCTGAATCACATGACCATTTACCAATTTAACGCTTATGGAGGCATAACTTTTTTTTAAATCAATTCATTATGTGGGTGGGTGGACCTGATATTGAGAAATGTTTGATAAAATGGCATCTGTATCTAGCAACAAATTAATCTTTAAAACATCTAAAGTGCAGTAATCAAATACATTGCTTAGTTGACTAGGTGCACATCCTATTCCATGTGTATATTTTGTGTGCATGCATCAGTGCCTGTGCGCCTTTACCTGCTATTGCAAGAATGAACACCTTGTATTTTTTTTTTTCTTTTCTTTCTCAAACAGGAATTTAGGAAGTTCAATCAGTCGGCAAGTGGCAAGGTTGTATGGCTCTATGAAACTGTTGTGAATTTCGTGACGAAAAAAATGTTGCTCATGTGGTTTTTTTTGTAGTCATCTACACACCTATTATTGATGCATTTTATATGGCTTTTGTGTTATACTATCATACAATATTAATAGTTATTGTAAGATCTCAGTGTTTGACAGTGTGTGTACATATACACCTGTTTGAGGATGGGTGCATACCTTTGTAAATCCAGTGTTTGACCCTTACCAGCTCTAAAAAGGTCTGAGAAAAAGAAATCTACTAAGCAGACCAAATTGTGACATTGCTATACTTATTTCAACATCATAATTTTGATAGTGTACTCTTATGAGGAATGAAGAGGTAAAGAAGTGAAAAAGCCAGACCATCATACAGGGCTTCCTATCCTTTCATCTGGTCAACCAAGGAGACAGGACAGACAGCAGCACAGGAGAAAGAGAAGGGTATGCTTCAGCAGGCACTATCTCCCCCTCCACCAGTCAGCAGTATTTTGTCCCATGCTGTCTGGAATGCGCACCAACATCCTAGCCTTACATGAAATTTTGCCTGGTACTCTTGTTATTAAACTTATTAATGAATAATAAACAGCAGAGCACTTGCAACTGTACTTCGCATGCATACCACAGTTGTATTATGCACACTATAGTATAATTGATCTACAAATATCAAAATAAAATGTTTGACATGAGAAACAGAAATTTCAACATAATACACGTACCATGGTAACAGTAAGAAGAAATCTACAACTTTTGATAACTGAATATTGTGGGGTTTTTTTATTTGTTGTTGTTTTTAGTGTGGTTAAATGGATCAATTCTTAATGGTGTTTTTGAAAGGATTTTAGTGCATGGTGTGTTTTGAGATCTGGTGTCAAAAAGCAACATTAGTGGGCGTATTTTATTGATAGATAATATTCTTGGGTGCAGTAATGGAATTTCTGGCCATGACAATTTTAATTTAGAACATTTATTACGGATTGCTGTTTTGTGAGATTTGGGGGAAAATGTGCCTAAAATTGAGATGGAATTTTCATTTTTTGTACTCTCAATATTGCAATAGCATAACTTTGACATATGTATTTGGTCACCTATTTTAAGATTTTCACAACCATTTTTTTGTGGCCAACTTCAACTTGGTAGCTGCATAATAATCACTGGAAGTGTGTAGGGCTAAAATGGTGGGGGAAAAGGGAATGATGTTAGATGCCAAGTCAGCAAGTGAGGCTGTATCATGGCAAAGAAGACCCACATGCAGAAAAAGAACATTTAAGACAAATCTGAACATATTACAACCAATCTTGTATTTGTGACAATTACTCAACCCTTTGGCCATGATTGTGGCTTTGCTGGGGAATGGGGACGGTGATTTTCATTACTTTTATTGCTAAGTTCAAGGTTTCTCCTTTCCAAAAATGTATAGGTTTCTTGGTCTGTTTACCTGAGAGCAGCAATAATAAAAAAAACACCCAGTATTGTCTTCAGTTATTAGCCAGTCTTTGTAATATTTATACTTTTCTGTCATGCCCAAAGGGTTAACTGTTGCACTAAACTCATGTGTAGGGTTGACACTACACATAAACAATATGAAAACTGATTTTTGGTCATTTTAATGCAAGCAACACAAAATTTTACTCTCATTCCATTCAGATCACCAGTCCCCTAGTATACTGTAAAACTCATTTCAAATTTTTTTTTTTTTCCTGCAGTGCTGTAACTCAGAATTACCACATTAAGAACCTGAAATAAAAATTATGAACAATTTAAGGGCAGCATATTATTTCTGGATGTCTGCACAATATTTTATTACTGTCTTTCTGCTTCAGGTATGCTTTTTTTTTCTCAGTCCACTGAAGCAGATCTGTTTCAGAGAGTAGGAGCCCCTTCCATTTGGAAATGCCTTGAAGTCTGTAAGACTGCATCAACTGACAGATTGAAGACTGGATGCACTGGTCTCTGCAAATAAAAATATATTAATAAATTTTAAAAAATACAATTAAATAATTTTTTTAAATAAAATTGATTCTCTCTCTCGGCATATCCACTATTGCTGCAATAGCTTATGTTCAATTTCATTATTTGGTATATAGATAACTTCCTCTAAATGTATTCCGATTTTCTGTTAGCCCACACATTATCTGTTACAATTTCTGGATGACTAGCACTTGTCCCTTTAGAGAAGATCACTTACCAAAAGGTTGTTAGGACTTCCGATAACGCAAGTGTGGGCTAAAACGCCTCCTGTAAAATGCTGGGCTACAGATAATCCAGAGAGGCAATAACATGTATGGTAGTGATCACGAGGTCTGCAACATATGGAGTGCTCATATAGCAGCCTACTTCTATTATTATACACATCCATGTCAGGTCTTAAAGTGATCGCTATGAACATGCAGACACTTTTAGAGCTCTTCTGAAAATTCTACAGAAGGAAAACATTTTGACAAGTATGTCAATGCTTTCCTCCCCCTACCCTGCCCCACATCTCTGTATGAGAGAGAGAGAGAGAAATTTTATGACTGAAACAGTAAAGATAACAAAATCTATGTTAGAACAGTGTTTATGACTGAACATTCTAAAATTACATCTACAAATGCTGTATTCAAAACCAATATTTTAATAAAAGCCAACAAGACTGGCCTAATTTCCTGGTCAAGACAATGTCATATTTCAGTGTTAAAGGCAGACGCAACGCACAAACTTGTGTGTAAATGATCTTTCCATGTGGAAGTATAACCAATGGGTCATATAAAATGCATATTTTGAACCTGTTCAAAGCCAAAATATTTTAAATAATGAGCAATGTACAGCTGTGCTGTTTTCAAAGCTAGTCTATATTCTACTTAAAGGCTGAACTTTTTCCTAAGAGCAGAAAAGAATGGGTTTTATCCAGACAGGTGGGAGACATGCTGACTACTCCATGCAGTCAAGTACCTTCACTTCCTGGTCAAACCATTCTTTCCTACCAAATGATGAAAGTTAAGCCTTTAACTTCAATTATTTTTTTTCTACGTACTTTCCTGGTTTGTCAAGGAGACCACCCAGCGGATGCTGACAACAGATGAGCACATATTCTTGCAAAGCCTCTTGACTGAACATCCAGCCAGATGCACTCAAAGCTAAATCATCTATTAAAACAGAAAAAACAGACCTTACCAACAAGTCACTCTTGGCAGAGATAAAAGCAGCTACAAGGTGCTTTATCAAACTCTGATCTTGGCATCCATTTCTACAGCTATGACTTCATTATTTGTTTATTACTAAATAAATGTAATGCTTTCTTACCTTCCTGGCACAACACCATATGAATGACAGGAAATGCAGCACCTTGCCAGAAGGAGTAGCAGCCATCAACCAACTTGTTAGTGCGGCCTTGAAATCCGCCTTCATATTTCATTTGGCGCATTGCTGTCCATCGCTACAGCAAAAACATGATTCAGATTGTAACATTGAATGTTATTACACTATTATCTTCATGATGGTCATGGCACTGTTGTCACTGCTTTCTAACAGAACTTTTGAAAGCAGATGAACGGGTACTAAGCTAGCCAAGAGCCTTCTTAACAAAACTATCACTATGTTCTGAATGAGAGGAATGGAGTGAGGCAAGGTTGTATGCTCTCATCGACAATCTTCCTGATCATCATAGACTGGATCATGAGAAAAACAATCTCTAACAGCAACACGGGCGTTCAGTGGACATTCGCCAGGCAACTTGAGGATTTCGACTTTGTGAATGACACAAGCCGCAACATGCACAGACAAAGCTCACTCAGCTCCCAGAAGAAGCAGCGATGACTGGCCTGACCATCAACATCAAGAAGATGGAGGTAATGCGGGTCAACAAGAAGCAAGAAACCCCACTACAACTACATGGGGAATGTATTAAAGAGTCTGACCGTTTCACCTACTTTGGCAGCAGTCAGCAAAGATGGAGGTATAGATAAAGATGTAAGAAGCCGAATAAACAAAGCCAGGCTTTCATTCCACACCCTACGATCTGTCTGGAACTCCAAGGCTTTATCTTTACACTCCACAATCCGCATCTTTAACACAAATGTAAAGTCAGTCCTGTATGGATCTGAGACAGCGTGTAACTAAACACCATCATCAACAACATTCAGACATTCGTCAACAGATGTCTGCGCCACATCCTCAACATCAGATGGCCCGAGATCTCCAACACAGACCTGTGGCAGAAAACCAACCAAAAACCTGCCAGCCAAGACATCAAGAAGTGGGGTTGGATTAGTCACACCTTGCGAAAGCCAGGCGACAGTTTAACAAGACAAGCTCTGGGCTGGAACCCACAGGGGAGGAGCAGGGTTGGGAGACCCAGACAGACATGGAGGAGATCAGTCCACAGAGAGGCGAAGGCAGCTGGCATGACATGGTCCCAACTGGAAAGGGACACCCAGAACCAGGTCCAATAGCGGGGTGTAGTTGCGGCCCTATGCTCCACTGGGGGCAACTAGGATCGAGAGAGAAAATGTTCTGAATGAAGATAAAAATGTGAGAGTATCTTATATCAGATGGTATCAGTTGTTGCAAATGCCATCAAAGAAAACTTGTATTACAAGAGGAATGGTGGAATCTTGATGCACAGAGGAAACGCAAAACAAAATAATAAAGATGCATGCACTACTAGCTGACTCTTAACAGTAGTATTTCCTTTTAAAAAATGAGGCAATATCTTACCAATAGGCGTGGAATGTCACACAGCTGGGGCTGATTTAAAATAACCAGAGCAGCTAAGCCACAAAAGGAGTAGCCCCCATGTGCTTCCTGCCCAGGAAAACCTGCAAATCCTCCCTCATAGGTCTGACACCTAGTACAGGAGAAACATATTTAACAAAATTTAAAACAATACAATTATAAACACAAGAACTGCAGATATAGACCCACTATGTCAGCTTTCCTAGACGTAAGGAAAGAGCTACATAATGATTTTTATCAACTTCTGATAGTTCGCCAAAAATGTAAGAAATATCACGCCACCACAGTGTCGATAACCTCTAAGCTTTTCCTCTTATGAAAGGTGCTTGGGAAAAAAATGCTTTGTAGATGTGGGGCAACTGATCTATTATTGCAGGATCTGATGGAAAAGAGCTACAAACTTTATTTCAACACCGTTCAGCAAATTGTCTCTAACATTGTGCAATACTTAATGGCCAGAGAGCTGCTGACATACAGATTTATAAATTTTAGATTTAAACCAACATTTTCACCTTCTGATCCACTCAGCTGTTCCTGAAAACAACTCTTTGGTGCACATGTTAGTTAGTCGAGCTGATGAAGCTGCACAGTAAGCACCCCTTTAAAAAAAAAAAAAAAATTTATGTCCATAAAAAAAATACTAAAGTACATGCATGTGCACACAAACACATGTATTTGCTACTATTTCTATTGCAACATATTAGTATTGGCTAAATAAAAAATTTCCAGGCCCAGCTCTCTCATCAATACATCTTCCTGTTTTGCCAAGTTTCAAATCCAAATTTGATTTCTGATTATTGTTTCTACAGTGTAGAAACTTTAATTTGCACTATTCTTCAAAGCTCTGGCACAATATTGTACCATGTTCACCCCTTTTCTTTTTAATTTAAAAAACTTTTCATGTTTCATTTATAAAACTGAATCAAAATTTTTACAGGGCTATTGCAATCTTTTTTTCGGTGGTTTTATCTTAATCTGATTCCAGTGCAAATCTCCATTTAAAAAATATTTCCTTACCTGATATCCACTTCCCCTCCTTCATGCATTCTAAAGGCACCTTCCTCATCTCTCATTAACATTAAAAACTGGTACAAGCCCGACCTGAAATCATTGTTTCCATGCAGTGATATAAATGATAATGATTCAAATTTTTTTTTTAGTTTTCTATAACAAACAGAGAAAAAAGGTACAGCTTATAATTTAGATTGTCATAAAATACTTAAGCAGATATCACTGTTCCATCCCACCTGTTCAGAACTTTGAAAACATCTTCAGTGACTGTTGCTAAAATAGCCAGAGTATTGACAGCTGCGTAAGTTGGTGCAAGGTGAGGAACCTGACCTGGACCACCTGAAAAAATGTTTGAAGACCTAAAATGTCACATTAGTAAACATTCTTTTCATTAAGAACCCAGACCCTAATGAAGCTCTGATTATCTTACTACATTAGCATGACAATCACGGTCTGCAGTTTATTTGGTTTCTAAACTAATTTTTCATCTAAGTCCACATATCTGCATAATAATGTGCTCTTATTTCCATACTGTTACCATTTTTGTTGACTTAAATTTTAACTCTTCTTGAAATGGGAAAAAGGAATAAAAACCAAGAAAACCTATAAAAAAAATCACAGCTTTGACATGCATTTGAATAAAGGACAAACTAAAAAGAAATGACAACTCAAGTACCTAACTAAAATACCATTTACCAAAGCAATATGATACAGAGAAGTCATCTTTCACAGTAATGAACAGTTAATTACAGAACAGTCTATACTCCAAAACAATTTTGCTTCAATGATAAAAATAATTTACCATTCTTCAGGTAAAATTTTCTCTTCATTGGTAAAAAGATTTCACTTTATCTGTATTGGTAAAAATAGTTCTACTTCAAGTGAATGTTTCATGCCATACGCAAGCAACTTGGGCCATATCATTGCAAAAATAATTCAAAACAGAAATGGCTAAAAAACACAAAGCCAACAAGAAAAGGATGTTAGAAATTAGACATTACTTTGCATGAAAACTTAATAACAAAATGTTCACAATAAAACTTTGATTGATCAGTTACACCAGTCAAAAAGCGTTTGTGAAGCATGAAAGAGTGGTAAGAATAGGGGAAGTTTGATATTACGTATGTTTTTACTTTAGGGGGTTCAAAAAAATGGAAACAAAAGTTTATGAAAATTACCTCCAAAGCCTCCCTTTGGATGCTGACATCTCCCAAGAAAATCTGCAATTCTAAATGTTTAATCAATTCGATGTGTCATTATTTTCAATAAAAGGTATATTGTTATTAATATCACCTTAGTAATTAGTCAGTAACTTTGAACTGGCAGTGCTAAGAAAGACTTTAGACTGTTATAAATGATATAGTGCCATCTTTATCAATCAAAAAGAAGCATTCTCAGACAAATGTGTCAACAGAATATACAAAATAAGTGACAAAGAGTAAAACAGCATACTCAATATTACTTTTTGAGGACAGACTAAGTATTCTGAATTGTGAAAAATTAAGTACTCTAATCTTAGTTACGTTTCAGGAAAATTGGATCAATTATATTAAATCAGTCATCAGAATAAGAGAATCAGACATTGATTTTATAAGAGTGAAAAATGAATACCCACTGTAAGGCATGCTCCTCACTAACGTGGTATTCCAGCAAATCCAAACTGTGTACAATCCAGTAACAAAGCCAAGGTCGACTTGCATCCAGACACTGTAAAATATCACATTAATAATGCAATATGGAAAAAAAACTACATATTATGTAAAATGTTTTAACACCGAATCAAAACAATAACTCGGATTATCAAACATACCCTCCAACATTTTTCTAAAAAAATCTCTTTTGGTAAAAAGTCTAAAAGCAAAATAATTTTCATGGGTTGAAAAGTCCAAGAAAAATCAAATAAAGTTAAGAGGAGCCATCAAAAATATTTGTCTGAGAAATGAAAGGTACTACTGACAATGAATTTATTGCTTTAACTTTTCTCATCCGAAAACCAAATAATGTTAAGATATTAAAAGAACTCACCTGATAAGACTGAGAAAGAGTCTTCAGACCCTTCAGAAGAAATTCTCTGTGATTGTTCCTTTCTAAAAGTGGAATACTGAAAAAAAAATGTAAAAGGCTTCACCTTCATTTTCTGATTGTGGTGATATTTAAACATTACAGGCGGTCCTCAACTTACGACGCTGTTCCACTCCTACGTTGCGTCATAAACCGATTTTCCCTGTAAGTTGGAACATACCTACATACTGTACGCAAATAACATACTATAAGCACTTATCCTATCCTAACACAGTAATTATCAAAAAACACTTATAAAATAAAAATAAATTTTATATAAATATAAAATAAACGAAGTTCGCATTATGACGTTTATGATGCAAAACCTCATAAGTGGAAACAAGGCTTCATGCAGTAAATGGGAGATGTGTCGTAACCATGAAACATCATAACTTGGGGCTGACGTACCCCGAGGACCGCCTGTATGTATTAACATGATTGGCTCTTTAACACTTGTTCTAACACTTGATTGCAATAATATCCATTGCACAAACATGTCTATTACAACTAGCTAACCTGCCGCTTATATAATGGAACATAGAATATATCAGAATAAGTCTTCAAATTTAGCACATAAATTAAAACAATACTTACTCCGGATATATATCAAGCTTGTTGCAAAAAGATGCATACATGCTGGATACTGAACTTTCAACTTCTTTCTGGAAGCAGCAAAAAAGGAAAAAAATTACTACTGCACAACAGTGGCATAATATAAATACAGCACAATCCAGCTAATTCAAGCAAATACTGCGCCTAACATAAAATTATTATTTACAAAGTGCTTACCTCCACCTGCAGTTGCCTTATACAATGTTTACTGAATGACATAAAATGACATGTGTATGACACTACAGTGCAATAAGATACAAAATGTGGTTGTGCTGTGCATTAACAGTGAACTGGGTTTGCTCTCCAATATGGTCCATGATGCAAAATCTACAATTCAAAGAAAATGAGGGTGTGCTTCATCTCTGTGAAATTATGTATGAAAGTTCAAGCATGTGCTCTCTCTCGCTCTGTATGTGTCCTGCTTACTAGCCTGTGGTAACAGCGGAGTATTTCCCATACTGTATTTTGTTATCTTTAAAGCATTTAAAAGTATGTATGAAGACAGAGGTGTTAGATAACCATTCGAATTAAGGCTAGTTCTTTTTTTTAGAATTATTTGAGAATTGTTAAATTCCTACATGCTCCTCCTTGGTTCAGTATTTATTTGTGTATCGAGTCCTGGAAATGAAGCAGAGCTTGTTTGGTTTTTAGATTTCCTAGATTAGTAAATTCTCCGCTGATGGATGTATTCACTGATAACATCTTTGCAATTATTTTGGTGCTTAAAACAAAATAACCTACTTGTTCCCGAGTTGTTGGAGTCTCCTGGTAATCATTTTTGAATCTTGACTGTTCAAAATTCGCTTCTAAACAACGAAGTTTCGATACTTTTTCGTCGTTGGCCATTACTATGCTGTTGAGAGACAACTACGGCCGCTCGTCTACACTTCCGCTCGTCTACACAAAGGGAGATCATCTACATGATTACATATATCACTTCCCTTTGGCACGGAAAATCTAATAGTGCAGATATGTAAAAATAATTTAATCGTCTTCTTGTTGTATGCTGCATGCACAAAGAAAAAGATATTTAGAACTATATGGGCTGTCGTGTAATTGTTTGGTTTTTTTTTGTTGTTTTTTGAAACACCTGGCAACTCGATGTAGTACACGTAGATAACTATTTTTTTAAATTCGAGGTGTGCGGGACATTTTTTTTTAACTTAAAGTTCCACTTCTTCCACACAGCAGATGATGACTGTGAGGTGCTGGAACCATGGATGACTTGTTTAATTCCTCATCAATTCTATCGTTATCGTTTTTGTCTTTTTGTGTAGCTGTCACGACGCCGCTAGTGCCTCGATCTCGTCTTTCACTCTCGTTCTTTCACTCAGAAAAAAGAATTCGCTTGTACGAGTCTGCCCGTGTTTACTAAACGAAAACTCAAAAGAACAAAATCCTGACTAGAAAAATACAGTCACTAACACAACGGCTTTTTCTTTGACTATCACACTCAATCTCTACTCACTCGCGAGGCACATTGTCTTGGAAAAGGCTGATCTCTTCTAACTCACTCCGTCTTCTATCCGCTCTCTGACCTAGCTCCTTCTTCTTCCACTCGCTAACGTTCTTCCTTTTCTATCTACTCTCTAACGTCCTCTTCTTCTATCTGCCCTCTAACGTCTTTCTCCTTCTCGCTGCTTCCCAACGTCTCTCTTCGTCTAGCTCCTTCCTAACGTTACCTCATTTTGACGTCACTATTTTTTTTACGTCACTTTACGTCATTTATCACGTTCCATTTAGAGAACGTCCATCATTCGCACCATGAACGTGTATTTATGGACTGATGTCTGTATGCCGAGACTCACTCTCGGCCTCTTGCGAAGTGATCCGCGGTCAGTCTCGGCGAACCTGAGGCCGGTCGTACTTCCGGAAGAGCCGGAAATGAAATTTAATGAGACGTTTTGATATCAACAAAATAATTACCAGCGGCGGCGTTTGGGGGTTGCAAATGAGGCGGCCAGCCCCAGGCCCCGCTCTCGAAGGGGCCCCGCGGTCATCTTTAATCTGGTATCGTTCTATAGCTCACGCTGGTCTAACACGTGGACGTTTCACGTACCAATGACAAATACGAGGTTAAAAAAAAAAAAGGTCGTCCATAACCTTTTATATATATAGATCGTTGGGGAATATGTACGTGTAAGAGACCTTACTTTCTCGAAGTTCAGCTTTATGGGAGAGCAATGGCCATTTCCTCTCCCTTGCTGCTTTACTTCCCCCAAGAGTCAGCTCCCCACTAATGCTAATTAACTGGGTGGGGGAAGTTTGCTGTGCCACACAAGTATCAAACCGAACCAGTGCGCCTATCCTTCTGGACGCCAGCCTTCTCGACTGCTTTCCCTTGACTACAGTACCTTTTTTTTCCCCGCTATCTCCTACCTACATTGAGCTTACCCATGGGGTGTGCGGTCGTTAACTTGGGCCTCGACCGATTAGGCGTTAATTTTAATTCTTATCAGCGGTGATTACCGATGGCATTAGTTTCTCTAAATAACCCCACTTATAAACGCACTGGTGCTGTCACTGAAAACTTGGGCAGCTGTACAATATTGTATATGAATTTAAACTTCAAAGTGTTGTGTGTGATAAGACATCATACAAATGATTGATATCAATTATCACATTATACAGTATAAATCAGACACTGTCTCCAGCATGAGCTTGACAACATTATCAGATGCAACAGATTGAATGTACAACTCAGATCTTCATTTTTAAAACTTGGAAGGCAAGTCCTAGACAAATATCATCAATCTGGATGACACAAGATCACAGACTGAAAGACTGACAAAACAGGCAAGGGGCAAGAAGTTTATTCATAACCCAGTGGGAGCACTTATAGGCCAACAAATGTGCCAACACATTGCAAGAACACAACTGATGAATTATGTATTAAAATAATTGCATACAATAAAAATAAATAAGTAGTAATGTTATTCACTCATTCATCCCTTTACCAGCTGATGAACAAGACTGGTTGTCAGCAAACTGGGTGGTGGGTTAGAACAGCACGATAGTTGCACTGGTTGACATCACCAGTCAAGTCACTCTTTAGAAGCAGGTAAAAAGGTCTTGCATGGTATGTCCAGTCCATTTGTTTATGTCAGCCAAACTGAATAATCACAAATGTACATATTATTTACCTCTTTTTTTTTTTTAGCTTGAAAAAGAGCACACATACACAAAGGTTCTTATAAAATTTATTAGATTCACATACTTTCCTTTCAACACATTTGTTTTGTTTTTCACAAGCATGTGCTTATGCATGGAATATTTCTTTCCCATCATACAGACTAAATATGGAGCTTATGCAAATAAGGTGATATCTTCTGGAAGTGCTTGCATTCTGACTGAGGCTCAGCAACATTCCATTTAATAAAACTGAAGAAGATTGACACTAATTAACTTGGCAACTATATTGTGGTTTGTGGAAAACTATATGCACCTTTAGACAGGTTAACCTCACAAAAGCCTCCAACAATCATCTGGGAAAGAAAGATTTGAGACTCAAACTGCCGACAAAGCTCAATGGTGAAACAAAATGACATGCAGCTTGAACCTGAAACAAGGAACCAAATGGATGGTAAATGATAAAATCTCAACCAATCATCACTATTTAATTAAATGAAAATTTTTGTTTAAATGTTATACAATTCTCTTGTCGTTTCCTTAGTGCTTACAAATGATAATTATACCACAGGGAACATCGTCTTCTACAGTTACTGGTGAGTTAACAAAACATGGAGATGTCATTAGTTTGTTGTCCTTGGACTGACCTTTAAAAAATAGCATTGTACATTATGACTTACTCAATGCTCTACTTTAAAGTCAGAAAAATCAAGGGATGATATTTGTCTTTCATTCTTGAAGGTGCAGTCAGTGATTTTAGAAGATGGACTTCCCTCATTTTTTAGCCAGTTCTTCCTAAACAAAATTTTAGATATGCATTAGTATCAGGCACTAATAAGTCAGTACAATATTTTGTATAATGTTTGGCATGTCTCCATTTCTGTTATTTCTTGATGACAGGAGTTAGTAGGCTGGTTGAAAGTCCTTAGTGTTTGGGTGTGATTAATTTGTGTTAGTAATGATAGGCTGGAATGAATGAGTTGTTTTTGCTATTCATAGTTGTATATGCAGGTGGAAGTATACACATTCTAAATAATCAGTATTTGTATACAAATACTTACATATATGCCACATTGTTGGCTTCCCCTTGAACAACTCCCTTGACTGTACCCTCTCGGGTGTTCATCACCCATCCGACACAGTTTCTCGACTTGGCTGTATCCTTAGTAAACTAAAACATTTCCCACATCATTTACTTGAATGGTGATGGAATTTTTCAATGACTGTGCATAATACATTCTGACAAAAGTGGCATTTAAAAGAATGCTACTCCATCAAATTCTTCCATAAATAAAAACTGCATGACACATATTCCTTGATCTAGCTAGACATTTCTTAGTACTACTGAAGTACTACTTCTCCTGGTTCAGCACTTTAGAATCTAATAGTATACATAAGAAGAGTGTCTAAAAAGAACTTCCAATTCCAATTGATGATAAAAAATGATCTGCAATAAAACACAACAAAGATATGCAGACCACTGTTGACATTAACGCTAAAGGAAATGTCCGAACAGGAAATCGGGAGGAAATTTTACAATATTTCAGATAAAGAAAATTTGACAGGTAATTTGATAAATAATTAGGCACTAGAAATTTAGCATGCACATAGAAAATAAGATCCAAGCCTGAATTAATGAATCTTGTTTTCTATTTTTTAAAAAAGCCATTAGTGATACTCTAGTGACACTTTTAAGTGTTAACTGTTATCCATTTTTTTTTCCTAAGTGATATTGTCTTTCTTGTAAATAGTTCATGTTATTTACATAACAATAACTCATCATGATTCAAAAGATTATCCGCTTAGCAAAAACATATAAGCTATCAATAGAAAAATGCAAGACTAAACATGCAGAATGTGAAAAGTTTCAAAATAACAACCTAATAATTGACATTTATCTTCTAACTGCACCCCACTAAGCGAGTCCCGTGGAAAAAATTTTCAATTCATCGTTTAATTTGTAAAGTGCATCAAGCAAACAGTTTGCATAAATATTATCCAAATGTTATTCACCTTGCGAAAAAAGACACCTGTTTTGAGCAACAAACAAAAAAGAGCCATATTAATTATAAAATGACATGATAATATGGTTTACATTTTAATTATATATGTATTTAGACTGACGAGCTTACAAGCATCTTCCTCGCTACCTCAAACATAATGTCTTAAAAGTTTTTAATTACAAAATAAAAAAAAGATCACGTTCAAATTTAGTGATATTGGGGTTATGAGCTGTTGAAAGTTTAGAACCTGTTATGGCAAAAGATATCCAATTTTACAGGATAGCAATGTGTGTAGCAATGCAGGCTTCAAAAAAAATATTAAAAAGTTTAACAAGAAAGAAAACTGTTACAACTATGCTGTGCAGTCAACGTCAGCAAGCTGAAGCACGATTTTAAAAAAAATGCACATTTAAACAATTTAGCTGTTTGATGTTATTTACTTATACCGTGCCTCTTATATCTGACATGGCTGTTATGGGTGAAGCAAAATCGAGTGTTACAGGGGTGGGGATGGGGAAGTCGACTTGACCATATGCCAGTTCGACCATCAGTCGATTCGATCAAATCAAGGACGTGTATAGGGATATTAGTTCGTTATCAAATCATCATCTTTGCGATAATTCACCACAAAATAAGCGAATTTTTTAATGTACTCTCCTTTCTCGTCCTTGGCTGATGCAAGTCGATCTTGCTCTCGACTGAATAACTGAACATCGATCTAAAATGTTGTCGCCATTAACTGTTAATTAACATTGCTCGAATTACAGCTGATATGGCGAGACGCTTCCAATCCAAACTGAACCAACCACCTACCAAAGTAATAAGAAATAATAAAATAACAGAAACAGTCGCTAACAATGAATGGTTATGGTGCTGCGACCTCCGGCAGTCTATAGTAATTGTGCCATGTTACCCTACATAATATACATCATGTGCAATGGAGACGTCGATGCATTCTTGTCCACCGCACGCATGAACTGATCCACAAACATCACATCTTTCTCACTCAGCATGAATTAGCGTTTTGTACCCTGAACTGTTCCAAACACCTCGAAGTCTACCGATAACAAATTTCGTGACGCCATAGTCAGCTAATCTCGCCTAAAAACACATAGAGTTACCTTTCGTGCCTATGTTTTGTTACAAAGTAAATGGTTGGTGAGCTGATTAGTCGTCGTCAAATTAGATATCACGATAGAAAAAGAGTTTGAAACTTGAAAGATGGCCGCTTACGTGAAATGCTTGTAATGCTGACATTTGCGAAGGTAGCAGAAAACCCAGATATGGCGAAGAGAGAAGACGTACTGGGATTCCATCCCCAGAAGGAGTCCCCATATTCGAAGTTACTGCCGTACAGTGATGTGATTGATGAAGAATCGAGCAATGCTTTGGCAGAGATCAAGGAAAAACTCGCGAAAGCGGTTCAGCTTAGAGATCTCAAAGTCTCTGCCAACCACTGGACCTTACAACTTGACAGGTAACAGCAGCTACTTCTGTCGTTGACATTAGTAGTAAGTAAACAGATTGCAATACACAAGCAAGGTAGTATATGTATGAACGGCTGAAAATGTAAAGTAGTAGATATACATCCTGTTTATTACAATGTGTGTGTGAGAGAGAAAGGGGAGGGACAGTAGGACAAAAGAGTACGTTAATAAAGTGTGTGTGTGAGTGAGAGAGATCACATCTTAAACTTATAAAGCTAACAGTTGCAATTAAAAAATAAGCATGAAATAATATGCAAGAAGATTACCTAAAATTTGCTTTCCTTTCCTCACGCAATTTTGGTCACTAGATTATTTGACCAATTTTACCATGTTCGAGTGAGTTGAGTTAGTTGGACACCTGCCCATAGACGAATCAAGCACTGCTAGGAGCTGATTCAACCACAACCAGGAGTGTATTTGACCACCGATTATAGAAGTTTCTATTCTCTCAATGGACATGAGAACACACACAAATGACAGAGGTGTTAATATTACCACACAATGTTCTTGAGAGAGAGAGAGAGGTGCACAGACTACAGTTATTATGCATCAAGGTTCTTTACTTCATTCAATTTGTTCTTTTTGCATGTTTTCTCAGTCTGGTTATGCTTGTGTACACATTCTTCTATGTACCTCATTTTGTGCAATATGCAAATGTGTTTATTGTTCATTCCTTGCAAAATTTTTTATGTGCTCTAAACCACATAACATAAGATGCTGCAATGTGAAGAGATGTATTTTCCCCAAATCTATCAAGATCTGTTGTGAGGATGGGGAGGGGGTGTGGACCCATAAACCATTTAGTATAGGGTTTTAAAAAAATCCTGGACATTTTGAGCTACACTGTATATGCAAATGAAAACTACACTTGAATACTTTTTATGCAGTATCTTTACACACACACGAACAAAGACGGAGACAAAGATCTGTATGTGTGGGTCAACAAATGATGATAAAAGAGACTATCTTTATCTTAATCCTGTTTGCCCCCAGTGGAGCATAGGGCAGCAACCACACTATGCTAGCAGATCGAGTTCTGGATGTTCTTCTTCAATTGGGTCTATGCCATCTCCTCGCCATGGACTAATCTCCTCCATGTCTGTCTGGGTCTCCCAACCCTGTGCTTCCCCTTTGGATTCCAGGTGTAGAGTTTGTTAAATTGTGAGCTGACATTTGCAGGGTATGACCAATCCAGCCCCACTTGTGCTTCCTGATGTCTTGGCTGGCAGGCTGCCAAAAGCCTGCCTGCTCTTGCCTCAGTCTCTTGTCCTGCATTCTTCAGTCTCTCTTACTGGGAATGGACAGTATCATAATCCTGCATCAATTGCTGCAATAGATCAGATTGCCTCTCTTGGGTAGCTTTACCAGATAGCCAAGCCTCCAGTCTGTTGGAACTTGCTCCTTCTCCCAAATTTTCTTCAGCAAGGGGTGTAGCATCTCTGCTGCATCTATTGGGTCTGCCTTGAGTGACTCTGCAGGAATGCCATCTGGGCCTACTGCCTTGCTAGTTTTCAGAGACTTAATGACTTAATGCTGATCACTTGGAGCTGCTCAGTAGCTTGAGGAATGTCTGGAATGGTTGTTAGTAGTGGCCGGTTTAGTATTTAAAATGTTTCGCCCAGCGAGATCTTTGCTCGGTATCACCAGTGATGACAATCATTACCTTGACAAACTTGTCATAGATTTCTTTGGAGCTGCTGGGGTCCCGCTCCATCTCTTGTCGTAGGAGAACCTACGCGACATAGCGCGTGGTTTACAAGGGCAAATACTATGCTGACGGTGCCCAATCCTCTTCATTGCCATTCTTATTCTTGACTGGATTGCATGCATTGGTGTTCTTCCTTCTTGACAGAGTCCTTGTAATTCTGTATGGTTTCTTCATGTTGTTTTGCCTGGCTGCTTGTTCTGTTTCTTCTGTCACACTGTGTGCAAACTGTCTTTTGTCACACTTTTCACTCTTCTGCACTTTTCATTTCATTTCTCAGTAGTTTGCTCTGAGCTCTTCCTTTTTCTGCTTTCTTGACACTGGTTGATCTTCTGTTTCAGCTCTTTCCTTTCCTCAATGTTTTTCCAGGTCTCTAACATTAATGATTCCTTGTGTTCTTTCTCTTTCTTTCTCAGAACATGTGTGCAGGCAGTTTTCCAGGTCGCCTGTAGTCCTGTCCAGTGGTTGGCCACTGTTTCTTTAAGGAGTCCCTCCAGCTTCTCAGACTTGTTTTTGACTTCACAGTTGAATTTTTTTCTGCTTCCTATGGTCTCTCAGAAACAGTGCATTGAATCTGTGGTGCGGTCTACCCAATGAGTCAGGTAAAGACCTCAGCTTGATCTTCATGGTTGCCACAATCAGGTGGTGGTCAGAGGCTGCATCTGTGCCATACCTTACCCTAACATCCAGCAGATTCCTTATAAACTGGTGATTGATGGTGATATGGTTTGATCTGGTTTTCTGTATTTCCATCTGGTGAAGTCCACTTTATTTTGTGAGTATGAATACTGTGCCTCTGACTTAAAGGTCATTGAACAAACAGAAGTCTGTGAAGAGCTCGCCATTCTCATTGCAGTTGCACAGGCTATGCTTTTTCATTATGTATTCTTTGTCTGTGTTGTCATTTCCTACTTTGACTAGCGGTCCGGTGGCACAGCGGTTAGCATCTGTCACCAATACAGTGAAGGTTGGCTGCCCTGAGTTCATTTCTCGTCTCGGGCACGCAGTTCTTTCTCTGAATATGGCATCTGTTTACAGGGCTGGCTGCCTTGCTGTAATATAGCCTCAGTTGCTGGCACGGCATAAAACACCAATCCCCCCCCTTCCTACTTTGGCATCCACATCACCCATGATGATCTTCACCAGATGATCTTCAGGTCTCGTCTTAGAGTATGATCAACCAGTGCTTGTAGGGAGTTGTAAAAGACCTCCTTTTCCTCTTCTTTTGCTGTGTTGGTAGGTGTGTAAGACTGGATGATGATGATCTTTCTTTGGAGTTGAACTGAGCTAACATGAGTCACGGGGAAACTGGTTCTCTAGCTATCAATAACCTTGCAGCCTCCGGTGTCATCAGTACTGCTACTCCTTATGTGTGGTCATGGTCTAGGTCTTCATGTTCAGATTAGATGATAGTCTCCCCTAATGCAGGTCTGGTCTGACCACTACCATTCTACCAGACCAGGTCTACCGCACAGGTATCTCTTCATCTCATGGGCTTCCTGACTGATTTCCCTCTCGTACAGGGTTTTGATGTTCCAGGTCTCTATCTTGGTATTTGCCATGGCCATCGGTGAGCTGGCTTCCCGAAAGCTTTTGCCAACATGCGTCATAGGCTCCTTCAAAGAGGAATCTTCCCATCCAGGTGGTATTGGTGTTATTGTGGTTTCTGTAGCAGGGGTTGTTTTAGCCCCATGCCCAACCCTCCTCCTTCATTCAGGCTTGGGACCAGCAGGTTCCCTAGGGAGGTTTTAGGCGGAGTTAAAAGAGAGACTGTTTTGACATTTATTTTATGATTGATTATTGCATGGATTCTGATGATGAGGTTAAATCAGCTATTGGTGTGGGGATAAATCAACTATGGGCAGTGGTTGAACCATGGTCAGATCAGCTAGCCCAACCATTTCTTCAACTGAACCTGAAAGCTTTTTATTTAAGAATCATTATTTATTCCTTTTGCTTTAGTATTTAGAGACTTTTTCATTTCCTCAGATATATTCGAGTCTATGAGTACAAAATGTCAAAAGAAGATCATCTGTACTTTGTGCATCTGGTTTTTGAGCTGATAATTACCCCTAGAATGGAAGCTGCATTGGTCCAGAGATTTGCAGCAACACTTTCCATTCTGTTAAAGTAAGTCTTGTTTATATTTCTAAAATTTTATTCTGTAGACAGAATATGTATACAGAGTTATTTGTTCATTATGAGCTCTCTTCCCTTCTGGTCCTTTTCTCTCTCACTCCCATGCATTCAGATGTGACATATGCATGTATGCTCATATGCATACATTGCCCTTTTGATACATCTATATGCATGGAAATATTGGTACAGAAAGGTTTAAATAACCTTCTTAACTAATGTATTTATCATTTTTAGTTGGTTTTTTTGGTTGTTTTTTTTTTTTGTTTTTTTTTTTTTGTCTTACATATGATTGAACTTTATCACAAATGCTACGGTCATTAGTAGCTGTCCATTTAATTTTTCCTTTCTTCTCTTTTTCTATCTCAGCAAGCTTGATAGTTGCATGGGGGAAAAAACTGTCAAATGGGTGCCAGTTATGGTACTTTACTTCAAGGTGATGTCTTTCTTTGTACAGAATAGATAATAACATTAGTACGTGCTGCTGCAATTGTAGAATTAAGTAGATTGTACACAGCAAATTGATCTACTGATTTGCTTGTTGTTTGTTCAAAGAAAAGCCGAGTTATTGTCAAGAGATGATCTTGTGCTGCCATGGCGACCTTTGTATCAGTTGATGGAGGACACCATCTACAGTCCCATGAACCAGCATGGGCTGCAATTACTTCCTTTGTAAGCGAACATGCAGTAGCCATTCTGTGATAAAATACTTTTATAACAGTTTGTGTTAACATTTTGTGCATCTAGATAAGTCTTCTTGATGCAGGCCTAACATTCACCTATAAATTAGAAGGGGTAATTGGTGTTTTATGCCAAGTCATCAGCTATACATACAAGATTACAGTAGATTTGAGCAGGCCACATAGGCAATTACCCTTATGCAAGGGTAGTCATAGTCATTAAGGAAATTACAGGCCTTCGTTTTTCTTTTACACCATTTAATTGAGTAACATCTTATTGGTACTGTCTTTGATGGTGTAGTAGAAGTATGATCACTTGTGCTGTTTGCTGAAGATATTGAGTAACATTTTTATATTTTAGTTAAAGTGTTTTTCTATTTTACAGAAACTTTGAAAGTACCTTGAAAAACCTTGTTCGCACATGTAGAAAGTGAGTAACTTCAAATATTTTAGTTTGAAAAGAGTGTGAAAATCTGTTGCTTTTTTGAGTGAAATAAATTTTGTGAACATTATCAGGAGTGATAGCAGCTATAAAAATATTCTGAAAACGTAGTGTTATTGATAATATGCGAAATTATAACATTCAGAGAGAATCACTTTATTGGTAGTTTTGATATTTTAAAACCAGAATAAACAGAAGACTGCCATGTTGTAATTTTTGAGAACTTTTGTTCTGGTGATTGACTTGAAGCAACATGAGGGTGCAAGTGTCAAAGTTCCATTATCCATCCTGTAAGTTACAGAATTACAAGACTTTTTAGTCTTCAGTATATTGTGAACATTACAGGAGATTCTTTCTTTATCATTTTCATGGGTTGAAATCAAACCACATGTTTTTAAATGTATTTGTTTGGCTTTTGAATGTTATCAGATATTTTTCTGATGAATCAACTCAAGAGATGCTGGAAGAATGGCGTCCACTGTTATGTCCCTTTGATGTAACAGTCATTCGAGGATTGACATACTATGAGTTCTTTCTGCCATCCCTACTTCCACCTGAAAAACATCACCTAGGGTTCAAGTATGTTCAAAACAGTTTATTAACAGATGATTTGCAAATGAAATCATTAGGACATAAAATGGCAGGGAAAACAATCTATTTAGAAAAGTACTTGATATTTAAGATATTCTATAGACATTCATGTTGAGATAGAAGTATACAGGTATTCCTCGGGTTACGGCGGTCTCGAGTTACGTCGTTATTATGTTATTATGGTACAGTACTGTATGAATGTAGGATCCGACTTACGTCAAAATTCGGTTTACGACGCCGCGTAAGAACGGATCATCGTCGTAAGTCGAGGACTACCTGTACATTGTGCTTGCGTGCATGCACATGTCTGCACATATACACACTAAGTTTGCGTACATTAGCATTTCATATAGGAGTTCCTATAAAATAGTAACCACGTATTTTTGCAATGGGTGTGAGTATTATATGCATGTTTTAAATTATTTTTACCCTTGCAAAGGCATTGTTATGCTAAACACCATCAAAATTAATTATGCTGCAAGATACTGAGGTTTGGCTTCGATTTTTTTAATGTCAGACAGTTGAAGGGTGAGTGAGCGCAGCTTTTATTTTTTAAAATTTACCTACTTTGGGTGTTTTACAGTGACTTTTGCAGTTTCTTTGATTGCAAGTCTTGTATACATATAAAATTTGATCATATGGTTTATTTCTGCAGACTGTGGTTTCAAGAAGTCCTTGACATATGGAACTCTTTCCTCAACTGTCCATCATGGGAAAGTGTAAGTTGAGCACAATTTTCACCATAAAAGTTATGAGTGCAGCAGATGCCTTTTAATAAAGACTGGCAAGGGGATGGGGGTGAGTTGGTCGAGTTTGTATTTTCCCTGTTTATTGGTCAAGTCTGACCAATCAGGAGTGGATAACTGGAATTGGGGTAACTCCATGTAGTCAGGTCATCTGGTAAGCACTCAAAGTAATTTTACCATTGAAAAGGGTATTTTTCTGTGCATGATGTTTTAAGAATGTATCTTGAGAAAAAAGGGGTTGGGGGGGGAGAGAGTTCTCCCAGGTTTTAAGAATTGGTAGCTTACACTGAGCTTATCAAGTCAGTAGAAAAAAACTACTTCATCCCACTGATGTATACAGCAGTCATTATAATTGTTAAATCATGACATCAGGAAGTGAATGGTAAGTCTACAAAATTTAAACATATGGAGTGGTCAGTTCAGTGCTGATGACTGCATTAAACAATTTTTTTTTATATTATTATTATGCATCATTATCTCTTGAATCTCATATTTGTGCAGTCTGTAAATCCATCTTAAACTTTGAAGGAGCAGTGAAATCTGACCCTTTATATTAGTTTCTGTTGCCAAAAGATCACCTCTGCTTTAGAGTTGTCTTGGCTGAATTACTGCATTTCTACTACTTCATCTCCCTTCCTGCCTACTGGATAAACTTCTAAGGCCTCAGAATAATGCTGCTCAGGCTGAAAGCAGTCAATGCTACCTCCATCCTCCATGAGGCTGCCAGTTCAGGCTGTCATTGTTTACGATTGCCACACTGTGCTATCATTGTCTTCACCACCTCACCCCAGCATACCTGTCTGAGCTTCTAACACTTTACCACCACAATCTCTTCAGTCTGCTTGTGTTCCTCTCCTTTCTGTGCATCTAACCCTGGGAGAAATTGAGCTAACACTCCTTAATTCTTAGGCCTAAATGTATGGAATTCTCTGCCACTTTTTCTTTGAACTGTGTCTACATTTGAAGCTTTATCTTTCATAATCAAGTCTATGCTTACTTCTTAGTTCTTCATCTTCACCCACCTCGTTCATGTTTGCCATATTTCTTGGATCATTTGTATTGTATGCATCCACAAAAGGAAACGCACTTTACAGAGTTGTTTATTATTACTGAGCAACTTTATGATTGTTCAAATAATGAAACAGATTATTAAGAAAGTTTTCTTTTATTTTAAATCCTGAAATTGGAACATTTCACAATTTTTATCTTCAGACCTGTTTAATAATATAGTGATTTGTACTTTTGTTTTCAGAGTATAGTCAACTTGTTGGCCCGACTAGCTCATGACAATGTTGGTTACATTGACTGGAAGCCTTACATCCCTATGGTAAGTACCATTCAGTACTTGCAAACCTTTAAAAGAACTAAATATAATATGCAGAGAGTTAAGTATTGAACATCCAGTGAGTGAATTTGGTGATATTTTAACACAGATTATAGCTCACAGACTTGAAAATAAAAGAACACATTTCCCTGTCCTAATGGCTGTTAGGTTATGGGATCTTTATCTCTTTTACTTATATGAGAAATGTCTTAAAAATAACAAAATATTTTCTTTAATTTGCCAGATCTTCACACGCATTTTGCGCAGCTTCAACCTGCCTGTTGGCAATCAGAATGTCAGCTATACCCGAGGCAATTCTTGTTATGATATCTATGCTGTCAGTTTGTGGCTCGTTTCTATGATGGTAAGGTGCTACTCATAGGTTTACAACTCATACTTTTCCTGTGTTTTAGAAAATTACTTGTGTTTTTAACATGCTGATTTGTTTTTGGTTTCATAAGGCATTCGATATAGCTAATTCATCTGAAGAGTTTCATATGTAATTTGGACTACAATTTTAGCCGATGACTCTAATCACTCTGACAGGAATTTGACAAAAGTGGTAGGTTTAGAGTTCCCCAAGTCAGAACTTTACTCTATCTGCACTCTTTTATTCTGGCGGATCATAGATAGGACATGTCTTTGAGTGAAGTTTCTCACTAGCTCCTGTTCCTGGAGCGCCTGGTCTTATTTTTCGTTTTTATGTATGCTTATCTTTAATGTCATACTTGAGGTATCACTTCAATGTATTGTGTAATAGTAACATTGACAGACAATTTTTTGAAAAGGATTGATAAAAATGTTTTTATATTTTTTTTTTATTTGTACTGTACTTAGACGGCAGGCAGATATGTAGTTTTTATGGTAACAAGGGGTAATAGGCAAAGACAAAAGGCAGATAGGTGGATTGTAAGATGGCAAGGAGTGAAAGTTGTTAAGACTATTGCTTCTTTGAGTTGATTTTTTAAACTATTTAAACAAACTTTAAACAGGGCGATGGTGATTTGGTCATGCAGCATCTAGAAAAGCTATTCCGTGCCCTCAATTCTTTTTTTCATCCATCAAATGTTGGGCGCTGGTCGGTGAGTATACCCATTTAATGTTGAATCCATACTGCATGCACCAAATGCAAACACTTTCATGTACAAACTTGCATGAATTAACACATGGCTAACACACTGAAGCACACAACTTTTTCCCTTTTTCACGCTGTCTCATGTACATGCCCACACCCATACACAGGCATACATGTATTGACATTATTGATATAGGTCATACAGTGACTGTTGTAAATTGGTTTTTATTGAGGAAGTAAACGGGGTCAAAGTTGATTCCAGGCAGTCTGTGAAAACATAGCTCGTTACCTTTTTTCGTGCAGCATCAGCTGTCTTCTTTTCTACAAATGTTGCCAGCAATGGTTGTAAGAAGACTGCATAGGTGAGAAAAAAAAGCTTTGTATATTGACATTTCTGACTTTAATTTCATAGAGCTTGTTTGTTAGTGAAAGGAAGTTTGATCAGTAGGATATAATAACCAGGCTGAGAGTTCTAAAACAAACTTAAGATGTCTTATGCCTCGTATGGTTCAGATGTATCAGAATTTTCTTTTGAAAAAAAAAATTAGACTTAGCAAAAGAAATGAAAGCAGTAAAAAAGGAGTGCAGATGATGGCGGGGGGTGGGGGGGACCAAACTGAGAACCAAAAGGCTGATTTAATTTTATAATTGTGAGATGAGCATCTGTCCACAAATTATGTATTTTTGTGTCTGTCATAAATTTGTAGAAGCATTGTTTGTGTGTGTGTGTGTGTGTGTGCATGCTCATATGTGTTGCAGTAAGGTCTGAAGTCAAATATTAAAACTCTTTAGTATTTTATGCAATGCAACTTTATTAATCCACGAGCAATTACAGGCTAGATTTACAGTTGCTCATGAGCTAGCAATGTACATGTGAGTGCATACATATATGTGTTGAGAGTTCTTAAGATGTTGAGTGTGTATATCTTAAGCAGGTACACTTGGTACATTGCATTAGATCTTAAGATATATACATATACATATAACAACAACAGCAGGTACAGTTGTTACATATCATTAGGTCATCAGAGGTTTTAAGTTGAATTGTATGTGACAGAGAACGCTTCAAGAAGCCATCTTGGCTTACACCTGTGCCAGAGTCACATCATCTTTCAAATGCGCTCATCACACAGTTTGTGGAAATGCTGAAGCCAGCTGTCTTCACAGCCATGTTTGGAAAGGGAAGCTGCCAGGATTCTGCTGTCAGGCATCTTGCCATGATGAGACCAGAGATCATCACACCTCCACTTTTGGAAAAGTCAGGTTTTTTTACCAGCTTACTAGTTGCAGTATTGTGAAATAATTGTGATGTCCTGTCGTTTGTGCTGAACTAGTTTAGGATATTTGAGAGAAGGTACCTGTCTTTTTCCTTCTGAAAATTTTGCCAAAACTGTAAGTGGCACAGTCAGAGCACTAGAATATTAAACATGAGAAGAACTCAATGGTAGTTTAAAAGATAGATGAAAACATGTTTGTAAATGATTGGTATAGACAAAAGTCAAAGCAGGTCCTGTCATAGTTATCAAACAGCTTGGCAGAATATGTATCATTAACAGTGATAGTATACATGAATATTGTGTATATAAAATAGATGAATTGTTCTTCTGGTAACTTGTCTGTACAAAAGATGTGACCAGTTAGGCTAATCATAGGAAAGTGCCAAAGGAAGCATAGAGGCACTGAATTTATTTTGTTCTTACAAGAGGTTGATCAAAAGTAATGCAACGGACATAACATTGTTAGACCTGTATCAGCCACTGCTATTTTGACTAGACATTGTCAAGACACCAAACCAAAGCCATTAGGTTTGTTGTTTGGTAGCCAGGATTGTCATGGTTGTGGAACCCTTATCACACTCATGTTGCAGAATGTATCCAGCCATGGAGACTCTGATTGAACCACACCGACTAATATCATGCATGCGTTGCATCGTGGCTGCTGCTCGACCCATGTTAAGCTCTCAGAAGTACTTTCCGGAAGGTCCTACCCATGCCATCCCCTTGCTGCAGCTTGCCCTGCCTGGCATTGACCCCAATGACCTGGGAAAGACAATGGTAAGAGGTTTCACTAACTTGAGAAATCAGTCCAGGAAG
Organism: Pomacea canaliculata; assembly: GCF_003073045.1. Classification (NCBI taxonomy): domain Eukaryota; kingdom Metazoa; phylum Mollusca; class Gastropoda; order Architaenioglossa; family Ampullariidae; genus Pomacea; species Pomacea canaliculata. Next base: position 1,921,130 of record NC_037597.1, read on the forward strand.
GTTGCTGGACATTATTGAAGAATATTTAATAACAGGTCACAGTGGGAGATGATGGGATTAAAGTAAAAAATTTTGTAGCGGAATATATTGAAAACAAAATTTAAGGTACTTGCCTATGTATGCTTGAATATATATCTTGACAACAAGATTGTTGCTTTCATAATTTTTTAACACTGAAGGGTAGTAAGGAGTTTTTGAGGCACACTCCCTGATTCCTGATTTTCAATTGATTTTTTTTTTCTTTTTCATTTCTTATGTGTAATTATCCTCACATTCTAATACCTTTTCATGCTTTGCTGCAAAAGGAGAATGGACACAAATTTGTAAATTATTTTTATTATTCCTATTCATCTCGTGTGTGCAGGTGACACTGCAGATGATCTCCACATTTGCTACCTTGATTCCAATTGTGGACTGCTCTGAAGCTCCTCAACTGCGCAGTGACCTAAATCAGGTGAGCTCTAATCTTGTGGACTCAGGGTTTGTGAAAAAAACATTAAATTAATCAAGAAGTATCTATCTCAGTGCAAAATTTGTTGAAATGACTGGGTTTCCATCTAGGCTGGAATTTGTGTGGAACCTGTACCCCACTTATAGGCCAGTCAAGCCCATGACCTCAGTCTTGCATATAGCAATACATTTGCCCATCAAAGGGAGTGACAGTTTCAGTGCAATCAATCAGCAAAACTCTTAAGAAATTCAGCACATACCATATGTGGCCCATTAGGTCTATCATGCTGTAGGCTTGAACAACCTGTTAGTGGTGTGCAGTGAATTCCATCAAAAAGCCTCCAAATAGTCACATTCTGACCTTTGCCAATGAAAAGGTCATATTCAACAGGTTATTCTGGAGCATGGATGCAGATAGTTAACATATGCTTCCATTTGTTTCATTGGCTTTGACAGTTGATGTGTGTTGGTGGTCCATCCTTTTAAAATGACTCTTATACTTGACTTTTCCTTTATATTTTTTTTCTGCTGTTTCAATGTTGTGCTTTCCTTTGTGTTTAACACAAGGTGATGAAAACAATGTTGAATTTAAGACCATAGTTTCAAATTTAGTTTTGCTTTATTTCAGCATGAACAAGATGTGTGCTCAGCCACAGCTCAGTTTGAAGACTTTGTCTTGGAATTTTTAAACAGGTATTAGTTTTCACAGTGTGCAAGCTATCGAAAATGAAAGACTCCAATTTTTCTAATAGAATACCCAGACTAAAACCCCTGGTGTATTTTTGTAGATGTTTAAACAGTGCATTCAAAGGGACAAAGGTTGGTGTATTAAGATGTAAGTATTTTTTTTTTAAGTTTCTGCAGTTGGTAATAAAATATGTTATCAGTCGGCATCATTTTCTTTCATTAGGGTCATGTCCATGATAGAGGCCAGTGCCCAGGTGGCATCATATGGGGCAGTAGACTTCCTGACACCAGAACAGAGCATGATAGAACTTGGTCTGACTCATACTGTTTCTGCAGTTCTACAGCAGTGTTCTAAACCAATCTTTATGGTATGTACTTACTGGTTATGGCTGCCTCAATTGGCAGCAAGTCTCTAGGACTTGGGGGTGACTGTAAAGTGACACGTCAGGAAATGAGGAAATGGCAAACTGCTGGCATCATTTCCCACAAGCAGATACGCAGAATTAAGCTGCAGAAATGTACATCTAAGATTACTGCATACTTAGGAATTGGGTTAGGGTTCAAATTAGGGGTCAGAGCAGATTAAAAAAAAATATTCAGTTTTAAGTGAGCAGACAAAATTGAGAAGACTAAATGGAAGATGAGCAAATAAGTATATTGATTGTACTATGGGGGATGCACTCTGTATATGCACTACACTTTCAAGCCCAATATTTCTAGCACCTTGAAGGCAGATAATACAAATCGCTGCTCGTCACATCTCATTCTTTATCTGTTATCTCTACACACACGTCGTATCCCAGGATAGTTCTTGGAGCAGCCTGGCTATTGGATTGGGTGGCCTTGGGACTGATAGCATCTGCCATAATATTTAGATTGTAACTCCTGCATGGCAGATTATGAGATAGGTCAGTTGTAGAATGTAGGATGTTAACATGCCTTTTACGTTTAGTTCACATAATTTATTCTTTTTCTGAAATTGTGTTTTTGATTTAATAATGAATAATGTAATGCTTCACAGAGTGCTCTGCACAAAATCAGCCGTTTTGTCAACGAGAACATTCATGAAACCCATGTTAGTGGCAGACTTGCAGCTAACCTCTGTAGAGCAGCGGCAAAAGTAAGATTTTTTTTTTAAGACACACACACACATATGTACACACACTAGTTTTGTCTGTTTTCTGAAGTTGTATGAAAATTAAAAATGAAATATGTATCTATTTTAGATGTTAATTTTCTTTGAAAAACTTACTGTCTGAAATCACACTGGTTTGTTTTAAGGTAATGTCTTTTACATACTAATTATTACCATTTTAAAGAATCTTTATTGGAAGAAAGCCATAATTTTTGAAAGAGGATGACATTGCAATAATAATTTTTTTGTAGGTTCGCCCAGAAGAAACACTGAAGCTTCTTTTACCCCAACTATGCCTGAAGATTCAAGCATTCGTGATAGAGCGTGAGTGTTTTGTGCTGTACTTTGCCATAGTCTTCAGAAAAGATTTGCAGTATTTGTCATACAAGCAGAAACCTTAGTAATCCTGTGTAAGTTTTTTTACTACCATTAATATTTTTACCTTTGTATTTTATGATACAATTACCATTTGGTTTCTGACTTCATTCTTAAGAAGTCTGTCTTTCTTTTCTTTGTACCAGCCTGACATGCTTCTGTACTTCTTGTTAATGTTAATATTTAACTGAGGTATGGTGTTGGGGGTCAATTGGACAGAGGCCTATGTTACTTGAGTGTGCTGAGTTTATGCACATGCACATGTGCAAATTTATTGAGGTACATGAAATTTGTGCAGGTTTTTGTTTTTGTTTTTTTAGAGAGTGGTGGGTAAATGCTTTGAACCTTACATGAGAAGGAATTATGCATGTCACATGTGACACTATTTTCTTAGAAAAAATATATTAAAAAAAATCACATGATGTTGCAAACAACTGCTTTGTAGATCCTGATGTTGCGAGGGAAGAGCATCATGATCATGGTTTTCTGTGGAGTATCCTGATGCTGACACAGGTGAGAGCATTTTAAACTTGCAAAATACAATAAGCAACATGCTTTTCAGTAGCATTTGTGATGATAAACACCTAGTTGTCCATTAGGCTTTGATCCAATTGTTTGATCTGCATTCCCTCTTTCTTCTGCAGAACAGTTTGATATTTAGCCAGCACAGTGACACACAGAGCTCTGTTTGATATTTAGCCAGCACAATGCATGATGATTTGTTTGATATTTAGACAGTGCAATAATACACAATATTGTATTGGTTTAGATCTTTTTTATCTTTGCCTTCCAGTCTGACTTACTTTATTTGGATTGTTTTCCCCTCAATGTGGGAGAGCGGTCCGGTGGCGCAACGATTAGCGCCTGTCACCAATACAGTGAAGGTTGGCTGTTACTTGGCATCTGTTTACAGGGCTGGCTGCCTTGCCGTAATATAGCCTTAGTTGCTGGCACGGCGTAAAACACCATTCCCCCCCCCCTTCAATGTGGGAAGTTGCTATAAAAGTGCGTTGTTGTTACAGTGCATCCAGCTAGAGCTGAAGCATGTTTCTTGTGTTACAGCTGGTGCATTGTGATGGAAAGCATCTGCTTCCTTATAAAGAGGAGCTGCTTGCCACACTGCCACCTCTTCTTCAACTTCAGTGTGTCCGAGGCTATGAGACAGCTTGTGAGGTCATGCGCTTCCTCTTGCGTGCCCTCACACTGACCTTTCCCCTCAGTTCAGGCAGCGTCATCCATGATCTTGACCAACCCCTCACAGATTACCTGCCAATCAGGGTCAGTCATGTTTTGCTGTTTGATAACATTTTATGACTTATCATGTAATTAGAGCTACTTAGACTGCTTTTTGAGCTCATTAATATGCGTGCTCGGCTATATCTTCACTTGCCATTCTAATTCCTTCAGGACTGGGCAGCACCCGGTGATATTGACAACTTGAACATGAAATGGCATGTGCCTAATGATGAGGAGCTTAGTTTTGCCAACACAGTTGCTGAAAAATTCCTGGTTCCAGAGCTAAATTTCCTGAAGCAGATATCTTCTTCTAACGAGATTACTAAGTATGTTGACAGCTGCATTTTCACTTCAAATGGTATAACAGTTAAAAAGAAATGTTGGGTTTTAAAAGAAGCATGGATTGGCATTTTGGATATACCTTTGCTTAACATTATCAGTTTGGATAGAAGTAGATATTGTGTAATGGTTCCCAGTAAAACATTAGTACAAAGAACAGATCGCAGGATAAACTTGTTTGTGTGGCAGGTTTTAGTAGCAGTCATAAACATCCCTTGTGAAGCTAGACAGCAGTCTATCTCTATTAGTTTTGATGTGTTCAGATGGATCACATGAGAGGAAGATGTGCATCCATACTTTGCACCTCTGCACCAAATGGTCATATGTATACTTGCATGGTTCTCTTTTGTTTCGTCTTTTTCTTTTTTAGGGAAGATCTGCTGAGGCGCTTGCATATAATACTAGAGTTTCTTCTGGGTGCTGCATCCGTACTTCCCCCATGGGAGGGTGAAATTGTCACCTTGTTAGTTGCATCTTTTTTTTTAAATAAAGATTTTATTTGAGTGAGTAACATGACATAGATTGTGTATTACAGATGCCAGATTCATACTAAAGCTGATAAATACTTTTATTACAATATCTTTTGTGAAATTCTTCAATAAAACATTAAAATTGATAATCAGTTATCATCACTGTCAAGTGTAAATTTGTTTATAAATAATAAGGACTATATTCTGTTTTGTTTTTAGTTAGGTTATTTTTTTTAAGGATTTGACTCATAAATGTAATATTTTTTGATTGGATTCACTGTTTATGTATGAGTGTAATGCTAGCTAATCTGATTTTTTGTTTTTTTTTGCAGACAAGCTAGCTCTGTCCCTCTTACTCGACTTCATTTTCAAGTATCCCAAGTAAACAGAGGCATGTATTAACATGAATGCAGATGTGACTTCAAAAGAACTTCGTTACTTGAAATATGGCTGTTTAGACATATACAGTTGAAGAATAATGTTACAATAGGTTCTGAAGTAGTAGGTTTCAAAGTGCCATCAAAGTGGAAACAGATGAAAAGGCAGAATAAGTGAGATTAAGCTCCTTCATTTTAGTGAAGCAGTGTTGTAAATCCTTATTCATCTGCCTACTGCCTGTGGGAACTGATTCTAACAATTATCTTATTTCTGTATATCTAGCAACGCCTACATTATACTTGTTTTTCTGACTATCGTTTACTAACTTTGTACCAAGTTATAGCTTTTTGTGCCTCAAGACCTACTGTGTTTTTTTTTGTGGATTTTTTGGCACACGGAAATGCTAACTGCCACATTGAGAGTTGCTATGACAAATTGTTTTTCTCTTTCTTGCATTTTACATTAAATTCATTTAATAATTAAAGAAGTATATGTAATATGTCAATAAAATGTCAGAAAATAAATGTGACAGATATTTTTCAGAACTCACACTGCAGCAAGGCAATGTTCGTGAAGCTGTGGCTGATGTGATGCAGCATGTCTTAAGTAAGGCCACTACTCTGTATCTATCTTTAGCATAATGTCCTAATAGCATAACATTTTCTCATTTTAACTAAATGCTGTTCAAATTTTCTTCAATGACAACGTTTTTATGGTCATGGGAATAGATCATTGAAATGTTGATGTTCTTGATGAACTGGGCCGTTCACAGGATGGATCTATTGAAGTCAATAAGTAATAATACAGTATTCCTTTTTTCATTGCAGTATATATATTATATCATGTTGATAATTGACTTTTTTGCATTTGAATGGAACAAGTTAGTTTATCATTAATAATAACAATTAAAGGATTTGTAAAGCATCACTAGGCCAGTGACAACAGTTCATACTTCATGCTTACAAACACTCATGTACATGTGCACACACACACACACAACCATTCCCCCCAAAAAATAATAGTCATGGCTATATGAAGAAAACACAAATTTGAGAGATGATTTTAGAGAAGAAAAATGGATATTCTGGGATTTTGTTTCCAGACTACATGATTGAGTCACGGGCAGATGATACTAAGGGTTTCTTCAAAATCATCAGGGTAAGATGATAAAGTAATTTTGGACAGCGATGTTATAGTGACATCATGCTCAAGGTGTTTGTTGGTTTGTGTGTGCATGTATGCATTTGTGTGCCTCTTTTCATACACAAGTGCAAGTAGGCAGGAGAAAAGGAGGGTGAGTTGGATGTGGTGGAGAAGTCTGTTTCTCTCTCTATTTTGTGGCCTGCAAACATCAAACTCATTCCATGGTATTCATTATCATCCACTACTTTAATTTGTGGCTATCACAAAGTATTGGACTTAGATGTCTACACATTTTTTAGTTCAATAGTGGGCAAGTTCTGCAGTCACTCTGCATATTATCGGTTTTTGTTTTCAGATCTATGAGACACTGCTGATGGTCTATGGCATTCAGAAGAGTGATTTTGACACACGATGGAAGAGTTTCCATTTTGTCAAAAAATCAATGCAGAATCTGGTATGGGTAATTTTTTTTGTTGTTGATCGATTGATTGTGTTTTCCATAATTATACCGTAATGCTAAATAAACCATTCTTAATGGGACTGAGCAGTCAATAGGGATTCCTAAGGTACTTCAGCTCCATTTACTTAAAAATCAACATTTGTTGAAGTTGAATAGCTCCATAGTAAAGTCTTCCATAATTCATATAGGCCTATAGCAGTAGCTTAAGGTACTTAACAATGAAAGAATATTCTTATGAATAACAAACTTTGTGATCATTAACAAAGGATTCTATTATTTATATATGTACAAATACCATAGATTCATTTTCTTTGTGCAGCTCAGTCACAAGAGAAAGCACATCAGATCCTTGCTTGTGGAAAGGGTTTCGTTGCTGCATGAGGTATATTCTTTGAGCTACAGTGTAGTTTGTATGAGCTTTTGATTTAATCAGTGTGACTTTAAACTTGTCCATGGGGTGTTTTGTTTAGAACAGGGATGCACAACCTACGGCCCGCGGGCCATATCCGGCCCGCGAAACTTCTGCCCACAGTGCAGGAAATCGGCATGTTAGTAATAAAAGAAGACCTTAAAAAAACGAAAAAAAGGAAGAAGTATTTATCCCCACGTAGTGGCGTCTCTCAATCTTTTTTCGATGGACGAACATTTCGATTCAGTGCTCCGACTTGGTGTCTCTACGATGAGGCCGGAGATTCAGAAGTTGGTTTCGGGAAAACAACTTCAAATATCCCACTTATTACTACATAATTAATGGTAAATACAACTTGTTTCTAATAAAAAAATGGTATCTGCTCTATTTTTTTTTTTTTTTCCTTTTTGTATTTTTGCGGTGAAGTGGCCCGCGACACGGCTGTCCGAAATGGATATGGCCCGCAGGCCAAAAAAGGTTGGGCATCACTGATTTAGAACATAGGCCTTCAATAAAGATGCTCCAGAGTGAGGAATCGGCATGAAACTGGCCAGATAAAAAATCTTGTCTGTGAAGGGACTGGGACAAAGCCAATCTGTACTTTGTGAAGGTGTTATTTTGGGTGTATATAATGTGTAAAATGTTTGATGATAGATATATGAGGTTTCTGGTGTAAACTGTTCAGTTTATTCCTTGTTACTCCTCGAGGAGCACAGTGCCGCAACAAGTGTAAACTGTAAATGGGTTTCTCTTGTGCAGCTGAGGTCACTGAACTCCAGTCCCCGTAATGTCACAACTCGGCATATTGACATGATACAAGATCTCTTCCGGCTGTCTGTCAGCAGGTATCGTGAGGTAAGACATACGCCTGTTCAAAAATCATCTGACTGTGATCTCATATTCTATGCATCTTTATTAACTTTCGAACTTTATTAACTTTATTAACAAATCAGTCATTTCCCCTGGTCAGCTGTGTTATCGATCTTGGCCATAAGAGTGCTCCCACTTGAATCAGGTTGTGCTCTCCTAGACTACTATTTTTTTTTAAAAAAACTCTGCCCCTATAGGTTCAGTAGTCTTTTCATTTGGTTTATGGTAAAATCTTCACGATGGTGACATCATGCTGTTTAGCCTATCTGCTTACTGTTGACTACAGATACAAGTAGAGGACAAACCTGCTTCTGTCGCATGGGCTCTTGGTTATAGGTCACTAAATCAAGTAGGCGGAATTTTGGTTTGTCTTCATAATTGTCTACTAACACGAAACAATATGCCTGGAAGCTACCTTGTTTACCGAGTTCCAAGCCCTGACAAAATGGACAGGCCTAACCTGACTTCTACAGCGCATTCCTTCCAGGAGACCCCATGTAATAAAAACTTTATAAGATGTGCTGCCGCTAGTCTTGAAGGACTGGGAGCCCACCTGCCCCCATCCTTCTGTGGATGGTGATCGAATGGGGACCTAATTATTAAGGTCCTGGAGTTGACAGTTGTTGGGAAGCCCTCAACCTATTGGCAACCTGGCCCTGCAGTGGTCCGAGAACTCTATGGTAGTCGCTTACCTGCAGTGGCAAGGAGGGACTTAGTCTCCTCTCCTTTCCAGGAGGTTGTGGAAATGGAGCAAGGATCACAATGGGCACCTGTGCATCAGACACATTCTGGGTTGTCACAGCATGTTGTTTACAGAATGGTCTACACACCCATCAGTTTTAAACACCTGTCAGATTTTCTTCCAGTGGACAAGTGAACCTATTTTTGGAACACAAAACTCTCAGAAGGGTCTGGGATGGCTGACCTGTTGGTGCTGACCTTCCATGCAAGCTTCCGGCACCTCCATGCCTCCTGAAGCAGCCATGACTTTGTTTCACCTAGCTAGAAGCCAGGAACTCTATGCTTCTCATCTGGGTATTATCCACTCAGCCATCTCCAGATTTCTTCTTGAGTAAGGCAGTGGAAGAATAGCAGCTGCTTGAAGGCCTTCCAATTAAAAATGTATGAATAGAAGTGGAGAGTTTTTACCTGCTTGTGCCATCTAAGAACAATAGAGAGCAGAATCTCTCGGTAGAAGATTTTTCTACTTCTAAGTTGGCTTACTTCTTCCTCTGGCTGTTCCATGAAACAATGCCTGCCTCCCATCACCATCAAGGGTTACGGAGCCATAGTATCAGCTACATTTTGGCACCTCCATCTGTGGAATGGGTGAGGAGGTGGGCTCATACCAGGACCTTTTGGACTTCTTGGCCAACGTCCAAAAGATAAACCAAGTACATGCACAGCACTATGGCATTGTCAGTGCATTTCTCTGGAGGATAGCTAGCACAGTGTCACACCACATGGATGTGCGCATTCGTACAACAAAGGTAAAAGAACAAATTGGTTTTTTTTGGGGGGGGCTTCCCCGCCCAAAGTGACAACATGTTAAACACAAAAAAATTATTAGCAGAAGATTTAACTAAAGATTGTAATCACAGTTTACTCCTCTCACCACCATGGCACATTTCACTGTTCAACATCACAGCTGCATTCCATCGTTGATCACACTCACACTGTTCTGTGAGGTTTCTCACAAAGACAAAAATTCTAGAGGATTTTTAACCAGTACGTCATAGAATGTTGTTTTTATGAAAGGCTTATCTGTTCGCATGGACACCCGCCTATTTGAAGTAGGAACTGGTTCATCCCCTCTATCTCTATTTCTGAAAAGGTAGAAGAAATGTTCATACTTTGAATGGGAATAACTGCTCTGGCTATAGTTCCTGTGTCAGTTCTCAGCTAACAACACTCCCCGTACTAGTCAACTGCTCCAGGGTGGTGGTCCACAAATTCAGTCTATGACACATGTCACATGACACTGCTGTCTCTGGCAGCAGCATTGTGTTAACTTCTTGAGTTGGTATCTGGCAACTGCATTCTGGTAGCCCCCATGGTGCATCATCATTGCCACACAGTAGTAACCCTTGCATATCACCTGCTAGCCTGGTTCCCCTGTTGCTCTGATCTCAATCGCGCTAGCTGTCCAGTGGCTTGGCACAGGTTTCTCAGCTTACAGGCATGTCAATGGTTCTGCTTCCTGATGCTCTAACTTGGCACACAATTTCCGGCTAGTCTCCAGGTGCTTGCTTTGTGACACAAAAAATCCACTAGCCCCCAGGCTGTACATGGCCGACCTTAAATTCCCACCCTAGCCAAGCTTGACACAGTCCACACATGGGGCTCAACAAGCTTGAGCTTTCAAGCCCCATGTTTTACATGTAAGGGGTTTGTACACAGGGGGGGGACACCACTTCCAAGCCCCCTCTATACCCTGACTGTGACACAATGCTACGTCTCGGCCAGTAACTCATTTCCTTGTTCCTGCTTAGAATTATCAATCTGAATTCAAGAGATCTTGATCCTGTCCCCTGGGCTTACCTTAAGTGGGTGACAGAAAGATTGGTCTTCTTTCTGGCTTAGCCTCGGCAGCAGGAGTTACATGCCTTATCAGTGGATTCCAACTACAAGCAATTAGAGATGACAGATCAGTATATTTGCTCACAAACCTGTCATTCTTGACAATCGGCTACCTCATGTGAGACCTCTGCCCATCATGATCCAGCCTCGTCATCTTTGGGGCGCAATTAGTTTAGTCCTTGTTACTCCTCGAGGAGCATAGGGCCTCAACAATTGGGCCGCAATAATCTACTGATTTGACAGGACCCAGCGAGAGCCTTGAGGAATTGTTTTTGCAGATCGCATTCTTTTCGAGAATTACTGTCCAAGCTAGTCCTCCCTTTCTGGCCAAACCTCAAAGAATTCAGCTCAGATCTTGTCCTTCTGGATCAAAACTGTCATTAAGGATTTTTACCAGACGACATACTATAGAAGATTAAGTGCTACAACTGATCCCTTCAGTGTCTTGAAAGGGCAGGTGCATGAGGTTTGAGCAGTAGAGGCAAGCCTAGCCATTAATTAGAATGTGGCCTTCCCCACGTCTGCATAAGGTTGACGGAAAGATTGCTGAATTCGAATAGGCAGCGCTTTTTATGGTAGTCTATGAGGGTGCCAATTGATTCAGCGGGGAGCATGTTAACGGCCAAGACGGCTAACCAGGGAAAATAATTTTGTTAAAGAGCAGTTGTAAGTTTCTATAGTTGTGTTGTTTAGTATCAAAGAAAGGCAATTTACCAGCAAAATTTCATTTTTAAATAAAAAGATTTAAAGCAGGATTAAAAAAGGTTGACTTTTTTTTTCCTGGGAGCTGGGAGAAAGTGTACAGTGTATAGTTTGTGTGTTTGCTGACATTTGTTTGTGGGTGTCTGGTCTCAGGTACGCAAACGAAGTCAGTCTTGTCTTCAACAGTGTTTTGCCTACTTCTCCTACTCCTATCTCACCATCTTGCCACACCTTGTCACAAACCTGACAGATTCAAATGTAGAAGAACATGTCTTTAAGGTAAGAATATTTTTATAATAAGCTTTTTATAATAATATGTGGATTTTTCTGGGAAACATTTCTTCATGTTATGACGAGGATGGTGGTGATGATTATCAGAAGAGTTCTTATCTGATGAACCCAGCAAGTCATTTCAGTTATCATTTAGGTTTAGATCAGCCTTATGATCTTCAAGAAGGAAAAAAATGTCATTAGAATCATTCCATGTCATTTTGATGTTTTTTGTATGATCTGTGCCCATGGCTTATTATAAGCTAAGAGATGTTAGTGATTTTTTTATTTTATAACATAACAGGATTTTTTTCCAGTTACAGTTAATTCTGTAATTATATGTGCATGTGAAAAATGTTTGATTACTGTTTGCTTTTTTGTTTTCTTTGGAATTAAGTTTGAAGCAGAAGCTTTCTTCTTTTAGATTATGTGATGTGTTGAAACAAGTCTACATTTTGTTGTTTATGTTAGGGAACACTTCACATGGTGCTGGGAGCAGGCAAGAAGCCTCTTGCCACAAAGCTGAATTGGAAGGTTCTAGGACAGTTATGGCCAGCCATTGGCAAAGCACAACAGTTTGAGAAGCCATCCATCATCCGCATCATTGATGACATTATTACGAATATTGCCAAGACACAGGAGACTGTTGCTATTAACATGCTTGTAAGAGTTATTTTCGCATTGTTCTGATAAGTGTAATATGGCTAATGTGTAATCATTTCCTTATTCAGTCATTTCCTGGACTGGCTGGCCTTTGCTTGTCAACCTGTATTGGTCATCAAGGGAGGAAGAGGGGAGGGGTTGGGATCAAATGGATGCAAGTACTACCCCGTTTCCTCAAAAATAAGACTGGGTCTTATATTGATTTTTGCTGCAAAAGAGGTCTTAGAGCTTATTTTCAGGAGATGTCTTATTTTTGTATGTACAAAAATTTATCGTTATTTTAATGCAGTCATGTTTTCTTCTTCTGAAACATCATGTTATTCATATATTAATATCATTACTTTATTATTCAATATGTCTATCATGTATTTCAATGGATGAACAAAATCCATCCGTTTGGCTGATAATCTTAACTAGAGCTTATATTTGAGGTAGGGTTTGTATCATTAGCATCCTGAAAAATCGTTCTAGGGCTTACTTTTGGGTTAGGTCTTATTTTTAGCACACTCAGATGGAATTAGTTTGTACTCATTTAGGAAATCTAAACTATGATGGCAACAAACACCAGTTCAAACACTTTGTTCAAATGTGCCGTCATCACACCATAATAAAGAATTTGCTCAAAACATTTTTTTTTAAATGACAGGACTTTATCTTAAACAAATGCATATTTGAAATGTGTTTATATTTTATCAATAATAATAATACACATGGAAAAACTAACTCAAATGCACCCACTTAATAACAGAGAATTAATAATACAACATAGACTGCAATGACTGTGATTGTTGCCTACTTTGATCGGGAGAAGATTTACTTACCAGTCTGTCTAGTAAATTCGATTAGGACTTTTAATTTTTTTTTTATTTTGTTATTTAACCATCAGTTGAAGCTTTTAAATAAAGTTCAAATCTGTAAGGCTGAATTCCAAAATCAGCCATTTTATTTTCTGGATAAAAAATTGCTTCTTGAACACAACAACCTGATGAGTGATGTTTTTTCATATGACTTGAGAACATGCATAGAAATGCATAGAACATGCTGAAATAAGCCACACTTGCTGTTACAAATACTACTTGTGCAAAACAGAACTCTCCAGCACAGGGGTGTAATTTTCTTCTGCTTTCTTGATGCCGATGTAATAATAATAAATGCAAAATTTGTAAAGCACATTCTCTCATAAGGAGCGTGCTCCTAGCGCTTAAGAACAAGAACGAAACACGAACAGCATATGAGTGACAGGAAAACAACTAAATAGCATATTAACTATGAAAGAATCAACAACCGTACTAACAGAATAAAATCAAATACAGAAAACACAAAGAGGAACCAAATAACAACAACAAGAGCTGAAAGTAACATGATATTGCAAAAGGAAGGGTGTGAAAAAAGTACTAGCATTATGGGGAAGGTTGTTAGGAGTAATGTTTATGGAAGAAATGTGTTTTTAGTACACGTGTAAAGGATTTAATAGTGGGTAGGTGGCGGATATGGAAAGGGAGAAAGTTCCATTGTTTCGTTGCACAATGACTAAAAATCCTGTGGCCATATGTTGTTGTTTTGGTGACAGGAAGAGTAAGGAGATGATCATCAAATGAGGAGCGGAGTTGTCTAGCTGGGACATAAGGGAAGAGCAGTTCAGAAAAATAATCAGGGCAGGCGGAAGCAAAGAAATTAAAACACAGCACGGACAGTTTGTACTGGATGCCAGAACGGATGGGAAGCCAGTGTAGAAAACGAAGGAGAGGGGTGGCGTGGTCCCATTTCCTAGCTCTAAGCACCAGACGTGCAGTAAAGTTCCAGAAAGGATGTTTGAGGGTTTCTATCTTGAAAATTATGCATAATTATGTACTCATATTTTAGGAATTATTATTTTAAAATAAACTTAACTCCATCATAAAGAAAAAATTGTTTCACTTGTGTTGTCCTTTAATAATATGTTAGATGTAGATCTGTATCTGTCACAGACAGTAAAGCCTTAAATACTAACCCTTATTTACATGGAACCTCTCACTTTATAGCAGCTGCATGTTTGAGCATTATTCACTCTCAGGTGCTCATGGTTGAGGGTTGTCTGCAATAGTGAACAAATATCCACACAAAATACACCAGACTGTGGCAGCAAGTTTGCGAAAACATTTGTTTATTTGTGCAGGTGTCCCAAGCTAGCCTGCAGTGTGCCGAGAAACTGACAGCTTCGGTCTCTGCTCCTAAAGCCAAGGGTCAGCCACTCTCTGATCAAGACTTGCTACAAGGGGAGAATAAGGAAGCTGAAAGAAATGCAGAAAGTTTAAGGTAAGACTGCATAACATTGCAAGCTTCTGATTTCACACATCATTAACTCTAACACTTTTTAAAATTGCTTAAATGAAAAAAATTCATTTTGAAAAAGTCCTTCAAAAAGGCTGACTGAATTTTTGTGCTGCACTGTTTAGTGTTGTTCTCCATGGAGTGTATTCCTGAAGTCCAGCCAGAATATATCAGTGCTCTGTGCCAAAAATAAAAAGTAGCATTGTCTCAGACTGTCCAATTTGTTAGCACATGCTGATTAAATATCGTTCTGACCCGAAGAACTCTAAAAACACAAAACTTGCTTGTCCTGCCTTACTGGAAAGGTCTGTGGTGTTACTTCAAAATAAATATTTCCTGATCTAGCAGATTTAATTAATTAATATATGTTGTTTATGCAGAAGCTAGCTAGACAGTACTGACTCAGTTCAAATTGATGGCAATGTGTTCTATAAAAATCATGTAAGAAAATAGTGAAGTGTTTTCATATTAGTCTGAAAATCTCTCTACCAGCATGTAACTTTTACCAAAGAGCAATCTTAAAAAGGAAAAAGTAGTATAGATGATAATAGCATGGTGGTGACATTGCATTAAGCAGCAATTACCACCGTGTAAACAAGGTAACCTGCTGGAACAGTTCAGCTGGAAGCAAACACAAGTTAACCTAGTGGAGATAAAAGCTGTACAACTATGGTCATTGAAGAAAGCAAATAACACATAATTTCTCTCATTTTGCATGTCATTTCTATACACCAATAGCTCTCATTTTCCAAGCCATGTGAAGGCGGAAGTCATAACCACACACAATTTGTCACCAGTTTTAACTACTGGTGTTTATGTTGACAGGTTGTACAACAAGCTCATTGATGACTTGGTGGCTCTGGTAGAAGGAGGAGAGTTGTAAGTAACTTTATTTGGTTCAGTTTGTTGCACCCACTATCTCACATCTTGTCTGGATCGCTGTTCTAGCAGCTGCATTACCACTGTAAAAATAGTTTTATCTATAAAGCTAAGCATAATGCCAAAGAAAATAAAGCATGCAGGTTGAAGAAGGAATTGGTGAGAAACTGAAAAAGCACGGCTACAAGCAGGCCTGCCATTCAAGTTTGTAGGAAGGGGGACTTGAACAAAAACATTCTGTGTTGTTGAGAAAGGTCTGCCTTAGAATATGTATTTGTCTTTTACAAGTATTTCAGGTCTGACAAATGATCAGGCTCTGTTCTTCTAGATTTTTTGCCTCATGGGTTCATAGATTTTTTTCCATACTTTTGTGGTGGAGACATCCATTCTTTCCCTTGCTAGTGCTGTGATAGCTAGCAGATTTTGAACTTTATTTCCAGGACGCCCATTTTTACCCAGAACTGTATGGACTTGTTGTCTGTGTTGCTGCGAGATGATACACCTGTTCCACCTAAGTTGGTTTATCTGTTCACCAAGCACTGTGTAGATGACCTGCTGTGTACACGCAAGGTAACATCAGTGCATTTCTTATGACCATCTGTAAGAAGAGTGTTTTGCATACATTGATTACAGATAAACCTGTAATAGTTATGGTCGTTATCATCATAAAAGCGTCAAAGGGAAAGAAATGGTTTTCTGTTATAAGCTTTTTTTCTTCAATTCTGTCTGTGTGAATGGTGATATTAGTTAAACAAATTCTGTGTCCTGCACTGCATATGTTAAATAGCATCCTAATACACAGCATGTATGTGTCAGTGTTAAAATATTGCACAAGCTGTTTTCTTAATTGACACTTGCTTTGACTTGGTCAAGAATACAAATATAACAAGCTGCCAGTAATAATCTCTTAGTACAGGGTGTGAGCAGATATGCATCAACGATTGTGTAAGCAGTTATATCACTACTTTTGAAGCTGGCCCTGTCAGGTCTGTTGGCCATATTGAAGCAGCAGAAGCGAAGAAAGGTCAAAGTGCTGGTGGACATAGCTGAGGTCTCAGGCGCTGTACCATGTCTGCCCAGTGATCCTCTGATGCCTGGAGATCGACCAGACAACCGGTGGCACAAATATAACTCAGCCTGTCTGCCTCTGAACAAAGCAGACTGGGATGCTTGCACATTTGTCCCAAAGACCCATCTGGGCTACTACTGTTGGCCAAAGTAAGCTTTCACACTTCTGTATTCATATAAAACAAACAGAAATTTTAGACTTTGGTCCAACCGTAACTTGTCAATATATGTGCATGCATATTTGATTTTAGAGATCTGAAGAAATATGCAGATGAGAGTAAACAGCCCAAGTTGGTCCAAAGTGCAGAAGAGATGAAGGAGAATGAACGTGCTATTCTTGAGAGCTTCAGCAAACCTGAATACGTTCAGCAACTGATTCACTACCTGGCTTTAGAGGAGCACAAGGGGCAAGACAAGTTCCGCTCTAAGCACCTCACCCTCTTTAAGGTTTGTAGATTTTCAGCGACTTTCCAAATGCAGCAAGTAAAAACTGTGCCCTTATGTGAGTGTTTTGGGTGTTACCTCTTATGTTTGTCGACAGGGGCTTTTCCGTAATTATGGAGATAGCTTCTTAGAAGTGTTTAAACCTCACTTGGAACGTCTTGTGTGGGACACAAGCCACAACCATCATGACAGCAGTCAGCGGTGTGCCATGGAGATAATAGCTGGCCTGGTGCGGGGTACCAAACACTGGCCATATGAAAAAGTGAGTTGCTTAATGGTGTTCTCATTCAATGGGGTTTTTTTTTTACTCAATTTTCCCCGTAAGATATTTGATCATACGACATTGATTTTTGTCAAAAGATAAAAATGTTTGTTCTGTAACAGTATCTGTGGTAAAATGATTGTATTTTTGACTATTTCAGATAGAGAAAATGTGGGCATGGCTTATTCCCTTGTTATCATTTGCTCTCAACAACATTACCATCGAAACTTTGGATGACTGGGGAACCTTCTTCACATCTATATCAGTGAGTCCTCTGCATGTCTTTTTCTTCATGCAGCTTCAAAGATGGGGCAGCATGAACAGCAAATTTTTGCTGTTTTTTACCTATAGTATATTCTGACTAAAAATTTTCATACCGATAAATGTAAACATTTCATTCTTGTAGCTTTAGTTTGAACTTTTGCATACACATTTTGTGTAACTCTTGTGTATATATGTGTGTTTTGTTTTGTGTGTATTGTGTGCTTAGTTGTGAGTGTGAGGGGGAGGGATGTGTAAATGAGAAAATGTGTGCAAATTTGCATATTTTTTGTAGGTTTTTATATCCAGCTCTTGATCCTTGACTGTGGACATACCTTCATAAACTGTACTTTAAAGAAATCTTTATTGCTTGTGTCTAGAGAATGTTTTCATTCTGCAGGAAAGCAGAGACCCACGTCAGTTGCATTGGCTGTTTGAGCTTCTGATGTCAAACCTTCTGAGTGGAGGTGGAGCTTTCCGGGATTCCAGGTCAGCAAAGTTTTGCTCAGCTTCTTGTCCGCCTGGATGATAGTGTTGTGTGGATATGAGTTTCTCTGATGGAGAAAAAGGATTAATAATTAGCTAGTTTTGGCCACTCAGTCTGTGTCAGTGCTCTGTTGGTGTCTTTGTCCACTCTTTAGTCAGTGTAACTTTTTAGCTGGTTTCTTCAGCCTCGCTATATCAGTGTATTGCCGTGACATAGCATTAGTTGCTGGCATGGTGTAAAACGCTAACAAAGAAAGTATCAGTATGTCAGTTTCTTCAGTCACTCTATGTTGGTATCTCCATGCTCAGTGTTAGTGTTTTAAGAGTGTGTTACCCTCAACTTACGTCATCAGCCGTCCAGTCACAGCTCAGCTCTGAGAGTGTTGTCAGTACTTAGTTAATGTCTGGTCTTAACCAACTACTCTGACGGAAAGAAAAAAACCTGAGAAACTGCTTCCTGTATTAAACAACATTGTGACAAAAGGGGATTTTGATCATGGCTTTTTTTCATAGAGACCAAAAACTTCAGGTCTTGGTTATTACATAGTCCAGTTGCTAAAGCATCACCTAGTGAATGATGAGTAGAAAAACATGACAGCACTTCATATGCATGTATATCTGTTTTCTTTCTGATTACAGCCGTCTGTTCATGTTACAACAAGCACTCATTCAGCAGGAATGGCGAGTGCCAGAACTATTACATCGCCTGTTGGAAATCATCATGCCTCACTTATCACATCCATATAAGGCAGTTCGTGACAGATTAGGAAGGTAAGCAGCTGCATTGTGTTCAAAAAAATTTTTCGAACATGATTTTTGCATAAAATTGAAGTCATAGCAGAGCTCAGTGTGTCACAAGAATCTCATTTTATAAACATGTGACTTATGCAAAAGGTCATTAATGCAGCATAATCAACTGATGTGCATTGGTAAATAAAGAGACAAAAATGAATGGGTAGCCAGTCATTTTGACCCAGTACCAAATCAGCCAGCTATATTCACCTCGCACCTGAATCACATCATAACTATATCATTCAATGCAAGACCACCTAATCCAACACCGAACTTTGACTAAATCTAAGCCCAGGCTAGGTGAATGCCTTAGCAGCAATAGCCATTTGATGTTAACCAAACATCTGCATATACATGCAAACCTCCAACCTAAGGAATAAATTACAGCAAAAGCTTCAAAAATGATTAAAGAAAATCACGTTTTATGTATGAGATTTTTTTTTATATGTGTTTTGCCATCGATCATTTTTTGTTTTATAAGATGCTGGCTGAACTTGTTCCAAACATATGGCTTTATTGGTACTATTTCTAATTAATAGTCATCAGTGATTGATTGGCCTTATAGGCCTGGGTTGATTCCACTTTCAGTGTTGGGATGATGTGGTCTCAACATAGAGCAATGTGGTCATGGTGGGCTGGGTTTGCTTAAGGTGGATGGGCAACATGGCTTGGGAGACGTGGTTTTGGGTCAAAATGACCAATGACCCAATGAGCAAGCAGTCTCTTTCAGCATGTACTTAATTTGTTTTATGCTATTTCTGCAGACAGTCATAATATAGGGCAAGTGGTCATCCAAAAACAGTCTATTTTAAAGCGCACATAATTTTGTAAACATGTGACTTCTGCAAAAAACAAAACAAAGAGGAAATAGATCTCAAACGTTTGGTCATAAGTTGCTTTGGGGAGGTAGTCATTATAGAGATGATATTTATGTGGCAAAATACATCTCTGAAAAGATTTTAGCTCATATGTAAGAGGAGGTCGCAGTACAGGAGTTCTTACTAAGGAGATTTTACTTTAGCTTTTAAAATAAATTCTTTTAAAAATAAGGCTATTTCATTTTTTTGGATAATATTGTCTTTGTGTCTGGAATGAGATCAGCAATGATTGCTGTTAGTTATGGTTACTTTACCTGTGTTTCAGTATCTTGGCCAACATATTTTTGTATGATTACCATATCAATGAGAAGTCACGGACAGAGTCACCACAAAGGGGAGATTTCATGGTTCAGATACTGGAAAAACTTGATCAGCTGAAAATTGTTCAACTTGACAAGGGGGACTGCTTGCAGGTGCCAAAAGCAGTCAAGAGTGCTTTAGGAAATCCTGTAGAGAACTCTTGTGAACAACCTATAGAACAGGAAGAAATCGACGGTGGAGATGAAGCAAGTGAGGAGAAGAAAGATCTGATTCGTCTGTGCAAAACAGGTGAGAGTAGTTTCTTGTAACAAAGCAGTGATACTTTGTTGACATTCCTTATAATCTTTAATCAAGTTTACATTATGGTAAGGTAAAAAAGATAAAGTTTGGTTTATGCCATATTGAACGTTTGTCTGAGACTTTAAAAATATGTAGGTTGCATAACCACATGATGAGGTCAGAATAGTCTGCAAGTTAAAAAAGAAAATTCTTAATGCATCATGCTCACTTAATAAAATATTTTAAAATGTATACTTCATTTGTTTGGTTTTTTTTTCTCCAGTCCTGAAGTGGCTAACTAATTGCTGCGTGCGTGGTTTCAGTGTCCTCACAAAGGATGTTTTCCCACTGTTGCCTGTGGTAAGCAGCTCATTTCATGGTCACAAAATGTTGTTTTCCAACAGTGACTTAATTTGTATCCAAAAAGATGTTTAAACAGCTAACATTTTAGTCAGTGAAAAGTCTTGTGCAAGTATTAATGTTTCATGAAGAACACATGATCCAAAATATGCCAAAATGGATAATTTTTGCCTATGTAATTTTACTTTAAGAGCATATTTTAGAGTTTCAAAAACTAAGAGTAATGCAAAGAGTATTAAAAAATGATAAAATCTACAGACAGTAGCAAATAGCAGGTGTACTAGTGTCCAAATTTGTTTCTTTCTGTAGCCCCAAAGTTTGATAATTCTTTCATTTGTGAGGTGGAAAAACATGAATTAACATCATTGTTAAAAACACCTGTATCTTTAAAGCTGCAACAGATACATCTACACAATTTGGCAGGATTGTTCAGGAGTTTGTAAACTATTTGCAGGTTGTAAATCTGTTGTAAAACGTTAAACTAAAAATTTACAGGAAGACAAAATAGATAAAAATGAAATTCAAAACAACGTCCATGTATATATTCACTAATTTACTCAATACTTATATCCAGGTATGAATTCTAAATTCCATTATGCAATACATAATAAGTAAGAATTATAGTTATACAGTTTAAGAAATTTTGGTTCACATAATTTTTTAAAGCAGTGTACAAGTCTTTTAACTTTAGGGTTGGCCCTTCAACAAAAAAACTGACAATGTGTGCAAAATCATAAACTAAACAAAAATAGTAATAGGGTTATTTATCACAGATCTATAGATCATAAAAGAACAGCCACATTTCTGGATTGTAGTAGATTGAAAAAATATAAACCATCTATGGTTCAAATAACAAATGGTCAAGAAATAAACCTAATCCTAATGTGCTTCAGCATAAATTTTTTATCTTTAAAAAACAGTTATTTGCAATTATTGTGGTTGTGATTGATCTTTTCTGCAAGATCAGTGTTATTTACCGAGGATATGCTCATATTTTGTGAAAATACTGTCCATATCTGCAACCTTTTTGCTCAGGCAGAAATCTGTATATACAGATCTATGGCTTAAGCGAGTATTGTCAGCCCATGTTGAACTTTCGTCGTGGCACTCAACTTTGAATGGCTGGCGAGAGGTGTCTTGTCAAATAATTGCAAAGTTCTAGATACCAATTTGTTCTGGGAAAAACAAACTTTCTAAACACACCTGACACATGAATGTTATTTTGTGTGTTCCTGTGTCCACCACTGCCGCTACTTAATGTAACGTTATTGTAACAGTCACTCTTGCTTTCAGTTATTTGTAAACATCACAGAATTTTTAAATGCTATAATATTGATATAGATGTGTATATATATATATTTTGTATGTGCAGCTTTGTAACCTGCAGAGTGAGATGAATGATGAAGATTTGCGTAATGACTGTCGAGAGACCCTGACTATACTGTCCACATCTCTGCTGACTACAGATGTTCTCCCTGTGGCTTTGCACACTATCAGAGAGGTATCATTATCTTTACTCATACCTTGTTTCATTGACTTTACCAGATACATGACCATTGAAGATGAGTAATTACATTTGCCCTTGTGCAATGTGAAAATTCTGGTAGTAAGCCAAAGGTCAGAGGCCTTCATGGGAGGTAACCATGGAAAATACAATATTGATGTTTGGGCTAAATGTAATGCAAGCCTCATTCAGTCAGTGCAACATCAAATTCACATGAACATTAGAGCCACCACAATTATTTTAATTGAAAGGCAGGGTAAATGAGGAATTTTTACTAGTCGTATGAGAACAGAAAACAATTTATTAATAACAGTAAATCATGCTTTTATATAGCGAAGAATCACAGCTTTACATTATTTACTTAACACTGTATTCAGTGCTGTTATTGATTCTAACTACAATGCAGTACACTTAATAGTTATTGACAGTTTCTACTGTTCTCAACAAAACAGTCGTTGATCTTGCACGCCTGATATGTTCATATTTAGTCCAATTGATATTATTCTACTTGTCTCTAAGTGCACATAGATCTTAAATGTACTTGTTTGTAGTGCCGGCTAACAAAGAACACTTGCCTTTGTGGCAATATTTGTCATTCTTCATTTTAAAACAAAAATGTATGTGTTGAGCACTGCTTGTTTTTTGTTTTGACACATTTTTCATTACATTTTTTACATACTAGTGTTAAATGTAATAAAAAATGTTTTTAATGCTTTCAAACACCTCTCACTACGACTTTCAAGCATCTGTTGTGCATGCATACAAACACAGAGACATAGCATTTACATTGGAAATCTTGATAACCATGAGATCTTCAATAACTTTGTTAACATTATAGGTTTCAGGTTTGTCATCATGGCGAGCACGTGTGGCCATCCTGCATTTTGTGCAAGTCATGGTATTTGGTAACTTTTCCTGCTGCAGACGGAAGACATTCAGACAGCCATCCGGGAGCTGCTGGTGCACCTTTTATGTGATGAGCAGCTGGAGGTGGGTTCCAGACATATACTGGTAGTTGTACTGTGTGTAGTTTGCTGAAAGTGTCTCCGTCTAATGTATATGGACAGTTAATTGTAGAGATTGTAACTATGTACACAGTAGTCTTATTTGTGCTTTGTTATTAGCTTTATGTTGAGCAGCTTGAGGTAAATATGCAAATTTGTATCTTTTACAGCAATAAAATTTACTTTGTTGATTTGTACCATGACTTTTTCATTGTTTTTAATGTGAAGCCCTTTGTTAACATAAATAGTTTTTGTGCTTTGGGATATTAACTACATCTTGGCCAAACATGACTTCAACCTAATGGGACTGCAGGGTATGCAAGTGCACATATCAACTTCCCAGGTGAGATGTTCAGGTAAATATACTAATATGTGTACTGTGACATGTGTTTGTTAAATATGTGCAGGTTCGTGAAGTGGCTGCTCAGACACTGAGTGGTATGATGCATTGTGGCTTCCTGCAAATGAATTCTGATATGTTGGTAAGTCAGTGGAGGTGCTCAGATGTGCTCAGTTATAATGAGTTATATCCTTAAAGTTAATAAACAGTTCAGTTAGGATATTTTTCCACTTGATAGGGAAAAATGTTTTTTACATTTGATGTAGTTAAAAATGAACAAATTGCAGATTTAAAGTAAACATGTTTTCTGTGTTAAAATTAATGTTTAAAAGTATGTTAAAGTAAAATGAGTCTTTCTTACTCAACACAGTCAGCTTAGCATGATTGTTATGGTAGCCAAAGGACCCAACTAGCATCCCCACAAAGAATAACTGACCGTAATACAGGGTGATGGCCTACTGCTTCTTGTGATATAGTCCCTTTCCAGGATGAACCACAGAAGAAAACAACATATTTTTCCCTTAGGGAAAATGCCGTTTTTGGTCAAATCATACCATGTTGATGGAGTTGAGGAAGATAAGGACATTTACTATACATTTCTAACCAAAATATAATGCACTATCTTTTGAAGACATGACTTCTTAGGTATGATGGAATGAATAAAATAATTTTAAAAATACAGATTTGTATTAAAATGTTTATCTTGTAGCTAGTAGGCTAGAAGTTGTTTTTTTTTTTTTTTTTCAGGACCACTTTAAGCACTTGCGCTGTGTCAAGTTAAAGAAACGTAATGCCAGCATAGAGCCAGAGTTTTTAGAAAAGTTGATCAAGCGTCATGCTGGTGTTCTTGGGCTTAGCGCCTGTGTCCAGGCTTATCCTTACGATGTGCCAGACTTCATTCCACAGGTGCTGATGGATCTTAGTGTCCATGTTAATGACCCTCAGCCCATACAGGTGAGTTGCAAACTGAAACTTTAAAAAAAAAAAAGGCAAACTAATTATGATAACAATGTCCGCCATAGATCTGTTGTCTTTGGAAAAGATAGCTCCCAATCACTTACAGCTGTTTACCTCTTCAACCTTCATATAGATAGCTGCTTTATGTTGGTGTTAACCATGATTTTACTATTGTTGGTACTGGTCTACATTTCATATGTATTTGCACTGTTGTCAGTCTGTTGTTAAGCTTTTGCAGTTTGCTACTGATACCTTCCATTAGAACATTGTCATCTACTAAGCACAGGGGCATCCCATCCATGGAAATGGAAGTGTGAAGGTTGTGAAGGGTTACTCTGATAGTGTTCTCAAAGATGTTGAAAGGTACAGGCTTAAGGGTATCACTTGGTAGACACCCACTGTTGTCTGAAAGAAGTCTTCTAATTGGTTGTTGATGCATTTTGATGATCTGAACAAAGGCCTTGTCAATGTTGATTTTCGTATTCCTTTTTTTGTAAGGGGTATAACTAGTGATTGCAATAAGAGCCTTTACTGAGCCTTCACCAATTAAGTTTGAAGACTATCTATTTAATCTGGCTAAGCAGTGCCAAAAATGCAAAGATAAGCAGAAATATGTCAGGGGCCTCATTAAGTATGCGGAATTTATGACCCTTGGAGCTTAACAATATCAAATCTGTCAAATCTTATAGCAAAAAGGGAGACAGGTTACTAACAGTTTCAGATGAGACAGCATGTAGGAGCCTTTACACAGTTGAAGACTAGAGACATATAGTTTCACTTAATGCCATGTCACTTTTTTAGTTGAGACAGGTGGTTCTACTACATATAGTCTGTGTACTCAGTATGAGAGTTTCTGGTAAAACAATATCAAGATATGTATGTAATCTGCGGCCTGTTATTTTGTTTTCCAGAGAACAGTCAAGAAGACACTGTCGGATTTCAGACGCACTCACCATGACAACTGGCATGACCATAAACAAATGTTCACTGATGACCAGCTGGTGGTCCTAACTGATCTGCTGATCTCCCCTAATTACTATGCATAAAAGCAGTGCCTGACAAGTTAATGGCAAGTTCTTTGTTTTCTGCTCTCTTTATTTCCATTCAGTGGGCTGGTTGGATACAATTTCTGAGACTCTTCAGCTTATAGTTTTGTAAATGTGTGTTGAGAGAACTTTCCAGCAAGCAGAACAGTTGTAAATTTACTTATGAAGATAGATCACACAATGTTCTGTCGATTGATACTGATACTGTTGATTTTGTTTTTGTTTTCAGAGCTGGCTCCTGGGGGCTCTTGAGCTTGAAATCTTGGTAGATTTCTTGAATGAATATTGAAGTCGAGTACGTGTGAGCAAGGCTAAGATTGAGAGAAGCACTCAGGCATTTTCCTTTGAAATTGTTTTCTCTATTGGTATGTCAGTTTTATGAGCATCGCACATTACATTTAAAAGTGAGTGCATTGTGTCCAGAACAGATGAAATAGATTTCCAGAGAGGTTCACCTGTGGATGAATTCAGAACCAGGAGAATGCCACCATAAACTCAGAAGGAACTCCTACCCAACGAACATTGGCTCCAAAGTTGTCAGACTGATTTGTGACCAACCATATTGTCAAAAATAGTGAAAAATAATTATTTGTTACTAACCTCGAACTTAACGCTGACATCAGTGATAGTCAGTTTTGGAGGCACTGGGTTAGAATAGGTATATGATGTACATAAAAGTATGAATTCATGCTGTGCCTGTAGGGGTTGTTTGTGATTGAATATCTCATCACTGTTCTGAACAGCATTGTTCTCCAGTCAAGAAAAATTGCTCTTAAAAGGCCTTCAATATGAAATATGATTGGTATATTATGTATAATCTAAAACAGATTAACTGCATTGTTGCATTGTAAAATCTGATCGTAAAATGTGTAAATACTGTGACTTAGAAATGGTTATGTAATATTAGCATGCGATTTAGTTTATCACACCTGAGCTAAGCGTGTTTAGGTGGATCATGATTGTAGACGGAAAGTTTCTGTGGTCATGGCCTGAAACTACACACAAATGGCATTTCTTTTGATATGCACTTATATCTGTGATCAGATACTGATTGTGTCAAGATTTCAAAAATTAACAGGCAAAAGGAAATATATCACTGTAAAATATTCTTTACAGCATGAGTACAAGTTCAGTATAAAAAACGTTTTTAACAAAGGGGAAAAAAAAGAGTGAAATGCTGAAATGGTTAAGATGTAATAGCACTTTGGTTTTGGATAAGAAATCTGGTTTGCGGGGTACAATACTACAAGGGGTAGTCTTTTACAGTTTTTGGTGAATGATTGTGTAGAATTGTTTTCAGCAACCTTATGAGTATTTAAAGAGCAAGCATTATTAGAGTGAGAATTTATTGCAAGAAAAAAATTACTTAACTACATATCCACCAAACCATAATCAAAGAAGGAAAAGGAAGAATGATTTTATGTGCATTGAAGAAGAGGCGACTCTTTTGGAAGATATTTGGCACAAGCTAAGATAATTACAGAAATACACTTTTTTCTCTCTTTTTTTATTATTTGGTGATTGTTTAAGCATGAGTATTGAATGTATTCTTGTCTTATTCCTGATGTAAACTGTGTGAGCCTTGTCTATACTGCATGTCAGTAGCTGAAAACAGAATAAAGTCAGACAAAGAAACTTGGCAGTGGCACAGTGCAACCACTGTACTTTAGTAAAGTACTTTATTTGTGATGATACCAATTCAACACTTCTACCTTCTATCAGGCTAACATACACATAAGGTAGAAAAATGGCTTAAGAAACTTCACGGATTACTGTCAAGTGTGTAGCTCTCTCTGTACCTAAATCAGTTTTGCTTATCATTGGAAGAAAATTAATCACCTTTCCTTTTGTTAGTTATAAGTATTAAACTAGTTTGAAACTGTAACCAACAAATCCATCCACATCACCACAAGCTCATTGCTGAGGAAGGTCTGTCAAAGTGATAACTTTAAACAAATCTTCCCAGAGTCAAACACCTAGTGTGGTCTGTTGCATCGTTAAGATATGCAAGATGAAAGTACCACATCCTTTTATAAATGAGTGTGCTTTGGGTGGTTAGGAACAGTGATAAAGCTGTAAGAAGTGGCATCAGAAATATTAAGCAGTTATGTTTTCTAGGCAGCTAATATGTCAGTGTTTATGACTGCAGTTGACCAAAAGTGTACATTAATTTTAGTTTAATCTTTAGCAAATAGGAAAGCTTTATAATCTTCTTTGTGGGTCTGGCAAATCTGTGCTTCTCTTTGTGAAGGCACAGAGCATCACAAGTACACCAGTTGCTAGACTGTGGCTCCAGTGATGCGTTTTCTGCTACCTAGTCATTTTTAGTTCTGATATCAGTGGTAGTGCATTGTGAAAGTGCTGAGTACAGGTCAGAATGTAAACATCAAAGTGAGGTCTTTTTTTTTTCAGAGGGCTTTATGAGGTAATTATTTTCAGCAGGTGGCACCATCACTTGAGGATCCCTTGGTCTTCTAGCAAGCTGACTTCCTCTTTCCTAGTAATGTTTTCCTTGTGAGCGTTGTTCACTGTCAGTATGGAGTTTGCCCCAAAAGCCGAGCATCTTCCTACACCACTGAACAATTATTTGATCAAGTGAGGCAAGGATTTCAAAGCAGGTTTTAAACTTTCCTGTCTAGCCATTCCTACTCTACCTGTCCCCACTGAAACTTTAAAAATCTTCCTTCTAAAAATAGATATTTAATGTCTATAAAAGATATGTATCAGTAAATAAATGTGATGTATCTATAAAAAGCAATGGTGTCATTTCAAAACCTTGCTCAAGTTTCAAGTATTCTCAAACCCTGGACACAACATAAGCTTCAGTGGTTAAAAAAGCCATTGACTTAAAGCCGCTGATATTGCAGTGTGCATTCTATATTCTGTGTATTATATTTCATACATTCTATGTACTTTTATTTTTGTAGTATTGCTTTACATACTATTTACTCCTTTGTTTAACTATAAAATGTCTTATTGTGGCAAAGAATAGATAGGAACCAAAAAAAAAAAATCCCTGAAACCGGTTTTTATTATTTGTCTCCTAATCTGGGGAGGCTACTATCCACTGTAGTCTGATTCCATATTGTGTAAAATATCTTGGAATTTATGGGATCAGTTGGTGGTCAGCTGCTGGAGTGAATTTGAAGTAAGTAGTCGTCTGGTTATTAGTGCATCTTTTTTTTTTTATCCGTAAGAGAACCCACAGAAGTGTTGTAGACAAAAACAGAGGGGTCCAGATTGTGCTTATAAACGGTACGTGTGCAGTCATCAATTTACATTTGCAACAGCTTCCCCACCTGGTGATTCAGATTATTAGTCACATAACATTGATGGACATCTGTCATAGGATGTGCATCTTGCTGCTCAATGTGCTTCCTGAAGAGTATATTTACCTGCTGACAAAATAGTGCCCTGCTGCACACATGGTGTAAAGTGCTGAGTACTTCAACATTTTCTTGAGTTTTTTGGTGGAGATGATAATAAGAGGAATTTAGGATGATGTAAACCGTACACTTGAAATATTGTGACATCATCCTGTTGTAATATTGTTTCCATGTCACAGAGCTCGATCCTTATGATGTTGAAGGTACTTGTTAAACATGTATTTTAGAGACTTGAAATGACCTTATAGTTTAAGGTTGAGGGGCTAAACTGTTCTGAATGCTGCAATGTTGAGTGAGTTAAGCAGTTAACGCTAGGACTAAAGAATGAACATGCTTTGCTGAGGCAATCCACAGGCATAGTGTGTGTGTGTGATCTGTCAAAATGTGAGCTATATTTATTTGAATGGACATCCAAAGTAAAAAATAGAAGCAAAAGTTGGGGTGAGGGTGGATGTTGGAGATTTTACATTCATGATACTTTACTGTTCACACTGTATATTTCCTCCAAGAAGCAAGTGGGACAGGCATGTGGTAGTCTTGATTATATATTAGTATGCTGAGGGAATTTTGCAAGACTTAGTTAAAAAAGAGATGGCTGCATATCAGCTGTAGAAAGGGTTTTCTGTGTATTGTATGACAAGCTTGTAAATACAGCTTGCTACTTGGGCCGTTTCAGCTGTCCCAGAAGCCTTTAACTCTACCTCAAAGTATGTAAATAGTTCGTTAATAGGGTAAATGGTATGGTTTAGATGAATATTGCTCAAAACTTAGAAGGATGTTTCCAATATTTAGTCATTTATAAACTGGACATTGCACAAGATCATGCATAAAAAAAGGATTTGTTTATTTCTGATGAAAAGTGGGCAAGTGAGTATTTGCAAGAACTGTTCATTTCACAAAATTAAATTATTGTGATGTTTCCTAATTTTTTCAGGGTAAAAAAAAAATGTTAAAAGGCTGTTATAGAAAGATACCAACACTGCAGCAGTGTCAATTCAAGAAGCATTTGTGATAAACTTTCTAGAGAGAAGAGGATTAACTATGAGGTACTTTGTCACAAAAGATAATTAGTATTCATATGTCCCAGAGTGCAAGAAGAAAGTCTGTGAAGTATTCTATTAATGACTGAAACAGGTCGGGTTGGGGCAGGACTATCTATAGGGAACGATAGTTATATGTTGAAACATTTTGTTGCAGGCAATAAATACTATATGGAATATATTCATCAAGCTGTTTCCAAACAGTATACAACTAGGTGGGAATGGGATTATAGGTGATTTTTTTTTTTTTTTTTTTTTGCGCAGTTAATTGCTTGATGTAATGCTAGGCTCTCAGATCGTCTTGACTGAAGTATTTTGACTAATTTAGCTAAAATGGTGATGCCAAATGATTTTTTTCACAGCAAATGGTCACTTGAAGTGACCTGTGCTTTTTGAGCAGCAAGATACTATAAAGCATTGTTTCTTGATAATAAACAGCACCTTGATGGTTTGTTGCAGTCTTATAGCATTTATATCTGTTTATCGCTTTACAAATCAAGTACCAGAAATTTATGTTTTTATGCACATATGTTTATGAAATTGTCTTCCTCAATTTATGTGCCACAGTGAATGATTAGGATGTATGGATCAGTATTTGGTGTCAACGGCATCAAGTTTCAAAATTTCCCAAATATATACTTTACTGAATCATGGGGATTTGGGGAGAATTGCATTCATCTCCGAGATTTGTGACTTCAAGTGTGAACAAAGCAAATTTTGGTGAGATCAGTTTATTTTTAAACTTTTGCATTGTATGACCTAAGACACTCCTCTTTTAAATTCCCATTCATTTTTCATTGTCTTACAATTTTGTATTCATGGTGAATGCCTTTACATCTGTAGTCAAGAACACAAATTTAGAAAAGTTTCCAGTTATTTGTAATTATTTAGTGGGGCAGTGCTGCAGAACATAATCATGGTGGTCTTTTAATATTCTGCTATGTTGTTCAGTTACATTTGCTGCAAAATGTTGACATATATAGTAACATTGTTTGTGCCCACAAAAAAATAAGGAAAGAAAAAGTAATTATGTTCTAAAAGTATGGTTGTGGAAGGATGACTCAGAAATCTTACAGCTGAACTTCAGTGCAGAACCATGGTTTTGCTGTCAGACCACTGGGTGATACTTGTAATATATACATTAGTTAATATTGCATTGTCAGTAGCAGCAGACATTCATAGCTGTGATAAGGCAAGTGGTTACTGCAAACATTCAAAACTATGGCCAGTAAGCCATTCACTGTGGTGATATTCAAGATTCCGGTGAATCATGTCTCCATAGATTTAATATACCATCAAGATTGTTTTGTAAAAACAGAAAATGTATTTAGAAAATGTCCGTTTGCATAGTTTTGTTGGGAGGTAGTATCAGTTATTACAATTAGATGTGTAAAAACTTGTTTGCATCAAAATTGAGTCAGTTTCTTTGGACAAGCACTGGGGTTTTAGCATAATAATTCAACAGTACTAGATAAATGATTCCAAATTTTTTTTAAAGACATAATTT
Source organism: Pomacea canaliculata (assembly GCF_003073045.1). Taxonomy (NCBI): domain Eukaryota; kingdom Metazoa; phylum Mollusca; class Gastropoda; order Architaenioglossa; family Ampullariidae; genus Pomacea; species Pomacea canaliculata. Next base: position 1,952,361 of record NC_037597.1, read on the forward strand.
TAACAAGAGGACTGTACATTAAATTTATAATTTTAATATGAAGAATGTACAGCAATGTTATTGTAACCTGAAGACTGTGTGCACAAATAACAATTAAAATTCCTTCGATTATAATCTGTTTGTTAGATTCTTCACCACCATCATTATCATCGCCATTGTCATTTATGCCAGGCATGACTTGAAAAGATGGTATTTCACAGCTAAAATATTTACCTTTATATGCTATCATAAGTTTCAGTCTCTCTCACACCTCCCACAAATAAAAATATCATGTCAAGCAGCGCCAGCCTTACCTTGAAGCATGTTCTGTTAGCAAAGAAAATGAAGTAGACTACAAGACTATCTGTAATGATAGGATACAAAATAGATACGATAGACATGTCTACACATAAAATCCACAGGCTCAGAGCCTAGCCACTTGAAGGCATAACATCATAGAGTAGCTAGCATTGTCTGGTAGGGGCAACAGGAAACCTTGTGGTCAAAGCCCCTGCGTCCAAGGCAGAATACGACCACAATAGCCAGCTTCTTAGGTGGTTAAGAGGACTGTGGGGAAAGGGGAGATGGGTGTCGCCCTCAAAGACACACAAGCTGGCTTGCAGGTAAGTGCACTCTCTAACATCTCACTTCCTAGTGAAGGAACATTTGGTGAGGCTCACACCAATTCATGGCCGGTCATGCAGTCGCTTCATGTCCTCAGCAGTGACAACCTCCAGTGAAAATAATTATATACTTGCAATACTCTCGCTGTCTCACCGTGGTTACAATTGCGGCTTCTGAATGTATAAATAACTATAATGAAAACGATCTTAGGATTGCAAACATTTCACAAAGCTGATAAGCTAGTGCACCAGCTGTTACACGAGTGCCACCATGCGATATTTATATGTATATGTAGGTCTTACTGACCGAGTCTTACCTTTTCATAAGTCATCTGTGGCTAGAACCCAATCGATCCTTGGGTCTAGTGCTGCTTCATTTTTTTTTTGACTGGTAACTATTTGTGAGATCGGGACATACGGATTCAAACATATTTTTGTCTCTGGTCAAGACCTTTATTCACCCTACAGGCAGACTCCAGGGTGAGCATAGCAACAAATGCGTTATGGGAACCAAGGTAGATATAAAGTTCACAAAAGTAACATTCGCTGGTAGATGGAAAGTCGCACATGACACCAGTGCCGCTAATAATACAGTCATTCGTTCCTTGACTGGTACCTGCTTTTGGGGAGATGGATGGACGAGGCCAACCACTCACACTTGTCTTGGGCGATGGTGTGCAGGTCCTGCACAGGACGACCAGTCCGGATGTTGACGTTCGTATCCCAGTTCTTCCTCTGGCCTCTGCTACGTCCACCATTTTCCAGGGCTACTTGAAAGACAGTCTTCGACAAAGGGGAGAGGGTGGGTAATGGCGTTTTCCGCCGAACCAGCAAGTAAGGCTTTATCTCGGCAAAGCAGCCAGCCCTGTAAGCAGATGTCGCATACAGCGAAAGACTAGCTTGCCTAAGACGAGATCTGAACCTGGGAAAGCCAATCGCACAGAATTGGTGACAGGTGCTAACCGCCCCAGTCTTGGACAAGGGTCACGCTGGGTCACATTGCTAATGACCAGCTTACGTCACGTGACTGTTGCAAGTAGAAGTTTCTGGTGTCTTACAACTGTGGCAACCGTGCGTAGTACAAAAGCCGTTATACACGTTAACACTCAATCGAAGTCAATGACGTTGTCTGGAAATAGCCCTGACGACAAATCCCAAAGATGTGCCGGTTCGGTTCCCGTGTGGCGTAACAACTTTTCGACTGGGGGTCCAGTTGTCGAGAGTGGATCCTCTAAAGAGGGTTAAGCAGCGAAGGAGAGAAAGATCATCGCTTTCACAACAAAAGATGTCCCCGAGAAAAGTTGGATCTGGAACACCTCATTCACTCGACGTTTTAAAAACGTACATAGGAGACGACCCTTTATAAAGACGCACTCGCTCGACACGAAATGTAGTCAACAAGGATTGTTGTTACAATTTCTGTCTCTAACTTCTAGCTTCGGCGATTATTTGATGGCGGAAGGTTCCAACGCAAGAGGTGAAGGAAACGACGTGTCCAAGCTCAGGTAGGATGTCAGTTACGGACTTATTCAGAGTATATATATGCATTTGTTTTTGTTTTTTGTTTTGTTGTTGTTTGGGTGGACTCCATTCAGACTAGGCTATCTACCGCTTCCGCGTACGAATGGCGCCTGGGGCTGTAGACCACATGCGAGACCTCCCTCAGCTCCCTGCGAGGACCACACGAGATGTCGAGACTAGCACTGGGTAAGTCAGGAACTGTGCTACTCCTGTGTTTCCCACTGGCACTGGCTGAAATGTCGCGAACTCTGTTGCTGTATTGGCAATCAGCACCGGGCCAGATGTCACGACTGCTGCTGCCATGTTGGCGATGTCTTGCAGGCAAGAGAGTAATGGCACGTGACCCAATCAGCGTGCTGCGGAAGTCCCCAAGTGACGCACTTTGCAGCTCCCTGCCACGCGGGCGGACCTTTCTCTCATAACTTCTGTTGTCTTCAGATCTGTCATCAGTGTTGTCGGCGAAGGTACTCAACACCGAGTGGTTTTCATCGCTGTTAAAAAGCCCAGCGATGAGGTCGATGTGATCCGCGCTGCGACTCGCGTGACACGGGATGAAGCGCACGTGACGGACGACGGGAGCGAGGTCGTCTGTTGACCTTTCTGGGGAAATGTTGATGCCGTCTGCACGTTTGTGATGATGAACAGCAGTAGTGTTCTCCATGCTTCTGCGTTGACTCCTCCGGGCTGCATTTCTCTGGAGGATCTGCCGCCTGTCCCTGCTCACGAAAACGTGAAGATGAGCCACAATGTCTGTGAATTTTGGTGGGAATCCGCACACAATCACACGTACACTGGTCTTAACATCTACATGGGAAATTGAGGGTGTGTGTGTGGAAATAAAAGAAGAAAAGCGTGGTCTGTGCTTCACTCACTTGACTGCTTTTATAGCGGAAACAATGCAAGCAACGAGAAGCATGAGGCTCAGCATGGCGGCGAAGACGAGTCCTGCCACCTCAGACACATTCATGGCCTTACCACCTCTCGCGGATTCTCATGGGGACAAGATCACGTGGTGTCTGCAGATGCCTCTAGTCTTGTTCCTGAAACAGAAAACAGAGCTTGGAACCCAAAACGACCAGAGTATTCATCGGGATTCAAACTCTCGTGATGTTATACGAGGTCAGTCGGTGTGACGAGGTGGTACATCTAATATACCGAAACGTAGTGCACCAAAGTTGATTGTACTGGCAATGTACTGGCAAACAAGTCTGGACAGCAAAGTATCAGAGAAGGATAATGATCTTGTTGTGAAATGGTCAGCCAAGTCTTGCTGCCTGAACCCATGGCCTACACCTCTCATGAAGCAGTGTTTCAACCTTTGTTGATCAGATCGTGCGCTCTTCAATTTCCGTAAATGTAAGCAAGAGCACATGATACCTTTCATAAGGGAAACAAAACTGTAACTAGCTCTTCGCCATTTTGAGGGCCCACTTCAGGCTCTCTCTGCAACAGTCCACCTCCTACTAATAACTGTATTGAGCATTGAGCGCATCTTTGTGATGAGGATACTAGCGTGCTACAAAACTACATCATCAACTACAACTGTAATTTTTTTAAATTTATTATTATTACTATTGATATGTTATACGTGCGTGCAAGATGACGCAAGAAGTGACGTGCTTAACTGTACCTCCTAGTAACGGACACACAGTAGCCTGCTAAGACTTCACACCCACAAGAGTTTGGGGTCTTGGAGGAGGAGACAGCTTACTCGACGCATCCCCAGGTGTAGGGTAGAAACGGGTGCAATAGCTAGTTCAGGTGTACAGGAGACCTGTCCCACGGTCGTCCAACGAAAAACAGAGTCCTGGTATCTACAACACCATCGTTAGGCCACGAGTCAACCACCAGAGTCAGCAAAGTTACTTGACAAGACACTTTAGCACACTAGTTACTTGACAAGACACTTTAGCACACTTGATACCTGTTATGTGACAAGACACTTGAGCACACTAGTTACTTGACAAGACACTTCAACACACTTGATACCTGGTACGTGACAAGACACTTCAACACACTTGATACCCGTTACGTGACAAGACACTTCAACACACTTCAGCACACTTGTTACCTGTTACGTGACAACACAATTGCTATGTGACGGCACATCTCCTGTGCGACAGCATCTCTCAGCACACTCAGTGTCGTGGTCCAGCAGGCTGTGCAGAAGATCGAATCACAGAAGTCCAGGTAGCACGTACCTTCGTGCACCGAAAGGCACACACGCGGGTGGGGGTGGGATGATAGGCGGAGGAATCATACAAATCTGTTTCTTTAGGTGCTCGCCACGGGTCACTGAATCAGCGTGATCTCAGACACCACCCAGCAGACGATACACACCTTCACACTGCATGTGTCCGAGCACGCGACTGTAGATGCTGCACGAGTTGTACACCGGCTTAACAAAAATTGCAAGCTGAAAGAAACGATAAAAATACGATCTGAGCAACAGATGGACCTGTGTATGTGCGTGTGTGCGCGTGCGTGCGTTCATGCATGCTTATCTGGGTCAGGTGCAAGGCATAGCAAGTGTTAGCTTGTGCTGAGTTCCTCCTTCCCTCCTATCATCGCCACAAGCAATCTCCTTCTTCCCTGCGGCGTGTGACATCTGTCTTTTGTCCGATGTCGTGGATAAGAACAGCCAAAAAAAAAAAAAAAAAAAATTGCATACATTTTTTCGCGCAGCTAGATCAGTAAATAACTTAATTGCTCATCTAAATTTAATTAGTTTGAATTGCCGTGCAGTCATTTTGCCTGCCTAAGATGACGGATACCCTAATTACGCAAGAAGTCATCACTTCTACAGGACATCGCCCGACCGTTTATGCTATCTGTCCCTCCCACAAACACAGGTGCTTAAAAATATTTTTATTATTTGTGTCGTTACTTTGGGGCTTCAGGACAGTCCGCCAGCTGAAGGAGTTAACGTGAAATGAGATAATCTCTTACAGCCACTGACATCACAATGCTCATCCTCACACATCTCCTTTGCCACATACCCACACGATCAGGATTACAATTTATATCCAAGTAATTATTTTAATCATTCTCGCGAAGGCTGTAGTCAGGCATGGTAGCCTGCTAACACCTCGCATAGCTCTTGTTGAAGTTCAAAGGTGACAGCTGTGATTACTCAGTGACAGCTGTGATTGTTTAAGGCAGACAGCTGTGGCAGTCGATAGGAACGGTTTAACATAAAGGTCTTTGAGCGCCGTGAGATAAGTCCGACCGAATTATTTTCAACATTATTGACGCAGTTTGACCTCCTTCTGACTGCCACAACACTACTCGGACACTCCATTCTGGCTGCCACACAAAGACAGGCGCTACTCGATGTCATTTGTGAATAGTGACATTATGCATATAGCATTTAAATCGTGTAGTTCCACTAAAAAAATGTTTGATTAATTGCTGATAACACAAATAACATTAATGGCATGTAAGATGGGACTGATCGAATATACAGAAATTAAACGATGTCCATGCAGTAAACTATAACCAAAGGTTGGGTATGCCTCCTATACTTATACCTGCCTATAATTAACCCATGATGTAACTGAGCGAACTTATACTCAGCATACAGTTAAACCCAGAAATCTCTATATTTTCTCTTCGAACGAAACAAACACGTTTCATAAATAAACTACTATTATAATGGAGTCGCATAAATGGTATTCAACGGTAAGAATTAAATCTGCGTTCTTTTGCCCCTCATGCAGTTAAAACAAGCAACTAAAGGTTGCATCATCTGCACGTACAGCCAATTGATCAGTCGGACCCGCTGAGCAAATTTAATGGTGCAGGGCTGTGTACAAAGAACTGGCCGGAGCGCTGCTTATTTTTGTCGGCAGGTGTTGCAGCCCTCAGCTAGAGCAAGTCTTCTGTACATAAATCACTTTATTGAAATGTCTCAGCTGCCTGCCAGTCCAAAGTCACAGTTAATGTCAATTAACAGCCTTTTAAGATACTCGATCATTAGCACGATCGAGGAGATCTGTATATATAGCCATGGCGTGCAGAATAAAAAGTTGCCGTTTTTTACACCTACTGTGAACTGATCCAGTATCAACCAACCCAACTTGTGATGTTCTGCTTATAATTGAAAGATGAAAACTGACAAAAACTGCATATGTTATCAATTGAGAGACAGAATTAGTCGCAGAATATTATGAAAGATAGCTGATTTTCAAAATTATCTGACATAAGCTCCAATTTACTGTTGGGTGAGTGAGAAAAGTCGATTTTGAGTCATATATATAGACACTCGATCATTTGGACTGAACCCATTTGAACCGCTGATACCAACAGCTGATCATAGCCATGCAGTAACTCGCCCATCCAACAATAATCTTCATATAGCTTGGTTTTAAAAGAATTATCACATCTATAGCGTTCCGAGTTAAATAACATCGTGGCTTAAACATTCACTATCCCGTAGCGATTAGTGGCGTCGTGCGCCTGAGCCCAGATCACCAAGTAACGTTCTTCTGGTGTTCACTTTTCCTCCTGTAAACAGCTGAATGAACACTTCATATAATTTCGAGGGCTGCATTTAGTTTCTGAGAAGTTTACAGGTCAACATTGTGCAGTGAACATTTTATTACGCAGCCTGCCAAAGAAACCTAAGGATAAGGGAGATAATGCTCTTTCATGCATTCACGGTTATCCCCAATGACATCACCACTGGAAGCCCGGATGTAGTCTGCTAGCTGACGGACCGGCTGCAGAGGAATCTGCAGGACGCTAGCTGGCCGCATTGTTTCGTTTAATTTTGGCGATTTCAAGCGTCTGATATGGCGGACTCAACAGAGCAAGAGCCATCGCTTGCAGCGCCTGTGCAATCAGTGCTCGACGTGAATGTATTTGTGGAATATCTAAGAAAAGTCGTTCCGATACTCCTGGATGATGAAGATCCCCAACTCCGATCATTTCAGGCAGCACTCAATGACAAGCAGAATGCTGAGACGATCAAGAAGTTTATTAGTGACTCTCAGACTCCATCGCTTCTCTTCCAGCGTGTTGCTGCGAAAGGTGAACAACTGTTTAGTTGCCTTTTCGCCTTCTTGAACGAGCTGAGTACTTGAAGATCGAACGTTGACATCATCTCTGATGTCATCGTGGGCGTGAAAATGTCTGTGTCATGACCTGGGAATATCATAATATATGTTATTGTTAACGATTGCAGAGGTATCGTGTGTCTCCAGAAAGCAAGGAATTGAAAGCGTTTTTTTTTTAAAGTGTAAATGCGCAGTAAAAAGAGGAGACTGCATCAGCATGATTTACGTTTAATATCATATATACAAAAGTAGACATGCTGCACTTTTCCAGGCAGTTGTAGTCTTATAAGACATTCTTCATCTACATACAAAGCATGCTTTTAGTAAGCAACAAAAAATGCATACTATTTAAAATATACCTTAGGTAAAATCTCGTGTTTTTAAATGTTGTCTTAAGCATGAGCAATTATGAGTCTATTGACCAACAATGGTGGTTTATTCAGAGGAAAGTGAAGAGGGGTCAGAAGGTGATGTTGAGAACAACAGGGTCTACCATGTTTCCCCAGAAGTGCACTTCAGCAGTGCCAAAATGATCAGGCATGTTTATTGGCAATTTCTGCATTTTTCTTCTGATAATCATGTTTATCATAACAACGTCTTGTTAAAAAAAATTACACATGACAAGTCAGAACTGCAGTTGTTTGACACATGCAAACTATGCCAATCTAGAGTTCATAATTAAGTTAGGCAGTTAAGTTTGAACCTTTCAAAAGACTGATGTAGCTAAGTGTGAGGCAATAGTTTTAGAAAAGTTTATAAGAAAGTTTTATGTCATAAGATAATGCCCAGACATAAAGGTTAATGTCAATTAGTTTTATTATAGAATTCGAAAGTTCATAGTTTATTAGGTACTGGGTGATTTTGCACTTTGAGAATCCAAGTTAAGTGAGATGTGTTTATTTCAGTATCATGCTTATACTGTAAGTGCCTGAACTAAGAATATATTCCTTACATTGATTTTGATCTGGAACAATATGGATTTAATTAGTTGATATTAGTTTATTATTAGAATTACTGTGGTGAATGTTGCAGTGTTGTCTTCATCAAACGAGGTCCTGTGATTGAAGCAGACAAACCAGTGTCCTCACAGGTGCGAGTGATGAACTTCAGTGATGGCTCACCATATGAGACTTTGCATGCCTACGTTAGCAACGCTGTTGCACCATACTTCAAGTCCTACATCAAAGAGACAGGCAAAGCAGAAAGGTGCAGTATAACAATAATTTATTTTGAAATATACCTACAACAGAGACCCAACAAATTATGCATCTATACTTCAGTGTATGTATAATAGTTTGCTGCAGGAGGAAGGAAGTAAGCATAGGGTTTGCATTGCTTTAAGATGTGTGATGGGTTTCAATGGTCTAGCATAGAATAAATATGACCAGTGTATAGGTAACATGTTTTCGTTTTTTAATTGCAGAGATGGAGACAAGATGGCTCCTACAGTTGAAAAGAAGATTGCTGAACTGGAAATGGGGCTGCTTCATCTGCAGCAAAACATTGACATTCCAGAAATCACCTTGCCAGTGAACCCTGTTGTCTCTGCAGTGATCAAAAAGTGCCTGGAAGAAAACCGCAAGCCAAAAGTGGAAGATTTTGGGGACAAAGTGGAAGATGCTCAGTTCCTCAACAATCTCCAAAGTGGTGTCAACCGGTGGATCCGGGAAATACAGAAGGTTGAGTTAATGTTGAATAAGCAAGAGTGGTTTAACATGGCAAAGCCTTTTCTTTATTTCAACTGGATAATTGCAGAACTTTGTGTTTATTACATTTGAGTGGAGATGACAATCTGTAACAGTGTGATATAAAAAGAGAAAAGGAATAAGAGTAGTCAAAACATAGAGAGGGATAAAATCAAGCACTTTTCAACATACAAAACTAGGTAGTTGAATGCTCTAATAATACATATGAGAATATTACATAGAGCAGGCCTATTGTTAGTTAAATTTATTACATGCTTTTTTTGGATGTCATTGTGCAGGTAACCAAACTTGATCGTGATCCATCTTCTGGAACTGCTCTGCAAGAAATTTCATTTTGGCTCAATCTTGAACGAGCTCTGCTTCGTATCCAAGAGAAACGTGAAAGCCTTGAAATTGTCTTAACTCTGGAGATTCTCAAACATGGGAAGCGTTTTCATGCAACAGTGAGCTTTGATTCTGATACAGGTGAGTGATCAAGAGAAGTTGAGGGGTCTCAGTAAGGTCCTCTCTGATTGGCTGACAAATTATATCAAGGCCGAATAACAGGTTCTCAGGATATTCAAAATGGTCAGATACTTCCTGACAGGAAACAAAGCATAAACTAATCAACATGAATTTTTAATACTACATTTGAGGTAAACTTTTATTTACTTTAGCTGGGACAGTTTAGTCGTGATTGTACTGACCCTTGTTGCAGGTCTGAAACAGGCCATGGCAACTGTGAATGACTACAACCAGCTGATGAAGGACTTCCCTATCAATGACCTACTGTCAGCCACAGAGCTGGATCGGCTTCGTTTGTCTCTACAAAGCATCTTTTTGCATCTCCGCAAAATCCGCCCAACAAAGTATCCAATTCAGCGGGCACTACGTCTTGTGGAGGCCATCTCTCGTGATCTCAGTACCCAGTTGCTTAAGGTACACAGATTATTTCCCTAGTTTGATAATTTGTTAAAGTAGCATGGCTAGAGAAATTGACAAAAGAATTAAAGATAAATCTGAATATAAGGTGTTAGAAAACATATCGGAAATTTATTGGAAAGTTAATTTCAATGTTTGTGTGAAGAAATCTTTTTTTTAACTAATTCTGAAAAATTCTTTCTTTTAGGTGCTGGGCACTCGTCGATTGATGCACATACCATATGATGAATTTGAAAAGGTATGAATATCAGGAAGGGTACTTGAAAATGTTTTTTTTAATGTGTTGCTGTTTGGAAGTGAAATATTGTTACTTTGACTTTGGCTTTTTAAATTCATTGGCTAGTGTTACTATTTCTTTTGTAACATTAATGGCATAGGGAAAGTGTTTGATTCATAAATAGCACAAATAGCTGTGGAAGCTAATTAACAGAAATTTGTTTGCTCATGTTGTTTATTTTAAAGATACCTTTACATTTTCCTGGAAACCGTCTTTAGTTTACCAGTGATGGGAGAGAGGCACTAAAATGATTTTTAATGAAGCCAGGGACCTTAAAAGGGGTATCACAGCTTTGTCTTTGGTTCTGTCCTGTCTTTTAAAAGATAAAAATTTCGCAGATTAAGACATATACAACTACCTAAATGAATTCTTTAGGGCCCCCTCTATTGTTTTTTTTTTTTTTTAGGTGATGGCTTCTTGCTTCGATGTGTTCCTCACATGGGATGATGAGTATGACAAGCTGCAGGCTATGCTGCGCGATCTTGTAAAGAAAAAGCGAGAGGAACATCTCCGCATGGTGTGGCGTGTCAACCCGGCTCACAAACGCCTACAGGCTCGTCTGGACCATATGCGCAAGTAAGCTCCCAAAATGGCTCTTTGGGCTATGTAACATTTTGGTGAGGGGTGTTAATCAGATATCTGCAGAGTGTATGTGGACAGGAATGTGTGACCACACTCACACTACACTCCTCTGCCTTTGTCAGTGCGAAAAGGTCTAGCCAATGGTTAACACTTTTATTGCTTAGCAAACCAATGCAGATGATGGTGATGATGAATGTTTAACAGCAGCGTCCCGTAGTAGGTAACTCTCTGCCCAGCGTTGTGGTCCGAATCATATGTCTTTCAAAGGATGAAGATATCGAAACTTCAACATCGAAAAGATCACAGCAGTAGCAACAGGGCTACAAAAGTGGACAGAACATTTGGCTTATGATGCATGACAAATGTGATGTCAGTTAGGTTAAATGATCGTGATGGCAAGTTGATAGTCGCACTGATAGTTGTGTGGATTATCGTGTGGACAGCTGAACGGATCATTGAATGGATTGTTGAGCGTGTCGTTGAATCTATAGCTGATAGTATCAGATCAGGTTAGAATGGGAACGGGCCTTCCCTACAAGACAATAGCTTGCCATAAATTGCAGGGCAACAAATGGATGGTAACGCAAACAGTGACTCCAGTCCCTCACTTAGGGATACACTGCACTCTAAGCAAAACAAATGCAACTTTACACTTGAATACAGCTCACTGTGGGAGGCAGGGGATAGAGGAATTTTTTAGTTAATTATTCTTTTATACTTCTGTGCTGTGAATATCGAGAGCTGTTAAAGCAACAAAATGTGTTGAAAGTTTAGAAAGGGTAGATTTTGTTTTTAAAGCTCGTTTTGTTGAGTATGCTTCCTCGTAATCTTGTTCTGCTTTTCAAGACTGATGTTGGATTCCTTGTGTTTGAACTACGACTTTGGAGTTTCTTTCTACTGACCCAAAAAAATGTTCAGATCATCAAAGGTCTTAATATTAGTTTATTCCTTTTCACTCCTTGAGGAGCAAAGGGGTGCAACAACAGCTAGCCAGCAGATCCGGTTTTGTTCAGCACCCCTACTGTTTTCATTCCAGATCTTTATATTGAATCACTTGAACTGTTAAAACATGTTATATCAAAATGGTCATTGTTCTTAAATGTCACCTACTATACGCTCTCTCTGTTTCTTTATGCCTCAGGTTTCGGCGCCAACATGAACAGCTTCGTCAGGTGATCATTCGAGTGCTGCGTCCATCTACCAAGGGTCGCACTGGTACACCTGGAGCAGAGGAACAGGAGAGCAAGATTGAACCAGTTGTAGATGAGGCAGCAGATGCTAACGCCATTGAGGTGAGATAACAGGTTCTCTCTTGCTGTATTTCACTAGTTTTTGCTCTCGTGCATGCTGATTAGAAAAATTAATCATTTACTGAAGCCACGCACTGAAGTATTATTAGAATTATTTTCATTTCATTATTGGCAATCCGATAATGCTTGCTTATAGGGTTTTAGGTTTCAGCCTTGCATTGAGGCACATGACTTCTCTCTGCATGTGACACGTGTTCAAACTCCAATGTGTGGAAAACTCCAGCTAACACCTGTTCACAGAATTGACTATCACAGGGTTTTGCTCTGGGTACTTCACCTTTCTCCTCATTGTATTGCCTTGTCCTCCATAGTACAAAGTTACTGGGAGGTGAAATCACTTCCATATGAGATCAACCATCCAGTCATCTTTATGTTTATATTTTATTTTTATATTATGCTTTTTCTATCTTATGTTCAATAGAGTACATCTATAATCCAATATATACTTCACTATCCATTACATAGGCACAGATGGGAAAGGAGATGCATTTTCTACTTCTTGCTATATGCTTAATGCATCTGAGACCGATCAAATACAGTTCATCGTAAAAGCGTACATTTAACTTTCTTGCTTATCAGCTGAAGATCATTTTGCTGAAAACTGCTGAAAACCTGGAACCTCTGAATTCTGGCACAGAATGTTTCAGTTAAAAAATGTGCTGAGATATTGGAGAGAGAATAAGATGATCATACTAAGATTTTTTTTTATTTTAGGAGGTGAACCTGGCATATGAAAATGTCAAAGAGGTGGATGTACTGGATGTTTCAAAAGAAGGTGCTGATGCTTGGGAGGCTGCCATCAAGAGGTAAACAGCTATCACCCAGAAGCATCATAGAATAGTTGAATTTTATTAGAATGGATTATTCCCATTGTCCTAGAAAAATGTATACAGACCCTCACAAATACTAGCAATTGATACACATAATTGTGCAAGTATTAATTAGGTCAGTTCTTGGAGAGAAAGCACAGCCTCTTAAAACGGTAAAACTATTGGAATGATTTTGCTTATTAAATTACAGGTACGATGAGCGCATTGATCGTGTGGAAACAAGAATTACAGCTCGACTCCGTGACCAACTGGGCACTGCTCGCAATGCCAATGAGATGTTCCGCATCTTCTCACGTTTTAATGCACTCTTTGTGCGCCCTCACATTCGGGGTGCCATTCGGGAATACCAGACACAGCTTATCCAGCGTGTGAAGGATGACATTGAGTCACTTCATGAGAAATTCAAGGTATCATCTTTTCCTGTGAAAGCCCATCTATAAACAATGATTAATAATTGGCTGATGAAGTTTTATGTTGTCAGAAAAGTGTTTAATTTTTATAACTTTTCTCTCTCTCTCTTTTTTTATTTGATGAATTCTCCACTGGGATTAGTTGTACTGGATTAGCCTAGTGTATATTCTACTTCATAATAAATCCCATTGACTGTATTTTTGGGTATGCCTAAACAGGTGCAGTACCCTCAGAGCAAGTCCTGTAGAATGAGTCGATGCCATGACTTTCCACCTGTTTCTGGATCCATCATCTGGGCTCGACAGGTACTGACATTTTGGCTATATAACATGGTAACTTTGGTGTGTCAGAGTTTAGTACATAAATGTGTATTTTCACATTTTGATTTGTAATTGGAAAAAAGTTAGTTACAGCTGGCTTCTTTGGGGTCAGGATAATTAGATATTTTTTTGTGAAATACATATTATAGGTAAAATGTGTGAAATTCAAAAAATAAAGCCTCTAGAAAAAGAGATACAAGCATTTGATATATGGTATGTTGATAACTCCCAAGTTTTATGATGTACATTATCATGCACCTTAATAGTCTCAATGGAACAAAGCCTAATCATCATTTATTTGTTGCCACCTGCTAAAGAGAAATAAATTTTAGGGGTTGCACATGTGATGCCGGACTTCATTTGGAGCTAAGTAATTATTTCATAGAGGTTAGAAGTAGAATGGTACTTGATAATTCCAGATTGAGCGTCAGCTGAATGCCTACATGCACCGAGTAGAGGATGTGTTGGGCAAGGGCTGGGAGAACCATGTTGAAGGGCAGAAACTGAAGAATGATGGGGAGAGCTTCCGCATGAAGCTGAACACACAAGAATTGTTTGACGAATGGACTCGCAAGGTAATTCATCTTGACTGAGTGGCTCTTACATCCTTTAGAGTGACATGAGTGATCCATTCAGATAATTTTAATCCATATGCAAATTCACTATCTACAATGGTGAACTTGGTAGAGTTACTTGGAAAGCTGAAAAGATGTGGGCAGAATGTACAAAGTTGCAAGTTGTGAGCAGTGCATGCAAACAGTACAGAAACAATCTTCAAGATCGCTTGGTCAGGTTTGTAGATCTTTTATGAAATGTCATTTTGTATAAAACTGTTATTGCTTGCCTTGAATTTCCAGGTGCAAAACAAGCAGCTGACAGTGACAGGAAGAGTTTCACCATCACTAGTGTACGTGGTACAACCAAAAATATTCTCAAGCTGGGTGTCAACTTCCAGACTGAGATCATACAACTGGCAAAGGAGGTTTGACTTTCCTTTTTACTCCATGGGTGTGTGAGAGAAAAAGATGCAGGCACATCATTTAATCTATCTTTTAACTTTGAGAAAAAAAAACAACCCAACAATCTATGTATGCGTAGAAATCTTATTTTTGTTGTCTTTTTCCCATATGGTAGATTTTTTTATTTTTTTATTTTAAGGTAAGTCAACATGTAACTTACTGCTGCAAATAATTGTGATAATGTCTAACCTAGGTGAGAAATCTGCGCTGGCTTGGATTTCGTGTTCCATTGGCCAATGTCAACAAAGCTCATCAGGCCAACCAGCTGTATCCCTTTGCTATCTCCCTCACTGAAAGTGTGCGCACATATGACCAGACATTGAAAAAGGTATTCACCTTCAAATTTATATTTATGCTTGTGCTTTTGACTGTTCTTGTATGTATTCATTTCTTCATATAATTTTTTCTACCTTGAAACCTAGCTCTTTACCTTGAAAAAGCTATGCTTGGAATGATGGTGTTAGGTGAGAGACTGCATGAGGTGTACAGGTGTAATATCAGATAAAGATGTCATACATCTTGCCTAATGTTGTGTGACATGCAGCAGATACAAGAGATAAATAATAAGAAAAAAAATCTTCCCACAAAAAATGCTTGATTACTGCACATACTTTGTATATTACATGTGAAGTAATCACCCTGTGAGTTTCTTCATGAAGTGTGTTTCATGTGCTTTTTTCAGATTGAGGGCAAAGATTCTATCAGACTGCTCATTGCAGGAATGAGGAAGGATGTTCAGAATCTGATTGCTGAGGTGAGTATACAGTTGAAGGCTTTGGTAGGTGAGACACTTGTGCACAGTAACATGGAAATGACATCCTTGCCTGGTTCCTGGCTCACTGGCAGAGAAACCAGATGTGACAGTGGAAGGGCATGTTTAACCAGAAAAATATGGGTCAATTTTTTACCAAATTTGGCAAAGTTTTGATATAACCATCATGTGAATATGGGTATTAGTCTGCTTTTTGCCTCACACTTTGAGAAGAGATTGGTGGTACGTGAAAAATTAACATGGGTTGATTTTTCAATTATATCATTTCTGTCTGCTGCATATCCTTTAGGCTTGCTAAGGTGAGACACTTGTGCACAGTAATGACATTAAATATTTTTCATGTATTTTGCATGGATCTTTTCAGGGCTGTGGACTGACTTGGGAATCATACAAGCTTGACCCATATGTCCAGAGACTGGCAGACACAGTCTTTACTTTCCAAGAAAAGGTGACATTATTTTGCTTCCTTCTCTTATTAATCAAGCCATGTCTTGTGGCTTTTTGTCTTTGGCCATGTCTTCATGGAGGTCATCATAGCCGACTTACTTCCACTATATACAGATATTCAGTTCCAATTTGCTACTCAGTAAATCCTACAAGAAGAGTTTAAAAGATTTTGTCCCTTTCCCAGTGTATGTAATAACTGTAATACAAGAATAATCAAGATGACTGTTGGTTAAAAGATAATAAAAATAAGAGTTACACATGTTACTTATCTTATGTGTGATGCTAATTGTGGTAGTTATCAGGTGCCTTGAGTAGGTAGAATACTTACTGTTTGTGATATCTCAGGTTGATGATTTACTATCCATGGAAGAAGAAATTGACTTGGAGATTCGTGGACTGGAAACCTGTGCCTACAATGCTGCAACATTCCGGGAGATTCTGGCCAAGATTCAAAAGGCCATTGACAATTTGTCACTGCACTCTTTCTCCAATCTGCCCCAGTGGGTGGCGCGAGTTGATGATGAGGTGACCTTACTTGTTGCTCTGCAGATTATTTAAAAATTATTGAGTTTTGGAATTCTTGCATGATAATAGGAAAAGATCTTAAATATTTGGTGATATTTACATCAGCTTCCATACTATCATGTGATCTGCAGCTGCTGGGGAAAAAAAAGGATGTCTCTTACAAAGGCTTCTGCAGGTCTCAGAACCATGAAATTAATATAGAGTGCAGCAGTATAACTTTTTAAAAGGTAATCTGATCACCATGACTCATGGATATTAAATTATAACATGTTTTTGGTGAATAGACCAGTTAAGGAAACTATTTGATTTAGCAGATAAGAACTTTCCAGCACTGTTGTAACTTTGTTCTGGTTTTGGGATGTGTAGGTTGAAAAAAGACTGGCAATGCGAATTGAAGCAGGCGTGAAAGCCTGGATTCAGTGTCTCCATGGACAGAAGGATGACTACATTGACCACTCTATGGATACTGATGAGCCTAAACAGCAAGCACACAAACCAGGAGGAGAACCCCACATTAAGGTCAGTCAGGCCAGCATTAGTCAATTCCAACATGAGGACTGTTCTTTAACATAGAATCTGGTAAGTGTGGAAGAATAAGATTATACAAGTTATACCAGGACAATTTCGTTTTTCTGATCACTGTGTCTACAGCCCCTTGTGCATGAGCTGCGCATCACCAACCAACTGATGTATGTGAACCCTCCTGTTGAAGATTCTCATTATCAGCTGCTACAGGAGTTGTTTGCATGGGAAGCCATTGTTACAGGACTGCCTCGCATTCAGCATTCCGCTACCAGGTAGGACACTTTTCTAACTTGTCCAGTTGGCCATACACCATCTTTTGCAAAATCATATCTGTTTGAATGGTAGGATAGAACTGTGTATGTCTTGAATTCTATATTGATAACATACATTTCCATCCCATTGTTCATGTAATATAGCAAATTTTTTATGCATAAAAACTAACATAGGGTAAATGGCAAAATCTAGAGGATTTTGTTTGCCATGTGAGTACAGGGCTACTTTAGACATAATTGTGGACAAATATGAAAATTTTTACCTTTTAACATATGTTTATTTGTTGAACTGTTTAGGTGGGCCCAGACACTGAGTCTGACATGGATCGTACATATCGCAAGGTCCTGACAAAAATGCCAGAAGGCAGCCAGGTGTTGGACAGTGCCTATGCCGCTATCCAGAAAGTAGTAGATGACTTCAAAAAATATGTTAATGTAGGTGCCTTTGTAATACATTTGAAATACTATTCACTTGTCTTGGGTACAAATTAAATAACAATACTTCTGAAAAATTCTTGTTCTTCAGAAGTATCTCTTCACCTAACTGGCTGGAGAGCTATGCTGACAAGATATTTGTTAATGAAACAATATTTCTGTCTGCAAGAGTTGTTAGGCCACTGCTTCAAAGATTGAGATGAGCTAGCATACAAACATCATAATAACTTTTAGCTACTTTTCAAAGCAGAACTTTGAACTTTGCAAACTTTATTGACTTTGCAACGATTCCATGCAGTTACAAAGCTGTAGACTCCATCTATACTAATGGAATTTATCTTCTCAACATGAATAGCGACACGAACGAGGCATACTATGAATTCTTTGCTTTGAGAGCAGCTTTTTATTATTATATCTGTGTTTTAATTTGTTTATAAATCAGATTGAGCCAGCCTTTGATAGTAGAGTATATAAATCAACTTTATTATTACAATGATTTACTACATATGTTAATGATAACGATTTTGAAAAAATGCACTAGTTCCTTGAAACATTAACTTAAGTAGAAACAGTACAGCTGTAATGTCTTTTTTAATTTTTTTAATAAAGAATTAACAATTAATTGCTGAATTTTATTTAGGTGTGGCTGCGGTACCAGGCATTGTGGGATCTGAATCCAGATGTTCTGTATGGCCGTTTAGGCACCAATCTCAAGCTGTGGATGGCTACTCTTGAAGAGATCAAGTGAGTGACTTTTCCAAACCTATGTGATTCAGAATTTGTTAGCAATCATGACATACTTTTTGGCATGTGCATTCACTCACCTATTCATGTCTTGCTTGATTCATTAAATTTAGGTCCTCAAGAAAGACTTTTGACACCTCAGAGACGCAGACAGAGATTGGTCCTGTGGTTGTGCAATTTGGAAAGGTAAAGACTTCTTATTTCTTGATGAAGTGTATGTTGATTGTGATATATAGCGAAAGATTAATTCCTGTGACAGAATCTAGTAAGTTAATACATACTTTTGTTCCTTTGAAAATGACTTACATCAAGATATTAACTAATTGCAAGCTTGCATATAAATAGTGAATACAGAGAGTTCAGAGCTGCATGAAAGTGCAATGAATATTCTCTAATAAGACGAAGCCCGTGTTGATAACTCCTTGAATATCACAGGTACAGTCCAAGGTCACTTTGAAGTATGATTCCTGGCACAAGGAAGTTTTGAGCAAGTTTGGCAGCATGCTGGGTAATGAAATGGCTGAATTCCACTCCCAGATTTCCAAAGTAAGTCCATGCAAGCTGTGTTAGAGTTCATCTGTATTTTAATCAATAGGACTGACATAAATTTTTTTTTTAAGGTTGTAGATATTGTGTATTTAATATATTTTGCTCAGCATTGAGCCAGATACTGTAGGCTATGTCTACCTGCAATGCCTAAGTCTGTCACATGTAGCAGTCTGATTATAAAGGATAGGCTGATAGAGCCATTAGTATTTGCTTCTGTCCTGTCCTTAACATGGGCACAAGTAGCTTTTGGGACTGGGTGCATAGTCATGCAAGCTAAATGTTAGGTCAGCAGACTGCTAGGTATTAACATTCATTTAGCACAACTGCATCCAGCCCCCAGAGAGCCACAATAGTCGACATATTACAGAACTAAAGAAAATCTTCCCCAAAAAAAAAAAAACTTTAAAAGTTGTTATTTTTGAAGACCTAGAATTGTTTTGCAGTCTCGGTCTGATCTGGAGCAGCAGTCCCTGGACACAGCCAACACTTCAGAGGCTGTGGGCCTGATTACACATGTCCAGTCTCTCAAGCGTAAAGTCAAGAACTGGGAAAAGCAAGTGGATGTAAGTAGTGTTCAGCACAGTCCCACATTTTGCTTTTAAGGATGAGAAGAAAGTAAAAGCTCTGAAAGAAACAGATGTTGGCTATATTTTGTTGAGAAACTTCACTGCTGGGTTTTGATAGAGAATTGCATGTATTTTTTACTAATGCTCTCACTGAATGCCTCAAAGTAATCTGAGTCTCTGAGTCACAGTAATCTAAAAAGCTTTTAGCTAATGTTGTCAATCTTAATGACCTGCAATGAAGCAATTTAATGACAGATGTACAAGGAGGGCCAAAGAATCTTGGAGCGCCAGAGATTCCAGTTTCCCACCAGTTGGCTGTACATTGACAATGTGGAGGGTGAGTGGGGCGCCTTCAATGACATCATGAAGCGCAAGGACTCGTCCATCCAGACCCAAGTGGCCAGTTTGCAGATGAAGATATCTTCAGAAGACACATTGGTCGAGAATAAGACCTCCACCATGCTGCAGGAGTGGGAGAAGGAGAAACCTGTTGCTGTAAGTTTATGGTGCTGGTGGTGTTATTGAGATTACTTGTTCCTCACATAGTCATGAGATACTTAGCTTTAGGATTTAATAGCTGCCCAAGATGCTTATTTTCTGTGTTATGCTATCCTATGTGAATAGGGGGAAATGAGACCTGACAATGCCCTGAAGTCATTGACCATCTTTGAAGGCAAATTCAATCGTCTCAAAGAGGAACGAGACAATGTTGCTCGAGCAAAGGAAGCCTTGGAGCTGTCAGAACCAGGTATTTGCCCTTTTAACAGCTTGGTCATTCAACACATGTCTTTGCTACAAAGTTTTTTTTTAAGTCTATTCCACGTGTGTTTTTTTCCCCCACTTTGATTAGTTTGGCGAAGGAAGTGTATTTTCACATATTGATTCATGTCGCTCTTTTCTTGTTGTTCAGAATTGTGTTGCTATGACTGCAGGTCAAGTTAGCCCGAGCCAAGAGCGCATGCAGGTGGCTCTGGAGGAGCTTGCTGATCTCAAGGGAGTGTGGTCAGAACTGGCTCGTGTTTGGGAGCAGATTGATGAGCTCAAAGAGAAACCTTGGCTGTCTGTGGCTCCTAGAAAGGTATGGATGTGAAAATCCTGGGGCTTCTGTGGCTGCTAAAAAAGTACAAAATGAAAAGTAACCAAACTGAGAGTAAAAATGAATTTGTATTTTGCAGCTTTATTACCCTTTTTACATAAAACCATGGAAGTCTTGTTGACACTTGGAAATTTGCACATTTCAAAAAATAATCACTGTTTGGGGTTTTTTTGTGGAAAGATAAGCAGTAATAGTGGAGAAAAAGGACTAGAACAAAATCTGATCTTCCATTTGTTTTGTGTGTTTGTGTAGCTGCGCCAGTCCCTGGACTCGCTGCTGAACCAGATGAAGGAGATGCCTGCTCGCTTAAGAACACTACTTTCCTTTGAGCATGTTAAGAGGACTCTGCAAAATTATGCCAAGGTATTTTGCATCATGGTTTTTAACTAGAAAATAACAGCAAAATATGGAGCCATTTTGTCATTTTGCACAATGCTTTACTGAACTTACTCCCCAGATATGCATAAGAAAGCTTTTGATCTAATCAGAAATGTAACATGCTGTTGCTGTCCTCTGTTATTAAAGATGTATTTCTGAGGAGATATGAGCATGATGTTTTATTGTTCAGGTCAACGTGCTTGTAGTAGAACTCAAGTCAGAGGCCCTGAAAGAGAGGCACTGGAAACAACTGATGAAACGGCTGAACGTCAGCTGGGTGTTGTCAGAGCTCACTCTTGGCCACATCTGGGATATTGACTTACAGAGGCATGAAAGCATTGTCAAGGATGTCATCAGTGTTGCTCAGGGAGAGATGGCTCTTGAAGAATTTCTCAAACAGGTCTGTAGTTTGAGTTTACTTCTCTCTTCATGTTCAGACTTCTTTTCAGTTTCTTTTTTTAAATCTACATCTATTGGTGTTTTTGTCTTAGGTCAGACACTTAGGTTGTGAATAAAAGGAAAAGCATGTCACAGTACTCTCTGTGCAATATTTTTGGCTCAAGCTAGTGGTTCGAAATAGGATAAGGTTGTATGCTGTAGCCCATAGAAATGGCACAGTCTCAATAATAATAATGGGGTATTTTAATTTTCATAATAAGAATAAAAAAATGGCCAGTGTGTTTAGGAATACTAATGACAATGTTTAACAGAATGCTTTGCTAGGCATAACTCGGGAAAAGTGTGTAGAGTGGTAGAATGATGCAATGAAGATTGATCATATGAGAGAAATTAACTGTCGGTGAACAGGTCAGTGAAGTATGGCGAGGCTAGTGAACTGGATCTCATCAACTACCGAAAACAAGTGCGCAAAAGGCTTCGTTCCGTAGCGCTGGGGATGACCTCGGTTTACCATAGTCAAAAGAGATATCAACAGTGTCACAGGGCTATGAAACTGTCTCCCTAGTTAATTATACAAAGTGTAAATCTCAATCCACTTTCTAGTTTTTGGACATTCTACTAGCAAAACATTGCCTATGAAAGCTAGAATTTGAAGTGTGATTGTGTGAGCGTGTAGTTGAATTAATTATAATTAAGTGGGTTCTCATTAAAAAGTTGCTTATTTATAATGGAAATGTGATTTTTAAACTGGGGTGCTGGTCCAGCTGTCTCGTTAAAAAAAAGCCAAGCCCATTAACGTTGGCTTTCTTTCCAAATATTTAGGAAGGCTGGTTCTGGGGAAAAAAACGTTTGTTACTCTGGCTGACTTAGGAGAAATAGAGAAAAATTCACAAAAAATAAAAAGAAAAATTTAGTGCCTTCCTTTTCTTTGAATTAAAGAAATAGCAAGGGCCTTTTTTTAATTCTTCGCTGGGCCAGAACTGTGTGAGCATTACTTTTAGCTGCAAGCATGGTGTGGAATGAATCGTATGTAAGGTGTGGGCCAGCATGTTTGAGGAATGATATGTCTTTTATGCTTGGGGAGGGAACAGTTTTTGACCGCAGTCAATGCCTTGTTTGATGTGTGTGATTTTGATGTTCAGAGACTTGGGATGGTGCTACTTAGAAGGCTATACAGACTAAGTGACATCAACATCTGCCAAGTTGGAAAGACATCAACGCTTCTAATAGGTTAGTTATCTTTCTGCTATTATCTACATGAAACATTATATTTAGTGCTGATGACCACTTTGATTCCTGAATTTGGCCTGTTGAACACAACTGTAGGGGTAAGATGGTCGTTAAATTCTAGGTGTTGTGATCTGGTGATGTCTAGCATTTCATTTTTGCATGCTATAGAACATAGTATTCTATAGTTCTATGTAAGGGTCTTGCAGGACAACGATGTAAGAAGTAATACTGAGTTTCTGTGGGTGGCTTTTATAGAAATGCCAAATCACCATTGTGACAGATGTCTAACATTGCCCCAATGTCCAGCGCATTAGAAGTTAGCAGACCTTCAGAAATTCAGAAGGCTGCTGAGAAGATTGTGTTCTATATACAGTGACATTTTGCATCAATTCTGGACGATATCGTTCTCCCAAGGTAAAGTGAGAAATTTAATACCGCACTAATATAAGTTGCTTCGCCTTATCTTCATTCTCATTATGCCAATACTTCTTCTCTCCTTTCAGTTACATTTTTATTATCTATACTTATTATAATTACCCTTTGCAATCAGCCAACAGGGTTGGAGCTTGCAACAGGAGAAAATTTCACGTGGTAAAGCGGTCAGTGATATTTGTTTATCCTCTGTATCTTGCGGTTGTAAAATAATTGATTATGTTTGAAGAAAAAGAATTAGCTTCACAATTATATGATGTAAGGATACTAAGTTAAAATTCAGCTTTATGCATGATAGAATCTTTAATTAGAAAACCCTCAGTCAACAATCGATTCGTCATCTAAGCAATTAACAGTTAAGAATATGCAATTATCCAGTAGACCTACTATACTCGGATGCAGTATGAGCCTGACTGTAGGTCAGGAAACTACGATGTTTGCAAACAGAAAAAGCAGCCCTACCCAAATATCTCTAAAGGTATTAAGCCCATGCTGCACTGATGACTAACTAATAACATACGTTGCAAGATTCACCAGACCAGAGTTCTACCTAGGCTGGTGTTACTAAACCGACATCTGCTCTGAGTCATTAGGTAACAGCATGAACATTCCTCCGCCGCAAAAGCATCAAAAGATGATTTGCTGGTGTCCATCCATCCTTAATGAGTGACTGTCACGTTGTGGTACAATCAAACTCAAAGGAGAGGTAGAGAGTCCCTTACTTCAGATAGATCAACGAATCGTTTTTGAGTAACATTGTGCCTATATCTTAGGTGCTATATTATGTCATTTCTCGTTCTTTAAGGAATGGGATAGGATATTTTATAATCCAAGATTTCCTTTCAGGCACTTGTCTTGTTAGTCAAGTTATTTTTGTTTAATATGGAAGAAGAAAATTAACATCAGGAATCGCAATTAATTAAGCAGGTAAAGAACGGAAAAATAGCGTCAATGAGCTGTCAAAGCCATCCTAATTTCTTCATTGCAGATCAGAAACAAAAAATTATGAATTTTAACAGGACATGCTTTTGCTTTATGAATCCTACTTACAAATGACGAGATTTTAGTATCTTTCTACCCCTTCTCATTGTGGTCACCCAAATAAATGAGGGCGACCCTGTGGAGAAAGAGCATGAGAGTAATTGGCCAAACAAGCTGTCAGGAGCTTCTAATATGTTCTATCCTTTCACAACGTTTTTCAGGAACTATACAAACAAGCCCATTACCTGTTAGGTTATCATATTTGGTGTACCATATAGTATAGAGGTCGTCATTTTCTGTATGCAAGTATTAACTATTTATTCAGTGTTATCCTTACTATTACTCAGTCGATGTGCGTGTTGTGGTTTGTTTATTTGTTATTTCTTCCAGTTACAGAATTTGTGATTACTGAGTTAGAGCAAAAAAGGTGGCTAGACCAGCAAGCAGAGAAGACTAACTTTTTGTATCCTCCCTCACAAAACGCTGCCTGTGACAAAGGGAAATGTAATTCTTAACATATCAATCCTTAAGCTACTGAAAGTTAAGGTCAGTTTTTTTTTCAATAACAACAGTGAATAACTTGGCATACATCATGGGATTCGTTATGCACTTTATTT